>NC_083098.1:145400563-145700563 GCF_949774975.1 Lagenorhynchus albirostris
GACGCTGCAAGTTCTATGGTGGGTTCAAAGGCGACGCGCGCTGTGGAAGCAGGATGACGGGGGTGGCAGGAGCTGGACCGTGTGCTGGCTGCAGGGGGCGCTCCGGGAGAAGGTGGCCCTGGGCAGGGCCTGCGGGAGGTGGAGCGAGCAGTGCAGCCCTGGAGAGGGGTATTCCAGGCGGAGAACAGCCAGTGCGGGGCCTGAGGTTGGAGGACCAGCCCAGAGGCTGGAGAGATGGCAGAGGAGGTCAAGGGCAGCTCCCAAGTTCATCACGTGAAGCCAGAGAGAAACCACAGCCCTGCCCGCGACTCTCAGCCCAGCCCCGCGCCTCCCTCCAGAAGGATCAGGGTGGGCGTGCTGACCCCTGGTCGGGGGCGACCTGTGTGTGCAGGGTGCCGGCTACAACGGGTGGACAAGTGGGAGGCAGAACGCGCAGAACCTGGACCTAAACCGCAACTTCCCCGACCTGACGTCCGAGTACTACCGCCTGGCCTCGGCCCGCAGCATACGTGGTGGCCACATCGCCATCCCACAGCACTACTGGTGGGGTAAGGTAGGAGCCGCGCGCGCCCCTCTGATGCAGCCGGAGTCTCCGGTGTTCTGGGACCCTCGGGGGTCATCCTTCCCCAGGGCAGCAGAGGCTGGCGGTGAGCAGCCTTGGCCTCTGAGCCTCGGTTTCCTGCCTGCAAAATGGGGATGGTTCTCACTGGGCCGCCGGTGGGATTGGGGGAGCGTGTACCGAAAGCACCCGGAGTCTGGCAGGTGCTCAGGGGCGGTGCCCCAGAGGGCTGCCTGAAGGGGGTGGCATCCCCAGGAGGTGGGCAAGAGAGTTCCAGGCCAGAGGATGGGCACGTGCGAGTGCCCGGTGGGGCCTGTACGGAATCCTGAATCTTGGGCGTGGGGCTGGGTGGTCGGCGGGGACGTGCCCCATCCTGAGGACTGCCTCGTCCGCCTGGGCAGGTGGCCCCTGAGACGAAGGCGATAATGAAGTGGATAAGGACCATCCCCTTCGTGCTCTCCGCCAGCCTCCACGGGGGCGACCTTGTGGTGTCCTATCCCTTCGACTTCTCCAAGCATCCCCAGGAGGAGAAGATGTTTTCTCCCACGCCTGACGAGAAGGTGAGAGGCCGGGCAGAAGTGCTGTGGAGGCAGGAGAGGCAGCAGTGTGGGTGGTGCCCTCGGGGCCCCGGAGTCCCTCCGGTTCTGACCCGGTGAAGCCCATGGAGCTCTGAAACATTAGGAGCCTTCTAGGCCCACCTCCAAACCCCCTCCTCCAGGAAGCCTTCCAGCCAGCTGGAAGCAACCCCTCCCTCCTCTGACTGCCTCCCTTCCATCAGTGTCTCATCTCGTCTGGGAGCTCCTGGGGTGGGGACCCTGGCCGAGTGCCCTCCCCCCAGGCCGCCCCGTGTCTTCTGTCCTCGGGAGGCTGGGGTTCCGGGCAACACCGGCAGAGGGCAGCACTGCATCGTGCACGGCGCCCGGCTGGCTCCTGGCGCCTCCCTCCTTCCTGTGGGTCTGGCCAGTTTGTTAAGGGTCAGGTACCCTGGGACTTGAGGATGCGGTGGGATCAGAGTAGGAATTTTGGCCCCAGCGGTCACGTGGGCCCTGAGGAGACCCTTCAGACCCTGCTCAGACCAGCAGGGCATGAGACCCGTGATGACGGCCGGACCCCTCACCAACGCCGTTCTTCCCTTCCCCAGGGACACCCCCTGCCCTGACTGATAGTAGAGGCTGGTCTCCTGGGAAGGGCATGGGGGTTGAGGCCAGGCAGTGGGTGATCTTCGGCGGGTCACGGCCGAGTGCACTGGAGCTTAGCTGCCCCAACTGCCCTGATGCCCCCCCCGCCCCCAGGCCAGCTCCTGCCCTCCCACCCCGTCAGGAGGCAGGAGACTTCCCTGCCCTTCCGGGAAGACAGAGTTTGATAGTCCTTCCTTGACCAGCCCGGGGAGGCTTGGGAGGGTCTGAGCTGCCCGCTTGGTCACTCAGCAGGCCCCCTGGTGGCCCGGACTCGGGGTGGAGAGCGAGGCCTGGCCTCTGCTGCCTTCTCACACTTTCCACCGGTACTGGGGCAGGGCAGGGAGGGTGGGACTGGTCCTGGACAGACCCGTGCCTGGAGCTGGCTCCCCTCGTGTTCTCCTCCTGTGGCCACCCAGAGGTCGACCCTGCCTCACCCTGTCCCTCCCTGTGTGTGGCCGGTCCCGTGGACTGGGCCCTGGGCCGAGGGTCCTAGCTTAGGGTGGGAGACGGAGCCGGAAACGGGAAAGGATGAGAAGGTGTGGCCTGGCCAGAACAAGGGGCTGCCCAGGAGGCCGGGGACGTGCAGGGGTGGGGTGTGCGTGTGTGTGTGTGCGTGTGTGTGTGTGTGTGTGTGTGTGTGCTGGACCCTCAGCCTTAAGGTGGACTTTAAGGAGGGTGTCCTGAAGGGGCAGCTACCGCAGTGGAGCCTGAAAGGGCAGGTGGAGACTCCGCCAGACCCCCAGGAGTGAGGGTTCAGGAGCCCCTGAGCCCTGGCCTCCCTGGGGAGGCCCAGCAGGGCTGGGCTGGGCCGGCCTCCTCCAGAGCTGGGGGCGCAGAGCCCGTGTCTCCTGCGATCGTTCCTGCACTTGTTCATCCTCGCTCCCACTCATCCATTCAGTCACTCGTTCACTCCCTCCTTCATTCATTCACCCAGTCACTCCCTCACTGACTACAGCCAGCACGGGCCTCGCACCTGGAGGGGTGCCAGGGTCTATGCTTGGAGCTCAGCCGGGGCCCCCCGGGGTGGCTGGGCGACCTCCGCTGTGCCTGGCCTCCGCCCGCTGTGCTGTCAGGGATGAGGGCCAATGCCTGGGGGAGGCCTGTGTCCTCCAGGCAGGAGGAGCCCCTGGCCGCTGGACTCAGCGTCTCTGGATCTCAGGGGCAGGTGCGTGAAGACGCCTCTGGGGGGAAGTTCGCCTCCAGGAGTCCCCGCGGAGTCAGAACCCTGAGAACTTCCCCGTCAGCCATCAGTCATCGATCATCAATCGATACTCCTTCAGCCCCGCAGCCAGTGGTGGTCTCTGTGGAAACCAGGGTCCCAGGAGAGGCTTGGGGAGTGGGGGCCCGTGAGGAGGGCTTGGCCAGGGGGACCAGTTAACGCCCCCAAACTTCCACGGTGCCCGGTGGATGGGGGCCAGCGCCTCAGGGCAACGTCCAGGCCGGCCAGGGCTGCCTGCCTCGCCCCCCTCTGTCCCCCTCACACCTGCCCTTTCTGCCCAAATCCTACTCCCCAGCTGGGTTCAAGCTCCGTCCTGCCGACCAAGCCCTCCCTGACGCAACCCACCCCCAGTGGGAAGTAGCTGCCGTGTATCCAGGTCCCGGGCAGCCGGTCCTTCTCCGTGGCCCTGACTGCGATCCTAGGCCCCTCGCCAGCCCATGTCTGCCCCTCCTAGCAGCCCACTGCACCCCACCTTGGTTCATCTGGGGGGGTCATTGTCTCTGTGTCCTTCCGCCACCGACCCACCACCCCGCCTGGACTCTGGGCGGAGATCCTGCCCCCAGGTCGGGCCTGTTCCCAGCCGGGCCTGGGGCTCCGGCTCCCTGGGGTTGTAGGGACTGGTGGTGACTTCCCCTGCTCTCCTGAGGAGGCTGACTGACAGGTGACAGGAGGAGGCCCCAGGGCAGGATGGAGAGAGAGACCTTCGAGAGGGGCTGGCCCCACCTACGCCCCCCAGCCTAGGTCCCGCCCTGCAGACAGGCGGTGGAGGCCCGGCCACAGTTCCAGAAACAGCCCCGTCAGCCCCTGGACGCCTGGCTGAAGATGGTTGACCACAGCCCGCGGGTGACGGGGGCTGCTGGCAGGATGGCGGTCCCTGACTGCCCACCTCGGTGACTGAAGGACGTGCGTGGCCTTGTGTTTTGGGTGCTTGCTTTGCGTCTGTGGGACCGAGTTGAAACTGCAGTCTTATCCCTGAGAAAGTGGACTCATCCTTCCCCAAACCCAAGGTCCCGGGGTCTGAGTCGCCAGGAGAGACTCTCGCTCTGGCCTGGAGCAGCCCCCCGTTTCTGACCCCACCTGCCCACCTCCCCTTTTCTTAAAGAGGGGTGCCCAGCCCAGGACAGACCTCTCTCAGGGCCGCAGGGCCTGAACAGGCCCAGCACAGGTGGGCCCTCCTCCATCTGACCTCTACCTGGAGCCTCCGTCCTGGGTCAGACCCGTGTCCGGTCCTGGGACGTACAGGTGGCTGAGTCCAGCCTGGGGGAAGGACCTGGCGGCCCTGTGGGGTGGGGAGTGGAACGGGGGAGCTCTGGGCTGGGGGAGGTTAGTGGGGGGGGCTCCGCACCACCCAGGAATCGGGGTCGCACCCAGACGGGCCCTGCCCCCGAGGCTCCCCAACAGGGGGTGGCAGGCCCCGTGAGCTGCATCCCAACCGTGGTGGGCACTGCACGTGGTTATGGCAGCGGGCCGGTGGGCGCCCGCAGGGGCTGCCTGTCTCCTAGGGAAATGAAGTGACGGTTGTCATAGCCATTCGCTTGGGGGATGAAGTTAGTGAAAATGAGCCCCATGCCAGCCTCCCGCCTCTCCCGAGGCCTGCCCTCTGCACAGCGGCAGGAAACGCTTTATAAATTGCAAAGCCGACCTCCAGGTGCCCTGCCAGTGTCCCCACAGGGTGACCCCTTCTCGAGAGAAAGCCCCCGCTCCCTAGCCAGGTGCGTAGGGGCTCCACGATGCACCCACGTACCCACCACCGGCGCCCCGAGCTCTGGCCGTCCCGCCTCCGGGCCTTTGCACGTGCTGTGCCCTCTGCGTGGACCCTGGTCCCCCTCCCACCCGAGCTGCAGGTGTTCCCTGCGGTGGCCCTTCCTCACCCCACTGCCCCCAGCTCGGAGGGCGTCCTGCAGAGTGCCCACCTTCTGGTCTTGCCCTCGAGGGGACCTCTCTCTCCATCTCCTTTCCAGATGTTCAAGTTACTGGCCAAAGCCTACGCCGACGTGCACCCCATGATGATGGACAAGTCGGAGAACAGGTGTGGGGGGAACTTCCTGAAAAGGGGCAGCATCATCAACGGGGCAGACTGGTACAGCTTCACGGGAGGTGCGCCCTGGACCGGCGGGGGCGGGGCTGGATGGGGCGGGGCGGGCTGGTGCCTCCTCCCAACAGCTTCTCCTGAGAACAGGGAGAGCAGCAGGGATGCCTCACGTGTGGGGAGACTTACGCTCTGGGGTGGGAAGATTAGGGCGTGGCTGACCTTAGTTCTCTCGCGGCCTTGGTGAAGTTCACGTGCGCCCGTCGTGGAAGGGCTAGACTGTGACTTCCCCATGGCCGGTTTTGTGGTTTATTTAGTGGTCACTTAACATCTCACGGTTCCACCCGTGACCAGTTCTCTTTTGCCTTTTGGGGTTTAGTAGGGTTGCCCGATGGAATATGGGATTCCCCAGTTAAATGTGAATTTCAGAGAAGTAAGGAAGAGTTTTTAGTTCTGTATAAATACTGTGCAAGTCCCAGAGATCACACGGGATATACTTACACTAAAACCATATCCGTTGTTTCTCTGAAGTGTGGGAGCAGGTGACACCCTGTGTCATGGGGACACTGGAGGCTGGGCCCGCGTGCTTCCAGGTGGTGCCGCCAGCCCTCCACGCACACCCTGTGTCATGGGGACACTGGAGGCTGGGCCCGCGTGCTTCCAGGTGCTGCCGGCCAGCCCTCCACGCCAGCACGACCCTTATTATTCATGTCACAAGAATAGGACCAGCTCGAGGGCCACGGCACGTGGTAGAGCTGGGACCCGCCCTGCCTGTGCCCCCCCTTCTCCTGTGGAGGCGGAGACGGAGGCCCCTCAGCTCCCGTTCCAGAGCCACTTTCACGCCCTGCTCAGCTCAGCACCCCTGCTGCCCACGATGGCACGTGTGGTCCTTCCCGGGGGTCAGGGAGGCTCCTCTCCCTCCCAGGATCCAGACGGACGGGCCCCCTGACCCTCGGGGGGTGGGCTCCGAGTCTCAGGCATGACCTGTTCCTGGGGTCTGCAAAGGCCCCACTGGGGGGCTGAGCCCGGGAGAGGCCAGCTGGGCTCCCCTCCCTCGGGACACGGACCCAGGGAGGGCATGGGGCCAGTGACCAGGGACAGAAGGGCCATCTGCAGGGGAGTGTGGCCTCTCTGTGGACGTGAACGTTAAGTCGGGAAGGTGGCCGCTGGGTACCGGGGTTCGGAGCAGGCTCTGAGGCTCTGAAGCTCTGAAGGCCGGGGCTCCCGCTGCCCCATCAGGGCCCAGGGCTGCCACAGAGCCCGGCTGCAGCTTCTGCTGGAGAAGACCTCCCAGAGCAGATGGGGTGGAAGGCAGACACGGGGGGGGCGGTCAACCCCACTTGCTCCGACGCCTCTGCCGTCTCCCTGGCTGGCCGTTGGCTTCGCTGGGCCAGGCTCACCCGGAGATGAAGGTAGTAGGACCTTCTTCCCTGGGCTGTGCTCGGGACGGTCCAGGTAAATGGACGTTATCACTGGGGGTTCAAGCCAGGGGAGGGCCAGCAGCTTGGGCCCCAGGGGCACGTCTGGCCCCCACATGCTCCCAGCTTCTCTGCTGGAAGTGGGCCTGCTCCCTACCCCCCAAGGGGCCGCAGGGATGCTGCGTGAGCCCGCGGACGTGGGCGCCAGACCACTTGGTCCACAGTGCAGCTGCCCACTCCCTGGACCTTGGGTGGGGGCTGTGGCGTTCCTGGGCCTCAGTCTGCTCATCTGGGAGGCGCGGTAGGACCGCAGCCCCTCCCAGCTGCCCGGCCCAGGGCCCTGCAGGGGCCGGCGTTGAGAGCCACCCACTCTGTGCTGCAGGCATGTCCGACTTCAACTACCTGCACAGTAACTGCTTTGAGATCACGGTGGAGCTGGGCTGCGTGAAGTTCCCCCCCGAGGAGGCCCTCTATACCATCTGGCAGCACAATAAGGAACCGCTCCTGAACTTCGTGGAGATGGTGAGCTCTGGGCAGCCCCCGGCGCCTGGCATGGGGAGGGCCAGACCCAGGCCGTGCGTAGGGGCTCAGCGCCCGAGCTGTCACACGATCACACTGCACTTGTTTATTCGTTAACCACCTGTGTTCACGAGTGAGGATTCACCGGCCACCCTGGGGCGGCTGGGGACACCACGGGGCATCCAACAGGGCCCCCAGTGCAGGAAAGGTCTCAACAAGGGGAGTGCAGGGTCCAGGGCAGCCCAGGAGAGGCACCTGACCCAGCCTCAGAGGCCACGGGGGTCTTCCTGGAGGAGACGGCACCTGGGCTGCATCTTGAAGAAGGAGGGAGATCAGGCGACAGGACAGGGACCCCTCTGGCGGGGGGACAGCACATGTTAGAATTCAGTGGGATGTTTAGGCCTGCAGGGGCGCCGTGGCCAGAAGAATGGGGCAGGCCCTGGTCGGGGATGGGCCCAGAGGTGATGGCTGGGCAGCAGGGTGTCTGTGCGGTCCAGGCAGGGCCTTGTGCGATCTGCCCCTGGGACTCAGAGGGGAGGTCACAGGCTGCTGGGGCAGCAGTGAGGCACCCGGACTGAGGGGTAACCCCCCCACCAGTTATGGGGCTGAGGCCACCCAGAGGTGGGCAGGCTGTGAGCGGGGGCCTCAGAGAACGTGTCTACAATCACCCATCGCTGGACCCCGAGAGCCAGGTCTCCCAGTGGCCTGGTGGCTGCGTGGGGACCGCATGCCGCAGGTCCCACTGCCTCTCCCAGCCCTGCCCCACCCCTCAGTCTCCCCAGCATGGCCTGCCACCAGGGCTCTGAATAGGATAACGCTCATGAAAGGGACACAGGAGCTCAAAAGGGAGCGACAGTGCTTTTGTATTACAGTAGAAGCCTCTATATTTTGCTTATCCCTGAGCATTTTTAAGAATCATAAAGATGGCATGTTGCCGTAGCGTCCCGGTAAGAAGCAGGTCCTAAGAGGAAAACAGGATCGCCCGAGGGAGACAACGAGGGTCTGTGAGCGCACAGAGCTTTCCGTTGGTGTCCACGTGTCGTCGAATCCTGACACCAGTCCTGGCCAGGGGATGGGGCTGCCCCACTTTTTAGATGGAGGAACAGGGGTGCTGGGGGAAGGATCGTGCTGGTCCGGGGTCGCTGGGCTCCTATCCTGGCTCACAGAGGCTGTGATACAGCCAGAGGAGGAGACAGAGGGTCAGAGAGTGACCGGGCGGGTCCAGTGTCACCAGCCGCTGCGCAGAGCTCGAACTCAGATGTGCCTGCCCCGAACGCCAGTTCTGTTGTCGAGCCCCCTGCTTTCTGGAAAGATCAGGAACCTTCCTCCAGGCAGGAAGGAAGCCGAGCCTCCGGACCAGCAGCTGCAGCAATAGGAAGGAAGCAAGGCCGCGGATAACAACTGGGCGTTGTTGGCACTGTTCCTTCTCTGCGGCTGTGCCGGTGACCTCGCCGCGGGGCCTGGGCATCATCGATAATGGCTCGAGGCCAGGCCTCCTGGCTCTTTTCGTTTTACGGCTGTCTGGTGAAAATGAGTTTTAAGGAGTCTTAAATGGAGCTGGGATTGCTCCGTGGATATTGTATGTGAAGGCTCGGGGTATAAAGATTTAATAGCAAGCGCGATACCGTGGAAGGCCGGGCAGCACATGGCCGGGCGTGGCCGGCCTCCCAGGATGGCCCCCAGGACAGCTGCCCGGGCCTCCTGATAAGGATCCGTCTGTCGTGTCCACTGAGGCCTTTTGCACAGTGATCCTGACCAGGCCTGGGTGGGGGGCGGGGGGAGGGGGGCGTCTACATCCCCCTGGACAGGAGGGGAGGGGCAGGCACGCCATCTCTCCTCCTCTGCCTGAGAGCTCCGCGTCCCTGGTCCTGCGTGAAGGTGACTCCTCAGCCCGAGAACGAGGTCGGACCAAAATCTCGCTGGTGCGTGCTGGGATTACATGAGGCCCTACTGTGTGCTGGTCTCTGTTCTCAGGCCGCGGGGGAGGGGAAAGGGCAGATGACATCGCAGTGAGGTCAGGGCTGGGAGAGTGGAAATCAAGACCGTGGGACCCCAGAAGAGGCCCCTGATGTGGCCAGTCACGGAGGGCTTCCTTGAGGAAGAGGAGTGTGAACTGTGTCTCTAAGGGGGAGAGGAATAGGCCAGGTGAGGGAGCTGGTCAGGTGCTCTGAGCAAAGGAAGGGCCGGGATGCAGGCTGGGGGTCTGGGGGCAGCCTCCGGGGATAGGGCAGCGCCCATGCGCTGTCTCCCCTCCCCCCAGGGCGTCCCGGCCGCTTTGATGTGAGCTTCAACCTCTGGTTGTTTGCGGCCCGACAGAGCAAAGGGTGTTCAGCGTGTTTGTTGCTGATTGTTTCAGGAGAACTGTGCATGGGCTCAGGGCTCCAGGAGGTGATTTCTTTGGAAAGTGCGGCTTCCTAGTCTTACTGTGATGTGCGCAGGAGCTGCAGGGCGTGTGCTCGGGAATGGCTGTGCTTAGGGCCCACCAGGAGGGTGGGCCGTCCTGCCTCCAGCTCGGCCGCTGCGGCTCACGTGTATTAATTCTTATTTCCTGAGGTGGGCACGGTGACCCTGTGTTACAGATGGGGAGAGTGGCCCGAGATGCCAGGTAGCTTTCCAAGGTCAAGGAGCGGGTTGGTGCCCGGCCAGGACTGACACCAGGGTCCAAACTCTCGGGCCCGTGTCCTCCCGCTGCCCCACGCTGCCTTGGGGCCTCGGCTCAGGGAGAAGCTGCCACACCGGCTCTGCCTGGGAAGGCAGGGGGCTCAGCGCTCATGGCCCAGGAGATGATGTCAGCCAGACCCCCAAGCTGGACTGTGGGCCATTCACAAACCCAGGACGGCGTTGATTGCCGCAGGGGGACCCCAGAGGTGGGCTCACTGGTCACCCTCGCTTCACAGATGAGGAGACCAAGGCACAGAGAGGGGTGTGGCTTACTCAAGATGGCGAGGCGACTGGTGCAGAGCTGGGATTAGCCAGGCTGTTTCCCTGGAGACGGGTGGGGACTGGCTGGGAGGGCTGCCGGGCGCTCAGCAGGGTACGTGCCGTACCCATGCCCTGTCCTTGGTCTCCTCAGGTGCACCGGGGCATCAAAGGCGTGGTGATGGACAAATTTGGCAAGCCAGTCAAAAACGCCCGGATCTTAGTCAAGGGCATCCGTCATGACATCACCACCGGTGAGCACTTCCTGGGGCCACGTGGTGCCGGCACCTGCAGTGCTCGGAGCATGCCCGCCGCTCCCTCCGTCCTGCGCCGGCCCAGGGGGGTGAGGGTGGGGAGCCCTGGGGTCTGCGTCCACCGCGAGCTGTGTCTCCCGCAGCATTGGGTCCAGCGGGGGGTTAGGGGTTGCGCTCACGTCCTGGCTGCCAGTGACCATCGATGCGGATTCCATGTTCCTCAAGAAGTGACTGCTGGGCAAACCTTCTCAAAGACTACAGGAGGGACCCCGCTGGTTCCTATCCTAGAGCTTACATCCCGCTGATAAGCTGGGGTGCCCATGTGGGCTCCAGGTGCCCTCAGGGATTTCACAGCTGATTTGAAAAATACCGTACATTGTGATGTGAGTTCCTTGTGGAAACAGTCCAGAGGAGGGAGGGACTGCTAACTGTGTGGGGGATGGAATGGTCTGTGAAGGCTTCAGAGAGGAGGTGCTGCCTAAGCATGGTTTTGATGGATGAATAGGAGTTTGACAGAGGGAGCATGTGGGAAGGACATTCCAGGCCAATGCAGAGGTAGACCTTTGGGGTCTGCTGCCCCCCATTACCCATCATCAAAAAGCTATCTGAGCCCAGGTCTGAGAGTCATTTTCATTCCATCTGTCCACAGCCCCAGATGGTGACTACTGGAGACTGCTGCCCCCAGGGTCCCACATCGTCATTGCTCAAGCCCCTGGCTACTCCAAGGTCATCAAGAAAGTCATCATCCCTGCCCGGATGAAGAGGGCCGGCCGTGTGGACTTCATTCTCCAGCCGCTGAGGATCAGACCCAGAACGTTCCTTCTCGGGCCACGGAGAAGTGGGCCCGGAGGTGCCGGCCCACATAGGGAGCCCGAGGAGTCCAGCCAGGAGCCCCTGGGGGCCCGGAGACAGCCCGCGGCCGGCGGCAGCAAGCCCTGGTGGTGGTCTTACTTCACGTCGCTTGGCCCGCACCAGCCTCGCTGGCTGCTCAAGTACTAGGCCCCCCGCCCCCCACGCGCTCTCTTGCTCTTGATTCCATCCTCCAAAGACATCCCACAAAGCCGTGTTTGTTTTATTAAAGTGATGAGACGCTCTGTGTGTGAGGCCCTGCAGGGGAAGACACGGTCCCTGGAGGAGAGAGGGTCGCTTGGGCAAGGGCTCCTCTGTCCCACAGGCAGCCAGTAGCGGGGTTGCCCTTCAAACCCCTCTGTGTGTGGCCCATTCCCAGAAGGTGAGGTCATAAATCCAGAGGGACCTCTGCTTTACAGACCGGAAACCGAGGCTCAGTGGGGGCCGTGACACCCCAAGGTCACACATGGAGAGGGTGGTGCCGGGCTGGGAGCCGAGACTCTGGGTCCTACAGCTGAAGGTTGTGTGTCTGGGAATATGTGGAGGTTGGAGGCCACGGAGACAGGCAGGGGGAACCTGGCTGGGGGCGTGGCGGGTGAGCAGCAGGTGACCCCCTCAGAGTCACAGCCTCAAGGGCAGGAGAGCTGGCAAGAAGCGTCGCCCAGGGCTTCCCTGGTGGCGCAGTGGTCGAGAGTCCGCCTGCCGATGCAGGGGACACGGGTTCGTGCGCCGGTCCGGGAGGATCCCACATGCCGCGGAACAACTGGGCCCGTGAGCCATGGCCGCTGAGCCTGCACGTCCAGAGCCTGTGCTCTGCAATGCGAGAGGCCACAACAGTGTGAGGCCCGTGTACGGCAAAAAAAAAAAAAAAAAGCAGCATCACCCAATGGTCACACTCAGAGACTCCTGACTCCAGGAGGGAGGGTCTCCCTCAGCCCCATCCTCATCCTATGTTGCCACCAACTCAGGTCCAGGGGTACCTGAGGCCCCAAACTCCCCACAGGACCCCCTTCTGGTCCGCTTCTGAAGTTAGGTGGGTCTGTCGTTCCTGGGATCTATCAGGCAGGGAGTGAGGTAGCCTATCAGAGAAGGCTCGTAGAGAGCGTGCATTAGTCAGCTAGGGCTGCGTAACAAAGCACCGCAGACCAGGCCTCAGACCACAGACACTTGTCTCCTGGTCTTGGAGGCTGGGGATCTGAGTCAGGGTGTCAGCAGGCTGGTTCCATCTGAGGCCGTGAGGGAGGATCTGCTCTAAGCCTGTGTCCTTGGCTTCTAGATGGCTGTCTTCACCCCATCTCTTCACATCCTCTTCCCTCCATGCCCGTCTGTCTCTCTATCCAAATGCCCTCTTTTTATGTCTTATTGGATCAGGGTCCACCCTGATGGGCTCATTTTAATTTGATCACCTCTGTAAAGACTCTGTCTCCAAATACAGTCACATTCACAGGTACTGGAGCTTAGGCCTTTGACATATAAATTCCGGGTGGGAGGGGGCACGCAATTCAACCCATAAGAGAAGTGGGATCCTTGCTTGCTCCTGGCTGTGTTCTTGGGCTCCTTTGCCTCCTAGTGTCCCTGGCCTGGGCAGGGTTGACCCCACACACAAGTGTGTTATCCCTCTGGAGCAGTGCCTTCACCCCAGCTGGATACCAGCCTGACCCTTACTAGCACCATCAGCATTGTGGGATTGCTTCCTGTCAGCCTGGGCCAAAGCCAACAGGAACAGGCATGCTTCCGACGGTGGGTGGTGTTGCCTTTGCGGAGGAAGGTGCAGGAGGGGGCGAGGGCATCCTCCAGTCACACAATCCGGCCCCCATACAGCGGTTCACAGTTTGCAAAGCGAGGCACGTGTGGGCATCCAGGAATGATCCGGAGCTTTGGTCAAACATCACGGCTTTCGGAGCCCCTCTACTTCACATTCCCCCACTCATGTGTCAGTGGTCCCGAAGACCAGCAGTTATTTGGCCCTACTGTGTACTGGGCACTCTATCCCTGCTGCACGGATATGGGTACCACCCAGAGAGCTTGTGGGACGAGCCCAGGACCTCGCAGCATGTGGGCGGCAGCTGGACCCCTCCTGCATGACCCGTGTGTGGGGCTCCTGCTCTCCCGGCATTTCTCACTTTCTCTGCTGATCACAGCCACCTCCCAGAGTCGGTGTGAGAGGCAGAGACAGCTCTGTCCGGCGCCTGGTTCATGCCAGGTGCTGAGGGCAGGGCCCCAGAAATGGGGATGAGGACGGGGAGATGGAAGACCAGGAGGCCAGCCCCTCACTCATGCTCACATCACCTGTCTGTGGCCAGCAGAGACACTGTGGGGGCTCCTATGTCCTTTCGATAGAAGCCAGGAGTCCTTGGCAACACCCTTGCCCTCTGACAGTGCCCTGAGCCAGGGCCCTCTGGCTCCACCCCGTCTTTTCAAGTCTCCTGGTTTCTATCGTGGGAGATGACGTTTAAAAATGTAACCTGCACACCTGGCTCCTCATTTTCCCCCGGGGGTTGGCCATGGCTTCCAGGCCCTGCAGAGGACATGTCACTGAGTCTAAGCTCATGCTGCTTGCAGCGCGACAGGCCAGTAATTGAGAGACGAGTTGTTGGGACGAGGAATAACGACCTTATTCAGAAAGCCAGCAGACAGAGAAGATGGTGGACTTATGTCCCAAAGAACCGTCTCACCTGAGTTAGAATTCAGACTCCTTTTATACCAAAAGGGGAGGGGGCAAAGTCAAACACTTCTTGGTTCCTGTGTTAATTTCTTCCCCCTGCAGTCATTCACAGGTGGGCCGGGTCAGGATGTGTCCTGTGAGCTGAACGAAGGTATTTTAGCTTAATGCTCATTACCTGGGAGTCAGGGTTCCCAGAGATGGGCAATGATGTGTAATTTAAGCTTATAGACAACATCCCTTTAGTGATGAACTTGTAACAGAATACAAAGGTTCTTCCCTGTTACAGACAGCAGGAAATAGGTTTCCTTTGAAGGGGGAACATAGATGAGTTCACATTCATGGTTCCAATCCAAATTCAGAATTAGCCCTCCATGCTACTCTGAGAAATCCGATTTTCAACAGCGATGGGGAAGATAGTGTTTGTTATAATTGCTTATTTGCTTTATCCCGAATACACACACACCAGCCTCAGGTGACACCACCACCCCACCGCCCATGGTGTGATGACTGAAAACAGCTCAAGATTTTCCTTTTTTTTTTCTTTTGTCCTGGGAAACAACCCATTAAAGATACAAGGTCAAGTTATTAGATTTTACTAGTCCTGGCAGTTGAGGGCACAACACTGAGGGGCAGCAAAGAATCATAGGCACTCGGTAGCACTGGCTGCAGGAGCTGGTCCTTGCTCTCCTGCATGGGGCCGGGCACTGGGGAGGAACGGGTTCGAAAGGGAGCAGAGCTCTCAGCAGCTGGGGGTGGGGTCACTGATTGTGGGGAGGGGTCTTGATTTCGACACAGAACTGGGAGTTTGATGTAGAAGCAGGAGAGGGAAGGTGACCCTTGGCGTAAAGAGAGAGGCCAGATGACTCACAGATGCTGATGAGGAGAAAGGGGGTGGGGGTAAATAGCAGAAAAAAGGAGGAAAAGGAAAAGATCACACAGCAAGGAAAAAGTAAACGATAAGCATAAAGAACACGGTAGGAGTAGAATGCAGAGACCACCAAAACTGTGCACGGGCAAAATTCCCTGTTAAAAAACAGAGACCACCAATTTGGGTTTTTTTAAAAAAAGCCTATATGTATTTTATTTTATTTTTTATTCTCTTTTTTTTAAAAAAATTATTGAAATATAGTTGATTTAAAATGTGTTAGTTTCAGGTGTACAGCAAAGTGGTTCAGGCGTACAGCAAATGTGTTAGTTTCAGAGTACAGCAAAGTGTATATATACACATATATATATTTACAGTCTTTTTTTCCATTCTCTTAAAGAAGCAGCCTTCAAGGCAAGTGATAAAGAATGCTTGAGAATAAAGGGATGTTGAAAGGATACCGAGAAATGCAGACAAAATGAAAGCAAGGGCATCATTTTTAGTCCAGAGAAGGTGGAACTGAAAATCAAAAACACTAAATGGGAAAGAGGCATTCTGAAGGATTAAAAGGACAATTTATGAGTAAGATAAAATAATAAATCTGTATTATACACTAATCAACTTAGCAGCTAACTATATAAAACCAAGTTATTTAAAAATACAAGGAGAACGTGATAAAAGCAGAATTTCAACAGGAATTGCAATGTACCATTTTCAGAATCAGACCAATCTGGTAGACGGTAAATAAATAAATCAAGTTTTAGAGAAATGGAATCACCAGCAAACTCAATTTAATAGATGTACACAAAATATTTCGTACTTCAAATACAGATTACACATTCTTTCCAAGAGCCACTGACCATTTATGAAAATTGATAATGTACTTAGTCACAAAGTAAACCTTTAGAAAAAATTTAAAAGGTTGAGATTTTCTCTAGCCATTTGCTAGAAAAATTAGAAATAATAAATAAAATTTCGATCTCTCCCCCCCCAGAAAAACCCAACCCTTTACCAGTTGGAAGGTAACATGCACACTCTCTTAAATTATGCTTTATCTTAGAGAATAGATTTAGCTGCATGGCAGAGAACCAACAGAAGAGTGAATTAACACAACGGAAGTTTAAAAGTCTGGCCTGGGTTGTGGTCAGACAGCAGGATGCTCCACGAGAGCCCAGGCCCCATCACCCTGCTGCTCCACCATCGCGGGGCTGCCCTCATCCACATGGTCCCCAACTTGCCCCCATCACTTCTGCTCACATCTCATTGGCCAGAACTCAGTTACATGGTCATGCCTAGCTTAAGGAATGCTGGGATTTGTAGTTTTTATCCTGGGTAGGACTAAGTCCAATAAAAACTGAGGGCTCTGTTACCATAGAAAAGAGGAGAATGGATTTCATAAGACAATTAGACCCTGTACTATATCCTCGGAGTAAAAGGAAATGAAAACTGAAATTTGAAATTAATCTGAGAGCAGTGACAAGGAAATCTTCTCAATGGGACACAGTGAAAGCTGGTACACTGGTTAGATACATTCATCATTGAAGAAGAAAGACTAAAAATAGAGGAGTTAACTTATCACCTGAAGGAAGTATTTTTTTAAACTCAGAATATAAGAAGAGGAAAATGATAAAGAAAAAAACATAAAGAGAGCAAAGAAACCAAAAGAGTAGAAAGGGTTCACAAGCCCCAGAACTGGCTCTTTGAAAAGACCAGCAAAACAGATCAGTCTCTCACACACCTGATTAAGGAAGAGAATAAAAGAGACATGATCAAAAATGAGAAAAAAAGACAATAACTAAAAAAATTGGAAGAGATTTAAAAATACCTTTTTACAGAAAGTTTTATATAACTCAATGGCATTAAAACTGAAGACCTGGAGAAAAAGAGATGGTTTCCTGGAAAAATGTGAATTAAATATATAAAATATGTTTTAAAAATAAGTATAAATTTTAAGACTTAACCTAAGAAGTAGGTAACTTGAACCGATCATGTATTAGAGAGCAGATGAAAACATGGGTGCTGAGAGCTGCGGGAGGCGGGAGTGGGGAGTGCCTACTAATATAATGGGTGTGGGTTTTGGGGGGTGATGAGAATATTCTGGAATTAGGTAGTGGAGATGGTTGTGCAGCTCTATGAATATACTAAAATCCACTGTACACTTTAAAATGGTTAAAGTTATGTTTTATGAATTTTATCTTTTTTTAATTTTATTTATTTATTTATTTTTGTTTTTTGTGGTACGCGGGCCTCTCACTGCTGTGGCCTCTCCCATTGCGGAGCACAGGCTCCGGACGCGCAGGCTCAGCGGCCATGGCTCACGGGCCCAGCCGCTCCGCGGCATGTGGGATCTTCCCGGACCGGGGCACGAACCCGCGTCCCCTGCATCGGCAGGCGGACCCTCAACGACTGCGCCACCAGGGAAGCCCTATCTGTTTTTTAAAGAAGGTAGAGAGAAGGCTCGTTGGAAGGAGCGCCCAGAGATGAAGAATTGAGTGACACTGAGTGACATCCGGGTGACAGTGCTCACTGATGGGATGTCAAGGACTGAGGGGACGTACAGACTGTGGGAGTGGGTCTGGGGCACATCTGTCCTCGGTCATGGGATGCTCACCACACACACATCCTCCCACCCCTGGGGACTGTGAGGTCCTCGGGGGAGGGAAGGTGTCACCGCGTCCCAGGTCCTGTGAGAGGCTAGTGCACCTCTGACGTTCATTGAACAAGGAGTGAATGAGTGAGAAGCAGGAGGAAAGCTGGACGCGCCTGGGGAGTGGTGAGGTAGGGCAGGGCTGAGGGTGCCCGGGGGTGCTGGCCACGCTTTCCCGGGCCGCCTGGGAAGAAAATGGGCGTCGGCTCTCACCAGAAGATGGAGGGGGTCAACCGAGGGTTCTCATCTTCCCAGGGTGGGGGAGATGTGGCCTGATTGTAGACCAAGCTTTTCCTGAGCCCCCTTTGCTTGTTGGTTGTTGCTTTAGGGACTGGGAGAGACAAAGGGCCAGAGCAGGGGTGGTGAGGGTTCTTGGCCGCTGCCAAGGCTGAGGTGGATGGCCGCAGGCATGGGAAAGGCAGGGCCTCTCTTCTCCCTGTGAAGCAGGAGAAGAAACTGTTGGGTGAGAGTGAAGGCGGGTGGGAGGGTGATGGTATGGGGAGTCACCCTGGGAAATCGGAGGGGGCCGCTGAACAAGACTCGGGGGCTGTGAGGGAGGGGCTTCACCTGCGCCAAGGGTGTGCACGTTCAAGGTCCCTTCCAGGGCACCCACAACTTAGGTTTGGGGCATTCTCTAGAACCCTAGACTCTTGATTGGAAGTGACCTTGAGGGTCTTCTAGAGACATTTCTGCCCAAGCAGAGTCTCCTCTCCGACATCTCTGATAGTCTTACAATCTTTGCTTACATACCTTGAGGGGTGGGAAGATTACCCCCTTACAGGGAAGCCATCGCTGTGTAGATGTTTCGTATTGTGAGAAAGCACTTCCTTAAAGGGGGCCCATTTCTTACGTCAGATCCTCTCTCTTCCCATGACCACTCTTCCACCACCCCGGCAGCTCCCGTGGACTCACCGTGCTCCCCTCTGCTAAACGTCCAGGTCCCTCCTTCCCAGGTGGACAGTCCACAGGGAGAGGAGAGAGCAATCTGGAACCAGTCTCCATGCCCCACTCTGCATTAAACCATAAACCACTCTCAAATGATTTTATGAGAGTCATTTTTTCCCTTCCATTTTCGTATACAAATCTAATCTTTCGAGAACCTACTTTCTTCTAACTCACATATTACGGGCTTTCATCAATAATAATATACGATCAATTACTCAAATGTAATTGATTAGTCTTGAGAACCCTATTTTCCCCTCTTAGCTTGCGTCTGATTGGACATAAAGCACCGCGATTGCCATGGGATGGTGGCCTTGCCCTTTGGCTGTGGAATATCTTTACCTTTTAGCTGAGATTAAATTTATACACAATTTTCTAATGTTAGCCTAAGAAAAATCCAAAAGGGCACTTTATATCCCAACCCTGCAGATGACACCATCCCCCGACGCGATAAGCAGCCCGTGAGTGGGGTTAGCGGACGAAATTGCCTTTGGAGCTGGCTCTGAGCTCCGTTCATCTTTATTTGGCCACACAGATAATTTTTTTGTCATCGGAAAGTTGAGTTTCATAAATTCAATAGCACCCAATTCAATAAAGAGAATCGGAGTCTGTTTCAGCCAGTCTGCATCTCTCCCAGCTGAACCGAAACCATGACGTCTTACCAAGATGGCAGCGGTGTCCAGAGGATCGGTCTCCGGTGCACAGGGACAGTCTGGGCCGCCAGCACCAGCCTGGGCTACACCTCTCTCCACCAGCAGAGCAGATCGCTGAGAACCGTGATTCCGCTGGGCCACCGGGTTGGAGGTGATGAAGAGAACGGCGGGCGTGAAGGATGGGCTCTGGGAGGCTGGAGTTCAGCCTCCTTGGCTGTGTCGCTTACTGTGCGCCCCGTTTCCTGGGATGGAGGATTCGTGGAGGAGGACGATGTAGACAAGGGGCCAGGAGCTCAGGAGATGTCTGAGGCTGGCCACGTTCGCCGCCCGGTCAGGGTTCCCAAAGAATATTCAATAGAAAAAGCGGGGTTGGGGAAGCCCTTTGAAACCCTGACCCCAGTGCAGATCCTGCTTTCTCCGTGCAGGCTTCACCATCACCATCACCCTAGTCAGAATGGCCTTGTCCTTCCCCACTGATTCCACAGAAGGCAGCCAATACCTCTTTAAGTAATATGGGTCCTGGGAGGGACTGGGGCCAGATGTGGCTTCTCGTCTAGAGCCAGGAGGGGGACCTCCTCGTCAGCTGTGTCCAGCCTCAGAAGGAAGCTTCGCGGGGGTTCCGAGGACGCGTGGAGGGGGCCCTACAGTGAAGTGGCTGGAAGCTACTACTGTGCAGTGTCAGAGTGGAGTGGCCGGCGGGGGTTCCCAAGTTCCCACCAAATGAGAGACTCCGTGACCAGCGGAAGAGGCCTCTGGGCCTCACGTTTGAAGCATCCCAGTCCGACTCAGAGGCTGGAGTCAGACCAGCTCTGTCACCTCCCAGCCCAGCGCGCTGGGGCAAGTGACTTAAACACTCCACTTCCGATTATTCATCAGGAAATGGGATGCTGCTGACACGGTCCTCATGGGCTGTTTCGGGATCAAATGGAGAAAAGCATGGACACCCCTGTCCCCACAGCCTTCAACAATGAGTGGACTGACGGCCGCGGGGCAGCGGCCCTCTGCAGGCAGGAGTGGGGTGCTGGGGGGGGGGGACACATCACTTCCACTAGAACTTGGTGCAGAGCCTGCCATCAGGTAGATGGAGTCCTCATCGGCAGGACGCCTCCAGATGCCCTGATTCTGGAGGGAGACAGGGTTGAGCCCCTTCCCGGAGCTGGAGGCTCCCAAGGTGGAGATGGCAGGAGGACTTGAGCCCTGCTTCTCCCCATCCCTCAGGCTGTAGGAGGGGAAACTGAGGCCTGGGCTTCAGTTGCACAGCCTGTTGGTGGCCAGTCGGGCATCGTGCCCAATGCGTCTTCTGGGATCGACCTGTGCTATAGGCAGCCCCCATGCGTCGGGCTCCCAGCCAGGTGCCATGCACCAGCTGCCAGGCCGTAAGGCCCCTGTGCAGTGATGGCAGTGGAGACAGCAGGTCTCACTGTGAACCTGTGTGCCCGGCCTGGCTGCGAGGCCGAGGCCTGCCCCCCTGGTCACATGCTCCCTCCTGGGGAGACCAGACGGGACGATGCCTATAGGAGGCCTTGGCGTGAGCCTCGCTCCCCGGGCCTCCCTCCCCGGTGGGTCCACAGGTTGGAGGGTGGTGGGTGGATCCTGCTGGGGGTTGGACTGTGTGCCCACAGAAGCTATGCTGGCGTCCAAGCCCCAGGTACTCACTTGGAAATGGGATCTTTCCAGGTGTAGTCAGGTTAATACAGGGTCGTGCTGGACCGGCTGGGTCCCACTCCAATGACTGGTGTCCTTCTAAGAAGAGGAGAGACACAGGCATACAGGGAGAGGCCACGTGACGACAGAGGCAGGGACAGGAGTGACGCAGCCATGAACCGAAGGATGCAAGGACTGGGGTGGCCCCCGTGGGGGAGCAGCCTGGGAGGAGCTACCCTGACAGCCTCAGGTGAGCCCACACCTGGGTCTCGGGCTCTTGGCCTCCAGACTGTGAGAGAGGAATTTCTGTGGCCTTTAAAATTTTTTTTTATTTTTTCTTAAAGTCTTTATTGAATTTGTTACAATATTGCTTCTGTTCTATGTTTTGGTTTCTTGGCCGCAAGGCATGTGGGAATCTAGCGCCCCGACCAGGGATTGAACCCCTACCCTCCGCACTGGAAGGTGAAGTTTAACCACTGTACCTCCAGGGAAGTCCCTCTGTTGTTTTAAGATGTCCAGTTTGCGGTGCTCCATTAAGGCCTCCCCAGGAAACGATACAGACCCTTCTCAGGGGATGGCTGGCCCTCTCTTCACATCTGGTGATGGGCTCATTCAGCGGAAAAGGAATTGGGCAGTCATTCCTCAGGGGCTGGGGAGCATCACGTTTCTCCCCAGGGCGGTCGCTCTGTGAGAGCGAAGGAAGCAAATGTCTCCGAAGCTGTGGCCCGAGTGCCCCAAGTGCAGCGGGACGCGCATAATTGGGTGGCTTTGCAATTCTCTCCCCTCAGTGGAGACAAACTGATTTGTACATGGACGTGGGCTGTCACTGGCGGGGGCGGCCGTCTCGTTAGAAGATGAGATTTGCTGGGCGAAGGAAGGGCGGGCTCTGGAAGGGCTGGCGGTGGCAGCAGGTAAGCCCTCTGGGGGCAGCAGGCGCGTGGGACCTGCGGCTGCATCCGCAGGCCCTGGGCCTGTGCTTCGCCGAGCACGTGCGCGCCGAGACCTGCAGGCGAGGCCCCGGGGCCGCAGGAGCACACACCCGTGCTGGCCTGACCTGGGCTCTGGGCTCCCGACACACAGATACCATTACGGGAAGTGTTACAGGAAGAGAGAGGATGCTGCCTCAGGGCAGGACCAGGCGCTGTCCACAAAGAACAGAAATGATTTAGAAACCCCCAGAGCGCCACATCCGACAAGAGAAGGCAGGACCATGACCGGCTGCTGGAGGGTCCAATCAGCGCCCTCCGCCTCCCGGCTGGGGCCAGGCTCTTCCGCGAGTCTCATCCGACCTCACCTCCACGCCAGCCGCTACGCCCATCAAATGCCGGCTCCTCCGTTTCCTAGAAGGGACACTAAGGAGAACCTTAATGCAGTGCCTCTTCATTGGTTCCGTGGGCAGATAACAGAGTGTGACGGCGCCACGTGGAAGGCGCAGACAGAAGCTAGAGGATCCACGGCAACGTGGCCTTGGCACTTGTCTCAGAACTGTCACCGGAGGCTTGACGTTCATTTTGTGCCTCTCTGTTTCCAGCATTTTCCCAATTTTCTGTGGTAAACATGTATTCTAGTTCACATCCGGAGGCATGACTGATTAGTTGAACTCAAGAGTTCCTGTGCGAAACGTCAGCCTGTTTCTGAGACGGGACCCGAGCTGGAGACCCGCTTGGGGGTGGGGGGCTTCCCCTCCGCTGGCTGGATTGCTCCACACGTGACGCCGGGGCTGGGTGGGAGGGTGGCTGTGAGCCAGACGGTGGGGCAGTCTGTCTCCTGCAAGGAGAAAGCTGGTTTCAGGCTTTCTCGGAGACATTTATGACGCGGGAGAAGACTTCAGGCGTGGGCGAGGTCCTGTTCCAATCCCAACCCCTCCACTCGCTTTGGGGGTCACCCAGAGAAGGTGCTCGAGATCTCTGGATCTCAGCTTCTTCATCTATCAGACTGGCATCGTGTCCACTAAATCGAATGAAGTCACTAAGAGTGTGACACACAGTAGGCCGTCCAAATCTGTCAACTGCTGTTTGCTATTAGTGTGCCGGACCCCCGGGAGCATCGTGGCAAGTGTGGGGCTGAGAGAGTGGCTCCCCTCTGTTACTTTTATTTTTCCTTTACACAAGCTGATAACTGAGACCTAGTTGACCACTGAGGATTTTTCTGTGTGATTTAAAAAAAAAATTCTAGTGAGGAATAAATTAGGAGTTTGGGATTAATATATACACACTACTATGTATAAAATAGATAATCAACAAGGACCGACTGTATAGCACAGGGCGCTCTACTCCATATTCTATAATAATCTGTATGGGAAGAGAATCTGAAAAAGAAGGAATATATGTATATGTATAACTGAATCACTTTGCTGTACACCTGAAACTAACACAACATTGTAAATCAGCTATACTCCAACATGAAATAGAAATTCAATTAAAAAGAAAAAAGAAAAAGAAGGCTGTGGAAGTAGAAAAAAATTTTTAAAATTCTATAGCATGTCCCCAAACGTCTGAGAGTTTATAGAAATACTATCATAAAGGAAAGAATTAATAAATGAAGGAATCTGGACAAAGGGAAAATAGGAACAGAAAGATAAGTCAGAGGTAAGGATCACACACAAAACGCCACCAGAAGCCCCCGTGTGCAGGTGAGGGGCGGTGGGAGTTCAAGCCTGGACTTCAGACCAAAGATGAGAACAGGCTCATTGCACGGTTCGCAGTGTCCACAAGATTTAAAATGTCAGTTATTCAGAGGAAAGACAGGGTGTTCTCAGGTCGGGGCCTGAGCGAAACTGGCAAAAGAGAAAGTGGGTGATAAATGACTGCATTAGGCAAATGTTTATTGAAGACCTACTATGTGCCTGGCGTTGGAGATACAGCCATGAGCTAATGGAACACGGTCCGTGGATGGGAGGAGCCCTGTGACCCATGTGCTGTTCACATCACATCCGCTGTTCTAACCCACACGGCCATCCTACCTGGCGGGGATCACCAGTCTCACCTTATAGGTGACGTGTGACCTGCTCCAAGCCTCACGGCAGGTGGGAGAACCGGGGGTAGCTCCGTCCTGCCCATGGTTCCAACCGCTGCACGAGGTCCCAGACCCCATGACCCGGGCGAGAGACTCCTAATGCAGCTTCCCGTGCACCTTCTGGTTCTGTCTGATCCGACTGCGTCTGACTCGAAGAGTTCAGAAGAGTTTCCTGGAGGGGCTCAGACCTGACCTGGATTGAAACACTCAGCTCTCAGCCGGCGCAATTGAAGAATAAAATGTGAGAGACAGAGAGGATGGGTTTTGGAGGCTCTGGTCCACCGCCTCCGTGTGCAGAATTTCTTACGCAAGCTGTCAGCACAGGCTGGCCCCGAGTGGGCGTCCCCCAGACACGTGATGAGCGGCGGAAAGAAGGAACAGTGCTGCTGGTTCTGACCCATCTGGCTTGGCCGGCGAGGCTCCCGTGCTGAGTGACGGTGAAAGCGCGGTGGCTGCCATCCCCCCCAGAATCGGGGGTCAGGTGGTCTCCGGGCCGAGCCCACGTGGCCAGAATTAATACGTAAGATAAACAGACCCCAGAGGCGCCGATCGAGTTCTGCTGGCCCAGGTCAGAGGTCTGCTCTTTAGGTGTGAGAAAAGGTTTAGGGAGGACCAGGGTCAAATGTGTGCAGACAGACAGGCTGACCACGGGCAGGCTGCGGGCCCCTCCTGCGCAGGCCAGCTCCCCGACCGGGGAAGCGGTGTGGTCAGAGTGGACTCATTACTCAGAAAGGCCGAGAAAGTTGTCTGCAGCTGCTCTCGGCTGCCCGAGCACATCAGTGTCAGCCCCTCACCCACCGCTGTTCCTGGGAAGGGGAGGGGGACACCAGTGGGCGGAGGGGCCAGGCGGTGGGGCAGCAGCGGTCCTCGGGGGCCGCGTCCTGACTGGTGACCCCCCTCCAGCCCCGTGACAGGGAGCTCACTACTTCACAGGGCTTTTTGGAGAATGCCGATCCCCTGTGACCCCCCTGGGTTTGACCCCCCTTCCCGCTTTGAGAAAGCCCTTCCCACATGGAGTTAGAGCCTCAGGCCTTGGCCGTCGCCAGTGGGGGCGGGGCTGGGGGGGGTCTGGCCCCGTTTAATAGCTGAGGGTCTTGGGCAAGCCACTTAGCCTCGGGGTCCTGCTTACTCGCCGGTGAACACAGGAAGGTGGCAGGAAGGGACTCCCCTCACCATTCGACCTGAGGCCCCACTGGAATTCCCAGGCCTCTCCTTTGAACCTTCAATTTGTATAAAAATTTAAATGAATCAGATTCCTCACCTTTCCATCTCAGTTGTAGGGATCATTGATAGAATAACGCTGTTTATAAAAATCATCGCTGGATTTGCTACTCTCGCTCAGATCATTCTTGAAATGCCTCAGAGACAGAAGTCAGCGCCCAGGTCTGCGCGCTGACTGAGAGATGCAGGCTAACCTAGAACAGAAATGAACAAAACAAAGGAAGGCTTTTAAATCATAAATCCGTTCCAATACTTTCCCAAAGAAATATGCACCCAGGTCTCGTGCTGAAGAAAAGCCCGTGAGCTAGAGAGTCCCTGACCGTGGTCCTTCCTGGTCACCTCGGGTGGACCTTCCATGCTGTGCACCTGCTGCCTTCCTGTAAACCCCCGGTGTGTCCCCCGGTGGACACACCAAATGTGTCCACCATGCACCTGCTCGCCGAGCACGCAGTGCGGTTCCCGACGCCACCGGATATAAGAGGCAGTCTGGGGTGAGGGGGGATGTTCCAGGAGGGCTTCCCAGAGGAAGAGGCATGAGTGGCTCTTCCACACAATCAGAGCTCTCAGGGAGGGGAGGTGGGCTGGCTAGTAGAGAGGGCATTGGTGGGGAAGTGTCCTCGGCCCTGGCTGTGTCAGCTGGAGCCCAGGCTGGGAGGATGGGGCAGAGAAAAGGGCAGTATCTTCCGGATGTGATGGCTTGGTCAGCTTGCAGGTCTCAGTCTTCATTCCGGAGCACGTGCCACGGAGGAGAAGGCCTTTGGGGTGTCCCCCAGGGCAAGGGGGTCCCTTGGCCCAATAAATTTGGGGGATTTTCTTGGAGATTTCCAGTGCACATTACCATGTTAAAGGCTCTGAGAAGCCCTGCGTAAGGAAACCGGTTCACTCTAGCCCGGCGGTGCCCCAACTTATTTGACCATGCGACCCCTTTTTGCACACGACCCAGGAAAACCCCAGGAGATTGACACTGGGTGGGTCGCCGCCCCTAGCAATGGGGTTCACGGACACACTGGTGATCGGCCTCATGACTGGCATCCCCAATCTCCACACCTCCCACTCTTGTCCCCCGAAGAAGGAGGCGTGAGCCCGGGGGTTTGAACGTTGGCTGGGGCGCTCACCAGCTGGGCTGTCCCAGCCCTTGCTCCTCTGACCGAGTCTCACGGGGTGGAGAGAGGAAAGGAGGTGATGGATGGAACCTGGAGCCCGGAACTGGGTACCTGGGATGAGCTGAGACCTCGGCCAGGTGCTGTCAGTCTTGGGGGGCCAGGAGGAGAGGGGCCAGGCCCAGGGAGGAGGGCGCTCCAAGGCTTGGAATACTGGTTTCCCTCACCCTGACGCTCCGTCTTCC
The DNA here is from genome assembly GCF_949774975.1 of Lagenorhynchus albirostris. NCBI lineage: Eukaryota > Metazoa > Chordata > Mammalia > Artiodactyla > Delphinidae > Lagenorhynchus > Lagenorhynchus albirostris. Next base: position 145,426,505 of record NC_083098.1, read on the forward strand.
CACCCACCCAGCATACATCAAAGCCATCTGCCTTCCCGGCCGTGAGCGGCGAAGCACGGATGCCTCCTGACCACTGACCCAACGCACTGGCTCGCTCCAGCGCCGCCAAAATAAGAAGCAGACTTCCTCTGCACGCCCAGATCTGCAGGATGCAAACCCGAAGGGGCAACTCTCCATGAAAAGAGACAACAAAACCCAGCCTCCCCAAGCATGTGGAGGCGCCTAATTCTCTCCAGGGCACCCAGCAGGGAGGATGCTGGTCTGAGGGAAGGCCCATGGGAGGGGCCGCTAAGCAGAGGACGTGGACCCAAGGTTCGCTTGGTTCACGGGGCTGCAGATCCCCGGCGCATCAGTTCAGCCCGGAGCCGTGCTGGGGGTCTCAGCCGCTGCCAGCGCAGGGCAGACTTTCCCGGGAGCCAGGCATGCAGCTTAACCTTCAGGTGGTCAGTGTCATCCCCACAGACAGGGAGAGCAAGGTGGAAAGGTGAGTTCGCTTTCTGCAGGTCACGCGGTGGGGAAGAGACAGGATCTGGGTTTTGAATCCCACGGTGCTCTCCACAGCCCTGGAGTTCTGCAGTCAAGGAGACAGGCCTGAGTCAGGGCTGGGGAGCCGGGTCCCACAGACCAGCCTTCCAGAATCATCCCACTTGCTCTGTCTCTGCCGAGGGGCACCTGCACGCAGGCCAGCCGTCCTGCCCTTTCACTTCCATCCTGTCTGCCTTCAGACCTCAACCAATGTGAGCTGATCCCCTGCCGGGCCGTCTTGGCCAGGACGTGGGCTAGAACCCCTGGGGTGAGCGGCCGTGCTCCCCCGCTGTCTCGGGGGTCCCCAGGCCGCCTCGAGGAGCCGGCGGGTGGTGATTGAGGGCACGCCCTCCCCCATCAGACCGCCAGGCCCAGCTCTGGGTTGCGCCGTGTCCACTGGCTGCAGGGTCACTTACCCTCTCTGTAAAGTGGGCTGGGGGATGCGGGTATGCGTCAGAAAGGGATGATGCAAGGACAAGTGGTTCCAAACACGCAAAGCCCCAGGAGGGCACCTGGCCACGGAAGCCCCGTCGGCTGTCTGTGTGTGTACACTACTGTGCTGGGAATGTTAACGGCCGGCTCTCCAGAAAGGAAACACCAACCAAGCAGCCCTGACTTGTAGTGTTTGCAGATTTCCATGGAGTAAATGCTGTCACCACGAGCACTGCAGTAATTTAACACGTGGCCCCAAAACTTCTGGACTGGAAAGGTTAGCCCTGGCAGCTGTTGCAGCCCCTCACCCCCGGGGCACTTTTCCTTACTGCTGGAAATGGAAAATCAGGGCTGGAGCCAGGGTGCCTGGGCGGCCCCTCGGGCTGGGGCTCTGAATCCAAACTCCAGAGAGGATACCCTGCTGATAGTTTGGAAAACAAGACACACAAGTTACATTTCCTGTCCCAGGCAGACCACCACACTATAAACCAGTCCGGGGAAGATGTAGACAGGCCCCACTGGAGAACGGGCTGCCCTTCAGGGGGTCTGGAGACAGAGGTGTACGTAATCCACTGCAATGCCCGGGCACTTGTACGGAAAAAGGGACTTTACAGATGTGATTGAGGACCTTGAGATTTGGAGATGGTTCTAGATTATCCAGGTGAACCCTACATGTAATCACAGGGGTCCTTATAAGAGGGAGGCAGAGTGGGACTCGACTACAGAAGTACGACATATGACGATGGAAAAAGAGATCAGAGGGATGCAACCAGGAGCCAGGGAATGCCGGCAGGCTCTAGAAGTTGGAAGAGACAAGGAATCGTTCCTCCCCTGCAGCCTCTAGAAGGAAGCAGCCCAGCTGACACTTCGATTTTAGGCCTGTAGGACCCATTTCAGACTTCTCACCTCCAGAACTGTCAGAAGAAATTTAAGCCACTAAGTTTGTGGTAGTTTGTTACAGCAGCTGGAGAGAATTAATGCAAAGTGCGATACATTTTCCTGCCATTCCTCATGTGGTTTCTTGCTCCTGGGACTCTCTTCCTCTAACGAACTCCTATACATCCTTCAAAGCCCCACTGAAACATCACCACCTCTGACCAGGCTCTTGGTGTGGAATTGATGGTTATTTGCTCATTGCACACACCTCGTTCAGAGCATGATTCATGGTGCTGTGGTCAGCTCTGTAAGCAAGTAGCATCCTCTCCATACACGTCCACACACAGGAGAAGGTAGAGGAAGCTTCATTCCTGTGCCCTCTCGCCTCCCTGGGACAGACCAGCTGCTTAATGAACTGTGTGAGAGCTGAATGAACCCTGGCCGAAGTGATTGATCAAAGGAACGTGTCCCTCCAAGTGGAGACCCCCGAGTGGGCCTGCTGTTGGTAATAAGCGTTATGGAGGAGAGATGTATGGGGGCTCGGGGAAGATTTACTGATGATCCAACGACTGGCACAGACTGGAGTCCCCCATGTAAGCGCAGCGCTGGGAAACGCAGCGGTTCTCTGCGGGGGTGGGGCAGGTCTGATGTGGGAGCGGAGGTGGGGGCCACAGGAGTCGAGGGAGGTGGCAGGGGGGGAAGCGGGCTGGCGGAGGCCGTGCAGACGCACAGGGCTCCGGAGCCCCACCCTGGTTCCAATCTGCACATGGGGAGGCTGGTCCTGAGGGTGCTGTGGGCTGTCCAGCGAGGGGTGATGCCAGCGTGACGAGGAGTCCCACCTGCAGAGGCTGGGAGGGCTCCCCGGGCAGCTGCTTCTCCACCAGGGGCGTCCTTGCGTGTTGCGGGGAAGGCGGGCTCTGCAGGTGCTACGGCGGACTTGATTCTGTCCTGATTCAGCCTTCAAGGGGGAGACATTCCAGAATCAAATCCATCCTCAGCCCCACACAGTACCCTACACACACACACACACACACACACACACACGCACACACACGCACGCACACGCACACACGCACGCACACTCACACACGCACACACACGCACGCACACACACGCACACACGCGCACACACACACTGGAGCCACGGCAGGATCTCGGCGAGCCAGTCTGTCCAGGCGATGGCCCGTGAACGCACCCTGCTCGTGCTCCAGACGTAGCCTGGTGGCTGGAGAAAGCCCTGGGCAGGGTTCGGGGCGGGATGAGCCCAAGATGAGGGAACCCAGGCTCGGGGACCACGAGATCCGTCACGGGTCCCCCAGGGTAAGCCGCAGCGCCGGGCCGCCCTCCCCCGGGGGACCTCTCGCCACAGGGCTCCCAGCGCTTTTCCTGGCCAAAATAGCTGTTTTCAGGTCGCACGCGGAGGGCTCCCACTGCATCAGGAGGATAAATGCTTCACCACCTAAATCAACTGACTGTGCCCGCGGGCCTTCCTGAGCGCTGTTCCCTCCCACCCACCGCGGGGGAAACCAGAGACCATCCTGGATCTTTACCCTGAAGTTTTATACATCAGGAGACCTGGCCTAGAGGGTCCCTGGTCGGTTGGGAGGTGAGGGAAGAACAGTTTCATTACACGGTTTACAATAGAAAGGGTCTCAGACTCTCGCCTTACCGCGTATCAGGTGGGAGCATCTTACAGAGACTGGGAGTCAGAATTCTTGCTCTGAGGCCACCTGGGCCCTGGAGGCGTGTGTTCTGGTGTCTGGGGGGATGCAGAGTGGTGGCTTCAGTAAACCCCCGCTCCGGCCCTGCCTCTCACAGCACGGGCGGGAGGTAACCCCGTCTGCACCACATTCCAACTTGGGAAGTGTCGTTCAGCCGCGTGTTCCCAGGGGTCGCTCCACGTGGCTGCCACAGATGCCGTTCACTCTTCTAATCCCCAGTGTCCCCCTGGACCCCAGTGTGACGTCTAGCCCCGCTCAGGCAGTGCCAGCGTCGTCCTGCCTGCTGCCCCCTCCCTCCAGCCTCGCCTCCCGGGGTCCCTCCCAAACACTGGCCAGCACCATCCCCCACAGACAGGCCGATGTGCGGGCAGGTTTCCCGGCTCCCTCTGACTGCCCCCATCTCGCATGCTGCCCTGCCTCCTCCGGTGGGTCAGAGGGGTGGGCCAGGGAGGGCAGAACTCAAATCCCAGCTTCTCCACTCCCCCACCAGCTGGATGACCAGGGGCGGATGCTGAACCCCTCAGGCCTTTCTCATGCAGTCATTCATGCACAAAACCTGCAGAGTCAGTCAACAAATGTTTATCACATGTTGGCGTGCGTCAGGCACTGTGCTCCACCTGGGCCTGGGGAACAAACTAGCACAGCCCTGGCCTCCTGAGCCCACGCTGGTCCATTTTCCTCGTTCTCCACTGGATAGAGCCTTTGTCCAAAAAATGGAGATTGAACTCACATATCATAAAATTCACCTATTAAAAATGTATGCAATTCAACATATGACATTTTAGAATCAGTTCATTAAGACACACACACGCGCGCGCGCGCGCGCACACATGCAGAAATGTGGGTGGAATTGTACTGAATCTATAGACTGATCTGGGGAGAACTGACATCTTTCAATTCACGAGGATTTGTCTCCATGAATATGGTATATTTCTCCATTTATTGGGTCTCCTAAAATGTCTGTCGATAATGTTTAATGACGTTCTCCACAGAGCTCTTTTCTATCCTCTTTTAGATTTATTGCTAGGTGTTCTTTAATTGCTGTTACTTTTTTTTTTTTTTTTTTTTTTTGCGATGCACGGGCCTCTCACTGTTGCGGCCCCTCCCATTGCGGAGCACAGGCTCCGGACGCGCAGGCTCAGCGGCCATGGCTCACGGGCCCAGCCGCTCCGCGGCATGTGGGATCCTCCCGGACCGGCGCACGAACTCGCGTCCCCTACATCGGCAGGCGGACTCTCAACCACTGCGCCACCAGGGAAGCCCCGCTGTTACTATTTTAAAAATTAGATTTTCTACCTGTTACCTGTTGCTAACTTAAAGTAATATATTTTTTAAATGTACTGATCTAGTTTTTAGAAATCTTGCTAATCTCTTAGTAATTCTGATAATTTGTCTATAGATTGTTTTGGGTTTCTGCGGGGAACAATCATGTCATGTGAAAATAATGACAACCTGGTTTCTTTTCCTAAAATCGTTCTTTTCTTGCTTTTTCTTGCCTTGCTGAGCTGGCTGGCACCTCCTGGTCGTGTTGTCTTGAGGTGGATACACTTGCCTGGTTCCTGATGTGTAAGAGAATGTTTTTAATAGTTCACCTTCAAGCAGGCTGTTTGCATAGATTTGGTGGGTATTCAATATTGGTCAAGGAAATCCTCTTCTAGTCTTAGTTTGCCAAGTTGGTTTTTAAATGTTAAAAGAGTACTTACAACTCGTTATGCATATTACCTTATTAATTTTTTCACAACAACCCATGAACTGGGTCCTCTTCTCTTCTCTTTATAGATGAGTGGCACAGCAAGGTGGGGTAACTTGCCTGACGTCAAACAGGTGACGCAGCAGCTGATTCAGTCCAGGGTCCAGGTTATCAATCACCACCCTACTCTGCCTTCAACAGCAAGAATAAAACAGTTAAAAACCTAAGGTAGAATAAATAGCAACAAACTCCAAAATTTGGTTCTTTGAAATATTAAGCAAGTAAATATTTACCAAGACTGCCTAAAAGACAGGGCAAAAGTAAAGAATATGGAAAGCAGAAGAAGACACAGCTACAAGCACAATAGGGTGATGTAAAATCCTCAGAAACTATTATAAACAACTTTACATGAATATTGTGGCTTTTTGTTTTTTGGGTTTTTGGGGGCTGCGTTGGGTCTTCGTTGCTGCGCGTGGGCTTTCTCTAGTTGCGGCGAGCGAGGGCTACTCTTTGTTGCGGTGCGCGGGCTTCTCATTGCAGTGGCTTCTCTTGTTGCGGAGCATGGGCTCTAGGCACACGGGCTTCAGTAGTTGCGGCACACGGGCCCTAGAGTGCATGGGCTTCCGTAGTTGCAGCGTGTGGGCTCAGTAGTTGCAGTGCGAGGGCTTAGTTGCTCCGAGGTATGTGAGATCTTCCTGGACCAGGGATCGAGACCCTGTCCCCTGCACTGGCAGGCAGATTCTTAACCGCTGTGCCACCAGGGAAGTCCTATATGAATATTTTGAAAAATTAGAAGGAGTAGACTTTTTTCCAGAAAAATATGTTATCAAATTTTACTTAAGGAGAAATAGAAAACCTACAACGATGAAAATAACTGAGCAGCCCCAGGCCATTTCAAAGGTGAGTTTTAACACATCTGCAATTAGCAGACAATATCTATCTCATTCAAACTTTCAGAAAAGAAAAATAAAAGCAACTTGAAGAGGTGGTGCACCCTGGCCTTAGACCTGTCTTTAAAAGAAAAGGCAAATGTGGGCCAAACCTATACACACACATATAAAACCTTAAATGAAGAATTAGCAAGTTCAGTCCAACAGATTATTTAAAAAATCTGTCATGAAAAAGCAAGCTTTATCCTAGACATGTAAAGTTGTTTCAGCAAAAATTAGATCCACGCCTTGCATAAAACTTCTAGCTGGATCTAAAATCTTAGTGTGGAAAACAAAACTATTAGAAGAAAATACACAAGACGAGCTCAGAATCTCAGGGTAGGAAAATTCTGAGTCAAGAAACAAAGATCATAACTCGTAAAGGAAAGAGTGATCGATTTGATTACGTCAAAATTTAAATGGTCTGTAGGACAAAAAACAAAGATAGACATTGAGCAACAGAAGACATCTGTGGCCTATTCATCGGAAGGAAAATTAATGCCCTGGATTATCCATCACTGCCGTGACCCAATGAGGAAGAGGCAGACAATCTCGTGGAAATGGACAAAAGATATAAACAGAGGGGAAATCTGAACGTCCAACGAGCATAGAAACAGACAGATGTCCAGGCATCGGTTAGGTGGGCTCATCCAGGGACGGGAGAAGGAGCAGAGTCCAGCACTTTCCTTCCAGAAATTCACCCTCAGAGGCCATGACACACGCCCGGGGGGCACACACAGGGGCTGGTGGCAGCTTTGCTGGTCGTGGCCAAAAAAATTGGAAACGGCCTGTACGGCCATCGTGTGGAATGGATAAATGACATGGAGGTACACACATATGGGGAAATACTACAGCACAGTTGAAACAGAGTCTGAACATTTTGCATACATTTTAAAACATGCAACGCAACGCCATCCATTGTGTCCAGACGGCCATCCATGTAGAAGAGAAAGTGAACCCCAGGAGAAACCACATTCAGAACCGTGTGGCTTTGGGAGGGCGACGGGGAGGGGGGGGGAGGCAGAGCAGGATGGGCAGGAGATGTGCAAACTGCATCTGTGACTCGCGTTTCCTTTATTCCCACAGATCCAAATAAAAACAATAAGATGTGGCCATTTGTGGATTCTGGGGGCTGGGAACAAGGGTGGAACTTTTCCTCGATGCTTTTCTGTGTTTCTAGAATGTTTGGAAAGAGACACCGGAGGACGAAGGATATGAGGAACGACAGCAGAGAGCGGGAGAGAAGAAGGGGCTTCCCTCCCTTCCTGCAGTCCTGACTCACACAAGCCGCCAGCCGGCGGCTCCGTGAGGCTCCTGGCTATTGATCGGAAATTCACTCTCTGGCCACGAGCTCCCCGGCTGGTGTTGGCAGCGGCAGTCTGGATCATGAGAATTGCCACCCCTGGGGTAAGCTGGGCAGGGTGTACAGAGAACATGGTGGAAGAGGGGTCAGGCCAGAAGCTGGAGAGCCCACTCTCAGGCCCAGCCGCCCCTCAGGCTTGCTGGGTGGCCTTGGGCAGGTCACACCCTTTCCCACCCACGTTCTGACGAGGAGGGTCTGGCTGGCCTCGTACAATTCTGAGACCCCTGGGTGTCCACATCACCACATCACCGCATGCGCCATTGGGAAGCAAAGGAGGACCTGCTGAGAAGGGAGCATATGCTTGGGGTCTTGAGGAATGAGTAGGAGTTTACAAGATGGAGGAAAGAAGGGTGCTCATGTCTGAGGGAACAGCACGGACAAAGGTATGAAGGCATGACAGGGCTTGGTGAGCCCAGGAGGCTGCAGACAAGCTGAGTTGATTTCACCTTCCCTTGAAGCGCCCACGCCATCCCACCTGTGACTGGCACCTGTGACCTCCAGCGAGAACAGGCTTGCACCTGCCAGGAAACCTCGCCCAGGGCTGCACCTTCAACCCCTGTGTGGAGCCATCTCTCTGCCCCAAAGAGTTTGGCAACCATTTGGGAGGATGCAACCTCTTCCAAACCCTGTGTGGGTTTCGCTTTGGGTTCCAACATGGGAAAATCAAAAAGTAATCCACTTGACTGAGATATATGGCTACTGCCACTGACAGCAAAACAAATGCTGTCTTTCTCCTCCATTACCATTCTGGACCAAATCAATATCAAAACAACCAAAGTCTAGACGCATAAATGTCAAACTATTTAACAAGAAGCAGTTAGCACAGAAAAACACTTAAGTGGCAATTGAGGGGTCTGACGAGCCTTAAAGTAGCTTACGAGGATTTATGGGAGATAAAAACAGTTTAACTAAGCCTGGAGCCTGGACCCGAGGCCCAGCACGGGGGCCAGCAGGGCTTTGTCTTCCCTGTCAGGCTGCCAAGTGGGGCTGCCTTGTCCAAGGAGAGAGAGCCCTTTTTCTTCTGGGTCATTTCCGCCTCATTCAGCGGCACGCTGCATTTGTATTAATAATAATCTAACATGATTTCCGTCGTGGGATGTTGGGTTGCAGCCCTGTAACTGCAGCCTGCTTTCCAGTTACCGCAGGTCCCACTCGTGACCTGTTTCATCATAGCAACAGCGACAGCTGACCGCGTGACCACCATATTCCAGGCACACACATTATGGGATATAGTCAAAAACCACCCGTGAGGTGGGGACTTTCGCCTCCGTGTGGACGGGGAAGAAGTAGAGGCGCAGGCTTCGCTCAAGGTCACTGCTGGCTGTGCAGCTGAATCCCTCCCCTGGAGCCTGTGCTCTGCCCACCCACCATGCTGCCACACCAGCGTCCACTGTGGACTCGGTACGGGTGGTCCATGCAGGTCCCCAGGGAGGAGGAAGATGACCTCCCTTGAGGACACATCTCAAGTGGCCTTCGACTGCCCATTTGCTGGTTAGTGGAATCGACGGCGGCTTCTTAATTGTTGGTAATGACTTCAGCCCCATCCAATGATTGCCGCACTTAACGAGGGTCCATAAATCACCTTAAGTTTTCGGAGGGTAAACAAGAATAAGATTGCAATTTGAAAACTACTCAGATGGCCGTGGACTGCATCACCACCCCTCCTTCCATCAGCTCCTACGGCAGGTCAGTGTTTTCCTACAGGGAGACCTCACCGTAAGCAACAGCTATCATTCCCGGGATATATTGGTAAATTTCACGGTTGTGACCCAGAGTCATCTTTCCACGCGCTAAGGCGAAGGTTGGCAGTTCTTCACACAGTTCAGATAAGGGCCACCTACTGCGACCAGCTTGCTGAGTCTTTTTTTTTTTTTTTTAGTATTTATTTATTTATTTTGATTGCACTGGGTCTTAGTTGGGGCACACGGGATCTTCGTTGCAACATGCAGACACTTAGTTGCAGCATGCATGTGGGATCTAGTTCCCTGACCAGGGATCGAACCTGGGCCCCCTGCATTGGGAGTGCAGAGTCTTACCCACTGGACCACCAGGGAGGTCCCTAGCTGAGTCTCCTTGAGGTGGGCATAACCATGGTTCACGTCTCTGTGCTTCCATAGCCTCCAACTAAAGTGAAAGTTACAGCCTGGTTGACACTTGGCCACCCTTTTAAGTTTGTCGTGACTCTGCCTGTCCCTTCACTGGACAGGGCAGCCCTCCAAGGCAGGCAGAGCGTCAGCTACAGTGCCCAGGATGCAGTATGTGCTCAACGATGCGCATACGGCTCAAAGAATAAGTGGACTTTTCTTTCTTTGAAATTAAAGGACCCTCCTTCTGGCAATGCAGTGATCTAGATGTCTGGAGAAATCAACCCAGCTCAGAACAACTTAAAATGCTGGATGAAATAAATATGCACTATACACACATTTTATACATTTCAAGGAAAATCTTTTGAGATGCATATCTGAGCCAGTAAAAAAGAAAGGGAAACCCTTGACGGCTAGAAATGATGAGAACCATGAACCCAGGGCAGCGAGCCATCACAAAGGCGGGGTTCACTGGGACACCTCTGCCTATTCTGGGTGTCTTAGAGATAAGCCTTGAAGGGTCCCACGTAACTGGGGACAAGAAACAAAACCAGGGCCCCAGCAGGATCGTAGGTTGGGACGGAGACCCCTACCTAAGCCAGTACTTCTGAAACTGGATGAGAAAGACACCACTTCACAGAGGGAAATGGTGAGTTCTGAGTAGAGCAGAGAAAGCTCCCGTGAGACTTCCTCCCACGGGGGCCTGGAGTCACACTGCTGTGCATCCCCTTAGCCAACAAAAGTAAGGTGGGAGTGAGGCTTAGAGTGGCCCTAGGATACTGGAGACTCCAGGTGTCAGGCAGGAGGGAGTGCAGATCTGTCCAGGGGGTGCATTCAACCCAGGCCTCAGGACATTTTCCACAAAGTAAGTTACAATTAATATAAAATACTAGTGAAAAAATAATGCCCGAGGAAAAGTCACAACATTTAAAATCTGCGGAATTAGATCCACAGAGACTGCAACAGTGGAATCATCAATGAATATATTTAAAGAATTAAAAGTTGGTGTTGAAAATTTGACCAAGGAGAAGAAATCATCAACCATTTGAAAGAAGCAAAAAAAAAAAAAAAATTCTAGAAACTGAAAATGTAAAGACTGCAATTAGAAAAACCATTAACCAGCAGAGTCGATACAGCTACAGAGAGAATTACTGAAAGGCAAAAGAGACATGAAGAAATCACCCAGGAGGTAACCCAAAGAGACAGTGACATAGAAAATACGGAAAAGAAGTCAAGAAGAGATCTTATAAGCATTAAAGAAACAGAATCAGTAGTTTAAAAATCTTCCCAGAAACACACACACACACACACACACACACACACACACACACACACACACACACACAGACAATCCTAGATGTTTTACAGGTCAGTACAACCAAATGTTCAAGGAACAAATAACCCCAATCACTCCCAAGTTCTTTGAGAGAATAGAAAAATAGGAAACATATTCTAATTCATTTAAAAAAAATAGACTATTTTAAAGAGCATTTTAAAGGTGCACAGCAAAATTTAGAGGAATGTTTGTCATATAACTCCTGCCACCCCCATAGAGCCTCCCCCATTACCAACACCCCCTACGGGACGGCACATTTGCTACAATCTGCTACAGTAGATGAGCCTATACGGACACGTCATAATCACCGAAGTCCGTAGTTTACGTTAGGGTTCGCTCTTAGTGTTGTACATTCTGTGTGCCCTGACAAGGGTACGGTGACATGTAGCCACTATTATAGGATCATAAAAAATCATTTCAATGCCCCCCAATCCTCTGCACTCCACCCATTCATCCCACCCTCCTTCTGCCCCCACATCCTCTAACTCCTGGCAACCACTGACCTTTTTACTGTCTCCACATTGCCTTTTCCAAAATGTCATATAGAGTTGAAATCATACAGTGTGTAGCCTTTTCAGATTGGCTTCTATCACTTGGTTGTATGCATTTAAGTTTCCATGTCCTTTCATGGCTTGATAGCTTGTTTCTTTTTAGCACTGAATAATATTCCACTGTCTGGATGTACCAGTTTATTTATCTATCCAATTGCTGAAGGACATCTTGGTTGCTTCCAAGTTTTGGAGATTATGAATAAAATTACTATAAACATCTGTGTGTGTCCACACAGAGTTTTTTAGCCATTCTAATAGGTGTGGAGTGGTATCTCACTGTTGTTTTAATTTGCATTTCCCTGATGACGTATGTCGTGGAACATCTTTTCCAGCTCATTTTTGATACAAAAATCAGATTAATTAGAAAATGTCACTCATGAAGATAGGTGTAAAACTCCAACAAAAAATACTACCACATCAAATTCTACAGTGCGTAAAAGGTAATAAGTCATGATTAACTGGGGTTTATTCCAAGAATGCAAAATTGTTACAACATTAGAAACATTAATATCATTCATTACATTAGCAGATAAAAGGAGAAATTATATAATCATCATTTTTCTTTTTCTTACATGATCATCTTAATAGATATTGAAAATATTTTACAAAATTGATCAGTAAAGTCCATTTGAGTCCTTTAAGAACTTACTATATTAGCAACTAGGGTTGGACTGGAGCTTCTATAACCTGATGAAGAATATCTAAAAAACAAAAATGAAAAGAAAAACAAAACAAAAAAATCTTACTGTAAACATCATACTCGGTAATGAAACCAAAAAAACCCCAATTCCTTTAAAGTCTAACACAAAATCCATTAATCACACTTCTATTCACCTTGTATTGGTAATAACAGGCAGTAAATACAAGAAAAAGAACTAAGCTATATAACAATTATAAAAGAAGAAACAGAACTGTCATTATTATTCTACAGTATGGTTTTTCTACATAGAAAACCCAAAATAATAACACAGAATCTATTAGAAGTAATAAGAGAATTTAGTAAAGTTTCTATTTAGAACAGGAATAAATTAAAGTCAATTGCATTTATATGACAACAGCAGTTAGAAAAAGCTCATTTTTAATAGCAGCAAGAAATGAGGCATTAAGAAATACATCTGAGAAAAGATGTGCAGAAGATTAGGTAGAAAATTATAAAATATTTACTGGAAGACAAGAGATAAGCCCTAATGGTGAGTTCTCTTGTGGATAAAACTCAATGGTCAGTTTTTCCCCTAGTGAATCTATAGATTCAATACAATTCCAATCAAATACCCAACAGATTTCTTGTTAATAAAACTTGGTAAACAAATTGTAACATTGAAGTGGAACAGCAAAAAAGCCACAATTAGCCAGACACGGATGAAGAAGATGGTGAGGCTAGGAGGAGTTCTCCTTACTAGACACCATGGGTGTTGCAAAGTTATAATCACAAGGGTGGTGTGATATTGGTGCGTGAATAGACTATACAGGCAGACCTCGGAGATGCTACGGGTCAGTTACAGACCACCACAATAAAACAAAACGTTTGGCTTCCCAGTGTATGTAAAAGTTAACGTTTACGCTATACTGTAGCCTGTTAAGTGTGCAATAGAGTTATATCTAGAGAAACAATGTACACACCTTAATTAAAAGATACTTTATTGCTAAAAAGTGCTAACCGTCTTCTCAGCCTTCAGCAAGTAGTAACTTTTTGGAATAGTGACAGCAAAGATCACTGATCACAGATCCCCATCACAAATATAGTAATAATGAAAAAATTTGAAATATTGTGAGAATTATCAAAACGTGACACAGGGACGTGAAGTGAGGAAACGCTTTTGGAAAAATGGCACGGTTAGACTTGTTCAATGCAGGGTTGCCACCAACCTTCCATTTGTAAAAAACACTGTGTCTGTGAAGTACGATAAAGCAAAGCACAATGAAACAAGGTGTGTCTACAGATAGTTAAATGGAATATTTAGACACAGACCTATGTGTATGCAGAAACTTGACTTATGATCCTACACTGATGGGATACAGATCGATAGGACTACTTTGTAAAGCAATTTCTAGTACAGCTGAAGACGCGCATACCCTACGTCCTAGAAATTCCACTGTTCTATAGAGATACGTTATCAGAATCAATCAGGAGGACTTAGAGATGCAAATTCTCAGCGCTAACCCGGTTTTACTGCATCGGAAATTGGGGAGGTGGTGCCCAGCAGCCTGTTTTAATAAGCCCCACGGGTCATTCTGATGCACATGCCCAGGTTTAGCACCAGCCTTAGAGAAACACCAGCCCCTGTTCATCAGAGACATGCGCGTCCTGAGAAGCTGTGGGGAGCAGAGCTGCTGAGTGCCGGGTGTGGGCTGACTTTGGGTGGGAAGAGCACCCCCTTGCTTCCACTTACATCCCCGCTGCTCTTCTCGGACCTCTTTGCATCTGCTCCTCCTCTATGCAGTCATCTCCAGATGTTGGCGCGCCCGAGTCTACTATGTCGTAGGCGCTGGGGATTCATCCGTGAAAAACAACACGAATAGACCTCCCTGCCTGCAACAGAGCTTACAGCTTAGTGGGGAGCGCAATTTCAGTAGTGTAACAGAAGGTTTTACGTGTTTACAGTAGGGTAGAGGAGCTTGGGGGTGGGCGTGGGGCTGGGGGTTGCAGTTTTGAACACCATGGCCAGGGCAGACCTCACTGAGAAGGGCTGTTTGAACACAGACTTCAGGGAGTGTGCTGGGCAGCTGACTGGAGAAGAGTGCTCTGAATGGAAAGGGCAGACCGTGCAAAGGCCCTGGGGTGAGCTGTGTCTGGACGCTCCAGGAGCAGAGTGGCCGGTCCAGAGTGAGCGATGGGGAGGTGACGGGGGCCAGATGGGGTCACCATTTAAGGCATCGGGAGGACTTCGGCCTTTACTCTGAGTGAGATGAGGAATCGCTGGGGGCTTTGGGGCAGAGAAAAGAAGTGAGGTGAGAAAAAAGATCATGCTGGTTGTTGTTTCAAGAACAGTCTCTGGAGGCAGTAGTAAAGCTGGGAGGCCAGTAAAGAGACTGGAGTGACGGTGGCTTAGGCAGTGAGGAGCAGAAGAGGGGAGAAATGGTCTGAATCTGGGTGTGTTTTGAAGGCTGAGCCAGCAGGACTTACTGGCGGCTTGGATGTGGGTGGGATGACAGTGCAGGCACCCAAGATGACTCGGGATTTATGTCCCCTCTAGCACTGGGGCTGCAGGTGTAACAGGTCAGGGACCCTAGGTTGACATTGTCTATTGGCACCAGGTGGAGAGGCCGAGTGGGCAGCTGACCTCGTGGGTCTGGCGTTCAAGGCCAGGCTGGAGCTGTGAACTTGGAGGGGGTGGGGTGGGCTCTTAGCTATAGGTGGATGAGATCACCTGGAATGCTCGTGGCCAGAGACGAGAACCTAGGGCAGAACCCTGGAGCCCTCCAGAGCTAGGAGGTCAAGGGGAAAAGGCAGAGCCAGCGAGGAGACCGAGGCAGGAGGGAGGCGATTGCCCTGGATAGCGTGTAAGGAAGGCGTTTCCTGGAGGAGAGATGGTCCAGCTGAATCAGTGCCACGAGAGGCCACGTCATGCGGACACAGAGGCAGCCAGTGGTGGTCCCCTTTGGGACATGTTGGGGAGCGGCTGGTGGGGCTGTCTGGAGGGGTTTGAGCAGCAGCAGGAGGTGATGAGAGGCGGTGACTCAGGCGCCTCTCCCGATGCGCTGCCGTAAAGAGAAGCAGGGGCCAAAGAGCTGCGGGCGGAGGGGGGAGGGGCTGAACGGTGGGGGGAGCGGCAGCTGGGCTACACGCCCTGGGAGGGTCCCATCCAGACTCGGGGAGACCTGGGGGACCTTCCGCAGTGGTACTTGGGACACCCCGATGGCCAGGCACCCTCTCACATCTGTGCCCCCGACCCGCTGCAAGACACAGGACAGTTCTGCGGCCTTGAAGCCATGGTGACCCTCTCAAGGGGCATGTCCCCTCCAGCACCAGCCCTATCCCCTCCCTCCGGGGTCTGCCCAGTGCTCTGGGGGCAAGGAGCAGTTACTAAGGGTGCCTGGGGCTACGTGTCCAGGCTCCTGGCCTCTCCCTCTCAGGCCCACCAGTCAAACGGGCCTGATTCCTCCAGCTCACTCTTGCCTCCTGGCCTTTGCAGGTGCTGTTGCCTCTGCCTGGACCGCCCTTCTCTCTGCGCTTCACCGGTTCATTGCTGCTCATCCATCAGATCCCTGCTAGCCCTTCTCAGGAACTGTGGACTGGCTGTAGCGGATAGGATTTCATGGTCTTTACACCTGCAACTAACACAACGTTGTAAATCAACTATATTTCAATAAAATAAAATTTCAAAAAAGAGTTCACGTTCTGTGGGGCTGTTTCTGTGATTATCTGAATGTCCCCTGAGGGCAGGACCTCCTTGGTCTTCTCTCTTGCTGACCCACACAGCTCACTATTTGTCGGATGGGTGGATGGATGGGTGGGTGGATTTGTACACAATATGATGTCAGTTCCCTAGAAGCAGAGCCTGAGTCAGGGATGCTATGCAAGTGGCTTATTGGGGGCACGCTCTCAGGAGAAACTACAGGATGGAAGCACGTCTCTGGGCCCCTCGAGGCTGTAGGGCTGGGCCTTTGTCTCAGCATCAGACAGGCAATGGTCACAGGCCGCCTACTGAGGAAGGGTGAGTTCAGCCCTGGCATCGCCAGGCCAGGCGGCTCAGGCGGGCTGGGGGCTGTTCCCCAGAGAGAAGGGTGTCTGGGAGCCGTTAGCACCAACAACCCCAGCAGCTGGGGGGCCAGTGGGGGAGGAAAGGAGGGCGGGTGCACCACCAGGTTAAGGGGCTTGGAGTGGGGGGTCCCTGGAGCTGCAGGACCCCTGACACTTGCTGGAGAGGCCGATTCTCGAGCCCCAGACCTGTGGAATCAGATGTTCCGGGGCCGGGCTGTCTGTGTTTCGTGAGCTCTCAGGTGATTCTGATTCTTCTCAGGCTTGAGAACTCAACATTGCGGGGCTGCGCAGGACTCCCTTACATCTCCACCTCTGTCATTTCATGGGCAGGTGACAGAGGCCCAGGGGTCTCCTCCCTGTGGGAGCACACAACCTGCTGGCTTGGCCCACTCCGGTCCTGGCGGGTGAGGCTCCTAGGGTCCCTGTAAGAAACGACCACAGACTTGGGCCTTGAAACAACAGATACCGATTCTCTCACGGCTCTGGAGGCCAGCAGTCTAGATCAAGACGTCGGCAGGACCAGGCTCCCTCGAGGCTTCTGTGGGGGGATGCTTCCTGCCTCTTCCTCTTGCTGAAGGCCCAGGCGTCCCTGGGCGTGTGGCCTCATCCCTCCAGTCTCTGTTCCATCTTCACGCGGCCTCCCCTCTGTGTGTTGTCTCCTCTTCCTATAAGGATACTTGTCCTTGGATTTAAGGCCCAGCCTAATCCAGGATGACCTCCTGCAAAACACCCCCCCTCCAAATACAGCCACATTCTGAGGCTCCAGGTGGACCTGGATTTGGAGGGTGTTACTCACCCCGCCGCACAGCTTCTTTCTTGGGTGTTGATCTTGTTCACATTCGTCAGTACCAAGCTTTCCCTCTGTTCCGTGGGCCCTTGAGGCAGGGGCTGTTTCTGACTTGTCTCCGCATCTCCGACACCATCCCGGGGCCTGTTACCTGCTATGAGCTGACTAAAGAGCTTGGGAGGAGCCTGGGGAAAGGAAGAGTTTTGGAGTCAAACAGGCCTGGGTTTGGTTCCCGCTCTGCCCTGTCCCCTGTGACCGGGCATGTTGGTGACCTCTCTGAGCCGCAGCTGGCTTGTCTGTCGAATGGCAGTAATGGCATCTACTCTCAGGGTTTGTTGTGAGTTTGAAAATAAAGTAAATCACCGGGCACGGGCTGCATACCTCTAATGACAGCTGTCCTTTAAATCATACACGTTTCTGAATTGACTCCACACACACACAAGGGAGGTGGAGAAACTCGGGATCCTGGACACCTGAACAGGAAAGGACATCACACACCATCCGGCCCATGTCCCAGTGTGGACAGATGGGCCTCCAGGGGTCCCCGAATCCCACATCTGCGGCCTTCCCACCAAATTCTCAGCAAGAAAGGGACACTTCCTGTGTGGGAAGGGGCAGAGACCTGCATCCTGCCTGTGGCCGACACTCTCAGAGGAAAGGGAGGTGGCGACCTCGTTTTAAAAAGCACGGTTCCAGAAACAATTTGCCAGAGATTGATCTGAGGAGGACGCTGGGAAACTGCTCCCGTTTGGGTCCTACCTGGACCGCTTCCGCCCCACTCTGAGCTATTCTGATTCCCGGCATTGCCTTTCTCATCAGAGGAAAAGACGTTTGCCTAAATTTAGAAGCTTTTCTGGAAGAGAGGACGCAGCTTGACAGCCAGGAGACCAGGAAAGGAACACAGCTCAGGCCACAGCCTCATCTGCCCACCGACACTCAGACGGGGTCCCGCCACTGCGGGGAGGGCAAGGGGGGCAGGGCCTGCTTCCTTTGCCGGGTCCTCTGCGCAGCGTGGGCCCCGTGAGCGTGAAGCACGAGACCACCAGCTCGTGTCTCCCTCGTGGGTGTGATTTTGCCCATTTGTAATTGAATAACCCCGAGGTCTCAGAGCTGGTGAGAGGCTGGGCCTGATCCCACCCACCTCCTTGCTCAAGCCCGTTTTAGGCTTCCCTTCTCTCCACCAAGACAGGAGGTTTATTTCCCCCGGCGACCGTCTCAGAGTCGAGGGTCAAAGCCTCGGTCTGCCTCTAGAGGTGGGTGGTCGGAAGGGAGAGACAAGTCCCCTACACCACAGCTCGAGAGGGTGTGGGAGTGCCCACCTCCAGACCCACCAGTGAAGCTTTGGTTCTGTAGACGTGATGTGACTTCATAAGGTCCGGTATGAGGTCAAACCTCCTGTCCCCAGAGCAGTGTTCTTCTCATGACGGAGGAGCCCCTGCCTGGAGCAGGGTCTGGCCCCGCAGTCCTCAGTTACCAGGTGAGTAAAACGTGAAACCCTCACTGGCCCCTCTGCACTGCCCTTCTCAGCCATTAAGCGTCTCCTGTTCCATTTCCCCACCCAACCAGCCAGAATTCACCAGCTGAATCCTTTCCTCCGAGGAAAGGGTGTGCCACTGCCTGATGCGTCCTGGGACCCCAGGAGACGCGACACAGGCAACCGCAGGAGGGGCCTTCCCCATCAGAGCCCTCAGGCCCAGGGCATCCGCACAGAGATGGGGATGATGGGAGAGCCCTGGGCGGTGGTGCTGGGAGCTGTCCCTGGTGCTGACCGCAGGCGTGGGCTCCTCCCCCTCTCCAAAAGTCAGCCCAGTCTCTGTCCTAGCCCCGTCCTTTCGGCCTTTCCAGGCCCTTTGACTCATCCAAATCCCGTTTATAACTGTCCACTCACCAACACTCAGTGGTGCCAGGTATATCGTTATATATTTGGAGAATAAATAGATTAGACTTATCGCCACCTTCATGGAGCTCGGGGTCACATGGGGGAGACAAGCAGGTGTGTAAACAGATGTCCTATAAGGCATAAGGGGATACAGAGGAAGTGACATATCCAGTACCCTGACCCTCGTCATTCTTCTACTCAAAAATATCGCCAGGCACCTTCTGCACACAGGCTAGTTCCACTCACAGAGGCTGCGGAAGAAAGGATAAACAAAGTGTGATCTTTTCATACAACAAAATAATATTCCACCCTAAAAAATGAAGGAGATTCTGATGCATGCTACAGCATAGATGAACCTTGAGGACAACATGCTAAGCGAAACAAGGCAGTCACAAAAAGACAAATCTTATATAATTCCATTTATATGAGGTAACTAGAGGAGTCAAATTTATAGGGAAAGTAGAATGATGGGTGCAGGGGCTGGGGGACAAGGGAAGGAGGAATTCGTGTTTTACAAGGATAGAGTTTCTATTTGGAAAAGATGATGGAAAATTTCTGCTGATGGATAATGGTGAGATAGTGGTACAACAGTGTGAATGTACTTAATGTCACTGAACTGTATATTTAAAATGGTTAAAATCCAACAAGGACCTACTGTATAGCACAGAGAACCATACTCAATGTTTTATAATAACCCATAAGTCTGAACAACTTTGCTGTACATCTGAAACTAACACAACATTGTAAATCAACTAAACTTCAATAAAAATGATTAAAATCGTAAATTTTACATTGTGTATATTTCATCACATTCTTAAAAAAAGATCTTTTTAAAAAATGACTCATAAGTCAGAGATGAGGCCACCACTGGCCAAACCTGCAAAATTTGAACTTCACTAAGAATAATGCAGTTATTAACTGCAGTGATCTAAGATGCATTAAATATGTTTAAATTCATGAGTTCATAAGGATTAAAAAACATAAACCCTCCAATTGGCCACCAGTGGAGGACACTGCTCTGAACATTTGTGTACAGGTCTTTGTGTGAACATATGATTTTATTACTCATGTGTAAATAAACATGAGCGGAATTGCTTGGTCACATGGTAACTATCTGTTTGACTTTATAAGAAATGGCCAACCTGGCTCCAAAGAGGTGACACGACTTGTAATCCTTCCATTCCAGCAGGATAAGAGCTTCATTTGTTCCATGTCTTCGCCAACACTTGGTGTGGCTGGTCTTTAATTTTAGCCATGCTTGGGGAGTGTAATGGCATTTCATTGTGTTTTAATTTTCATCTTCCTAAAGATTAGTGATGTTGGGCTTCTTTTCACGTGCTTATTGAACATTAATATATCTTCTTTTTTGTTTTTGGTTTGCTTAGTGTGTGGGCTTTTTAAAAATTGAAGTATCCTTGACCTACAACACTATGTTAGTTCCTGGTGCACAGTATAGTGATTTGATATTTCTATACAGCACAAAACAATCACCAGGATAAGTCAAGCCACCACCTGTCACCATACAAAGTTATTACATAGTTATTGATTATATTCCCCACATTGTACATTATATACCCATGACTCATTTATTTTGCAGCTGGAAGTGTGTACCTCTTAATCTCCTTCACCTATTTCACTCATCCCCCCACCCCTCTCCCCTCTGGAAACCACCTGTTTGTTCTCTGTATCTATGAGCCTGTTTCTGTTTTGTTATGTTTGTTTGTTTGTGTGTGTGTTTGTTTTTTAGATTCCACATATAAGTGAAGTCATGCGGTGTTTGTCTTCTTTGTCTGACATTTCACTTAACATAATACCCTCTAGGTTCATCCACGTTGTCACCAAAAAAACCCCCAAACCATTCTTTTTTATGGCTGAGTAGTATTCCATTGTGTGTGTGTGTGTGTGTGTGTGTGTGTGTGTGTGTGTGTGTGTGTAAAGTATCTTCTTTATCCATTCACCTATTGATGGACACTTAAGTTGCTTCATATCTTGGTTATTGGAAATAGTGCTGCAATGAACATACAGGTGTGTATGTCTTTTTGAATTAGTGTATTTTTTTCTTCAGAAAAATACTCAGACTTAGAGTTTCTTGGAATCATATACTAGTTCTATTTTTATTTTTTTGAGGAACCTCATATTGTTTTCCATAGCAGATATACCAATTTACATTCCTACCAACGGTGCACAAGTGTTCCCTTTTCTCCACATGCTTGCCAACACTCATTATTTGTTGTCTTTTTGATAACAGCCATTCTGAAAGATGTGAGGTGGTATCTCATTGTGGTTTTGATTTTCATTTCCCTGTTGGTGATGTTTAGCATCTTTTCTTGTACTTGGCCATCTGTATGTCTTCCTTGGACATACAATGTCTATTCAGGTCCTCTGCCCATTTCTTAATCGGGTTGTTTGTTCTTATTTTTTCTTGTTGTTGAGTTGTATGTACTTGATCATGATGTATAATCCTTTTAATGTGCTGTTGAATTCATATTGCTGCTGCTAAAATTTTGTTGAGGATTTTTGCATCCATGTTCATCAGTGATATTGGCCTGCAATTTTCTTTTCTTTTCTTTCTTTCTTTCTTTCTTTCTTTCTTTCTTTCTTTCTTTCTTTCTTTCTTTCTTTCTTTCTTTCTTTCTTTCTTTCTTTCCTTCTTTCTTTCTTTCTCTTTTTTTTCCTTTTTGATGTTTTTGTCTGGTTATGGTATCAGGGTATTCTGGCTTTGTAGAATGAGTTTGGGAGTGTTCCATCCTCTTTAATTTTATGGAATAGTTTGAGAAGAATAGATGTTAACTTTTTAAATGTTTGGTAGAATTCACCTGTGAAGCTGTCTGGTCCTGGCTTTTTATTTGTTGAGAGTTTCTAAATTACTGATTCAACTTCATTACTGGTAATTGGTCTGCTTATAGTTTCTATTTCTTCCTGATTCAGTCTTTGGAGATTGTACATTTCTAGGAATTTGTCCATTTATTCTAGGGTGTCTGTTTTATTGATGTATATTTGTTCATAGTAATCTCTTATGATCCTTTTTATTTCTGGGGTCTCAGTTGTAATGTATTCCCTTTCGTTTCTAATTTTATTTATTTGGGTCCTCTCTTTTCTTGATGAGTCTAGCTAAAGTTTTTTCAGTTTTGTTTATCTTTTCAAAAAATCAATTCTTGGGCTTCCCTGGTGGCACAGTGGTTGAGAGTCTGCCTGCCGATGCAGGGGACATGGGTTCATGCCCCGGTCTGGGAAGATCCCACATGTGGCAGAGTGGCTGGGCCCGTGAGCCATGGCCACCGAGCCTGAGCATCTGGAGCCTGTGCTCCGCAGCGGGAGAGGCCACAATGGTGAGAGGCCCACGTAGCGCAAAGGAAAAAAAAAAACTCTTAGCTTCGTTGATCTTTTCTATTTTTTTTTTTAGTTTCTATTTTATTTATTTTATGCTGGGATCATTATTGTTTCTTTCCTTTTACTAACTTTGGGTTTTGATTATTCTTCTTTTTCTAGTTCCTTTAGGTGTAAGGTTAGGTTGTTTATTTGAGATTTTTCTTGTTTCCTGAGGTAGGCTTGTATAGCTATAAACATTCCTCTTATACCACTTTTGCTGTGTCCAGTAGATTTTGGATCATTGTGTTTCCATTTTTATTTGTCTCCAGGTATTTTCAAATTTCCTCCTTGATTTCTTCAGTGACCCATTGGTTGTTTAGTAGTATATTGTTTAGCCTCCATGCATTTTTTGCAGTTTTTTTTCTTGTAGGTAATTTCTAGGCTCATACCGTTGTGGTTGGAAAAGATGCTGGATGTGATTTCCATCTTCTTAAATTTACCGAGACTTACTTTGTGGCCCAGCATGTGATCTAACCTGGAGAATGTTCCATGTGCACTTGAGAAGAATGTATATTCTGCTGCTTTGGGATGGAATGTTCTCTGTATATCTATGAAGTGCGTCTGTTCTAATGTGTCATTTAAGGACAGTATTTCCTCATTGATTTTCTGCCTGGATGATCTGTCCGTTGACGTAAGTGGGGTGCTACAGTCTCCTACTGTGATTACGTTACTGTCGATTTCTCCTTTTTGTCTGAGATTTGTTTTATATATTTAGGTGCTCCTATGCTGGATGCATATATATTTAAAATTGTTATACCTTCTTGTTGGATTTAGCCCTTTATCAGTATGTAAAGTCTTTCTTTGTATCTTGTTACAGTCTTTGTTTTAAAGTCTACTTTGTCTGATACTTTGTCTAGTATTGTTACACCAGCTTTCTTTCCATTTCCATTTGCATGCAGTACCTTTTTCCATACTCTCACTTTCAGTCTGTGTGTGTCTTAAGATCTGAAATGAGTCTCTTGTAGGCAGCATATATTTGGGTCTTGTTTTTGTATTCATTCAGCCACTCTGTGTTCTGATTGGAGCATTTAGTCCATTTACTTTTAAAGCAGTTATTGATAGGTATGTACTTAATCGCCATTTTGTTCATTTTCTTGCTGTTTTTGTGGTTCTTTTTTGTTCCTTTCTTCTTCTTTCACTCTCTTCCCTTGTGACATAATGACTATCTTTAGTATTATGTTTTGATTCCTTTCTCTTTTTTGTATGTGCATATTTATTATAGATCTTTGGTTAGTGGTTACTAGGAGGGATATACATATATACACCGTTATTTGAAGTTGATAATCTGTTCATTTTGAGTGCATTCCAAGAACCCTGACGTTTTGCTCCCCCTTCACCATGTTTGATGTTTTTGACATCATATTTTACATCTTTTGTTTTGTGTATCCCCTATTTATTGTGGATATAGATGAGTTTACTACTTTTGTCTTTTACCCTTCCTACTAGCTTGGAAAGTGAATGATCTACCACCTTTACTGTATTTGCCTTTACCAGTGAGATTTTTCTTTTTTTAATGTTCATATTTTTAGTATAGTCTTTTCTTTTCCACATGAGAAGTCTTTTAACCTTTCTTGTAAAGCCAGTTTACTGGTGTTGCCATTCTTTTAGCTTTTGCTTGTCTGTAAAAATCTTTATTTCTTCTTCACTTCTTTTTTTTTTAACATCTTTATTGGGGTATAATTGCTTTACAATGGTGCGTTAGTTTCTTCTCCTTCACTTCTGAATCAGTCTTGCTAGGTAGAGTATTCTTGACTGTAGGTTTTTTCCCTTCATCACTTTAAATATGTCAAGTCACTCCATTCTGGCCTACAAAGTTTCTGGTGAAAAGTCAGCAGATAGCCTTATGGGAGTTCCCTTGTACATAACCAGCTGCTTTTCCCTTGCTGCTTTTGAGATTCTCCCTTTATTTTTAATTTTTGCCATTTAATGATGATGTGTGCTGGTGTGGACCTCTTTGGGTTGATCTTGTTTGGGACTCTCTGTACTTCCTGGATCTGTTTCCTTCCCCATGTTAGGGAAGTTTTCAGCTATTATTTCTTCAAATAAGTTCTCTGTCCCTTTCTCTCTATCTTCTTCTAGGATCCCTGAGTTAGTACACTTGATGTTGCTCCAGAGGTCTCTTAAACTATCTTCATTTTTAAAAATTCTTTTTTCTTTTGTGTGTTCAGCTTCATGATTTTCACTACTCCATCTTCTAGTTTGCTGATTCATTCCTCTGTATAATCTAATCTACTGTGGATTCCTTGTGGTTTACTTTTTATTTCAGTTGTTTTATCCTTCAACTCTGTTTGGCTCTTCTTTATATTTTCTAACTCTTTGTTAAACTTCTCGCTAGGTTCATCCGTTCTTCTCCTGAGTTTGTTGAGCATCTTTATGGTCATTACCTTGACCTATTTACTGGGTAGATTGATTTTCTCCACTTTGCTTAGTTCTTCTTCTGGGTTTTATCTTGTTCCTTTGTTTGGAACATATTCCTCCATTGCCTCATTTTGTCTAATTCTCTGTTTTTATTTCTATGATTTGTTAGGTTGTTTACATTTTCTGATCTTGGAGAAGCGGCCTTATGTAGGCTACACCCTGTGGGTCCCAGCAGCACAGTCCCCTCCAGTCACCAGAGCTCTATGCTCTAGGGGTGCCCCCTATGTGGATCGCATGGGCCCTTCTGTTGTGGCAGGACTGACTACTGTGGCTGCGCTGGTAGGTGGTACTGGTCCCCAGCCTTGTTGGCTGCCAGGCCCTGCCTTGTCCAGAGGTTATTGGCCAACTGGAGAGTGGGGCCAGAGCCCAGTGCATTTGGCTGTGTGGCCCAGGGGGTCCTGGAATATATATTCTTTAGTTACATACTGTTCAAATCTCTTGTGCACTTTTAAGTTTAGTTACCTTATTGATTTGTGTGTGTGTGTGTGTGTGTGTGTGTATATATATATATATATATAATGGATACATATTTTATAACTCTTTTCTCCTGGTCTGTGGCTCATCTTTTTCATTATCTTTAAAAGTTTCTTTTGTAAAACAAAAGTTTTATCAAGCCCAATGTGTCAATTTTTTCTTTTATAGTTAGTGTTTTTGTGTCCTATTAAGAATTTGCCTATCCCAAGTTTATTTATAAGCTTTATAGTTTTAGCTCTTACATTTAGTTCTATGGTCCATTGTGAGCTAAGTGAGTGGGAAGCGTGGGGGTAGGTGGATGCCGAGGTTGGGGCCGTGTAGGGGTGCCAGACTGAGAAGGGGCTGTGTGTCTCCTGTGAGCTTATAGTGGCACTTGGGGAGATTGGGAGGAGTCAGAATCCCAGGTCGGCCAGTGATAGTCATGAATAATGGCGTTGATAATTTTCACAAGCAGGATTTAATCATCTACAAATCATTTCCTCAATTGACCTGCACAGTATCCTGGCACAGAAAGAAGGCTAGACAGCACTTCTCTGCTCTGTTCTGCAGGTAAAGAGGCTGAAGCACAGAGAGGTTCACACACCTGCCCAAGGTCACACAGCTGGTAGGGCAGAACTAGGATTTGCACTCTGGTCGGTTTTTCTGCTCCAGGGCAGCCTCTGTTTCCCATCATGGCTCTCTCGCCTGCTCAGTATTTACCCTTCGGCTTGGTCAAGCCTCCTCCCTTCACCTGCTGGGGCGTAACCTGGCAAAGCTTGGAAATTGCCTCATCCATGTATTCCTTTGTTCACTGAACAAACACTGAGGCCCAGCTATTGGCTGTTGCAGGGATTGAAGCAGATGTTGGGTGCAGTGCACCTGGCTGAGTGAAGTTCACAGCGGGTCCCCACCAGGCTTGCTGAGTCTGTGTGACAGGTGTGCTCCATCTCCAGCAGGGCAGCGGCTGAGCCAGGGCCCCAGTGCTGGCCACTCTAGAGCTCTCTGCTCACCCCCCAACACAGTTTTATCTAGGGAGGTGTATGTGTCATCAAGGGACCACCAGATGGCAGGACCGCTAGAGGGGCTTCGTTACAAAAGCGTGGGCATAGAGGGCCGTGAGGGAGCATTTAGGGCCAGGGTTAGTAGCAGCCGAGTTGTTACCACCTCTAGTCCTGACGGGACGAGAGAAGGGAGCAGTTATGACAGCACAAGAGAGAGGGAGGGGGCGAGGGACGAGGAGGGGAGAGGAAAGAGAGGGAGGGAGGGAAAGAGCGAGAGAAAGGGGAAGAGACCTTCCGTTCCAGATGCTGCAGCTCTAGCGACCTCATGGGGAAGCCCCGGGCCCTGAGGACTCTCCCCTTTCTCTCCTCCCTCCCTCTGACCTCCGCTGGAGCTCCCTATTGGCCAGGTCCAGTTGGAAGGCACAGGGCACGGAAGTCCAGGAGATGTGACCTTCCAGGTCAACCTCCCACAGCAGGGAGAGGGTGAGGAGACGCAGATGAGCCCTCTCTGACGCAATAGCAAGAGTGCAAGTGCAGGACTCCAGCTACCCTGGAGACCAAGTGACCTGAATGTCCCTCTGTGATGACTAGACTGCAAACACACAGATGAGCCTGCCCTGGGGGGAATGCAAGGCTCCTGCAGGCAGGAAGCCGCCTGTCCTTGGAGGTGCAGAAAGACCCCTGGGGGTTAGGAGAGGCTGGAAGGCTCTAAGCCCTGGACAGGGGCCCCGCTGCAGATGCCGGGCAGGGACATCACTGTGTGGAGCCCCCCTTTCTAGCCTACATTACAGGAATAACGTGCCCGATGCCTCTTAATCAACAAAGTCGATCTCTGTGCTTCTCAAACGGAGCTGGAAAGAGGGGGCGCTATGGAAGGCCTGTGGCCGGAGCTGCTCGGGATCTGAGAAATGAACCCCTTTCAGCCTTGGTGGGGAAGAGTTCTTCTGCAAACATGCTTGAAAGTTTGGGGGCCTGGACACTTGAAAAACATTTCAAGACATCCAAAGAGCTGCAGAGACACGTGGGTTTGCTTAGGCCCCGACTGAGCCGTCTTTCTTGTGGGATTAGGTCCGTTCTCTCCTGGAGCCCAAGGAGCCGGGAGGGGAAAATGAAAAACAAAGTTTTCAAGAATTATCGCAGCTTCTTTCCTTCCTCGCCGCCTCTCCTTCCCTTTCAAGTCGACAGAAAAGAGCTTTGCCCCCTCCCAGATTTTTTGCAAATGTGAAATGGAGCATTCTCGCCGTCTCGGGCACCACATTTGATTCTGATTTGCGCCCGCAGCGTGATGACAAGCGCCCCTGGCCGATAATGGACGAGGCCGCATTCAGGAAGGTGAGGCTCCAGGCCCCTCATCCCTCTCTCCGCCGCAGCCGTCACTCAGCCGGTCAGCGGGTGTCTGCTGAGCCCCCAGCCCCGCGGGTGGGAGACCGTGAAGCCACAGTGGCAAACAGCGTGGCTATGCAGGGTCAGGGGTCACTGCTGGTGTCAGAGACCCCTCGGGCTTGGACACCCATGTAGGTGAACATGATAGGCATCTAGATGAACTGACCAGATGACGGTAAGGGGACGTCTGGGGCGCCTCTGGTGGTCACTGGAGTCTGGCGGTGGCCGAGATGGCTGTGTCCACCCTGGGGACAAAGCCAGCTCTAGCATGGGGTCGATTCTGGGGTCAATTCTGCTCTGTCTCCGAGGCCTTTGCCGTGTAACTCGGTCGTGCTTTCCCTCACCAACAGAATGAGGTAGAAGTGGCGTTGTGCCCGTTCAGAGCCTCGGCCTCCAGAAGCCTTGCGCGTTTCCACCTCCCTCTGGGTGCTCTGCCACGAGAGTGTGCCGGGCTAGCCTGTTGAGGACGAGAGACACGTGGGGCAGAGCGGGGCTCCCTGTCGTCTCCCCCGGTTGTCAGAGCTCCCCAGTCTGCCCCCAGTCGACCACAGCCACACGAGCCACATGCTTACTGTCGTTTGCACAGTGCCTGCAGTGGTCGGTTACGCAGCGCAAGCTGGCTGATGAAGGGACCCGAGGGACCCACAGTGGGCATGTGCACCTGCTGTCCTGCCTTCTCCTCCTTTACTCCCTTTCCCCCTTCTGGTCAGACTATGGGCTGCCTTGAGTTGCACTCCAGACAGGATCCTTCCCCCACAGGAACACCCAGACTCACAGCACCTGACTCTAATCCACCCCGACCACAGGAGGGCAGAAAGCCACGTGCACAAGCAGTACCAGCTCCCTGAAGGGTGCTGGCTTTGGAGGTCTGTGTCCCAACTGTGCCATGCGTCAGCCACAGGGCTGTGGGCACTGACAGTTTCCGGATGGGTGAAGTGTGGATGCCAAGGAACACCAGCTTGCCAAATTGCAGCGCAGACGGCACTAGCTGGATACAAAGTGCTGTGTATACAGGTGACACTCAAAGGACAAGGTCCCCACAGCAGCACCTTGCAGGAGGCAGGAGGCCATCAGCTGGGGCATCACTCTAGCCCCTCTGTGCAGGGGGCGTCAGCTGGGCATGGGTGGGTCATCCCTCCCTCCGGAGAGGGAGCAGAGACATTGCCAAGTGCAAATTTGATAACCAGACACCGTGCTGAGTCTGGTGGACAGCCCAGGCTGCTTTGATCCCAGGCTGTCTGGGCCAGACACTCTCTAGCTGCCCAGGGTCTGTTTTCCATTTTGAGTTTGGCTGGGCTCCCCTTTATGGAAGATCAGTTTCAGGGCCCCATAGGCGGAGCAATGGGTGGGAAGGAAAGGCAGGCCTCCCCTCCTCTGGAGTGGTACCCCTGTTCACTTGGCCCCCAGAGAAAAAGGGGTCCTTGGGGCCCCCTGAAAGTTGGAAAAGTTGCTGTGGGATGGAGACAAAGGTGCCACCAGATGGAAGGTTCCCGGGTGGCTCTGCAGGCTCTCAGTATGGTTGCTACGGCCACCGACAGCATCACGTCATGTGGGAGGCCCTGATGCCCAGTCTCCTTTGGGCCTCTGAGAGGCTTAGCAGAGCAGCAAATGGAGATTTGGGAGTGAGCACTGACTTGGTGAAAGAGGGAGAGGGTCTTGGCCTTGGGTGTTGTTCAAGGAATCTTTGTTGAATAAATGCATGGATGGATGGGTGGATGGGTAATTGGATGGATAAATGGATGTTGGGTGGGTGGATGGATGAATGGGTGGATAGATGGATGGGTGAATGCGTAGGTGGATGGATGCATGAATGGGTGGGTGGATGGGTGATTGGATGGATAAATGGATGGTTGGGTGGGTGGATGGATCGATGAATGGGTGGATGGGTAGATGGATTGGTGGATGGATGGGTGGATGGGTGGATGGATGGGTGGAGGATTGGTAGATGGATGGGGGGTGGGTAGATGGATGGATGAGTAGGAGGGTAGACAGATGAATTCCCCCTTGCTTTGGCTTTAATGAAGGGGGCTAAGATGTCTTCATCTGCATAAAGAAATAATAAGCCTTGCCCTGCTCCTCTCCCAAGGTCAAACAAAGGTGATCTGAGAGTCATGTGGGTTAACAATGTGGTGTCATGAGAAGAAACAGAAGCTTGGAATCAGATTTGGAATCTTGGCCAAACTGTGTTCTCTCTGTAGGTCGTCACCAGGATGTCAGCTCCATGGATGAGGGCCCTTGTATCCCTTGCTCACCACTGTCTCCCTGCATCTCTGCTAAGGATTGAATGTTTGTGTCCCTCTAAACTTCATATGTTGAAGCACTAACCCTTTTATGGTGATATTCCGGCTTGGGGCCTTTGGTAGGTGATCAGGTTTAGATGAGGTCATGAGGGTGGGGCGCCATGATGGCATTAGTGCCCTCGTGAGAAGGAGAGACAACGAGCTCTCTTTCTGCTGTGTGAGCACACAGCAGGAAGGTGGCCATCTGCAAGCCAGGAACTGAAGCAACCAGCACCTTGATCTTGGACTTCCAGCATCCAAAACTGTGAGGAATAAATTCCTCCATCTACGGTATTTTATTATGGCAGCCTGACCTGACTAATACAATCACCTACAGCATCTAGCACTCAGTAACATTCAAAAAACACATTCACTGACCGACACAGTCACTCTGAGCCTCAGTTTGTTCAACTGCAAAATGGGGGTAACAGTGGCCTCTCATTCTGGAGAGCTTTCGTGAAGTTGGCCACAGTGAGTGAGGGAGCCGGCTGTGCTGATGACACATAATCGTGCTCTTTTAGCAGGTTATTCCCTGTTACTGTCATTTTAAATAAAGGACCTTAAGCAACAAGAGCAGGACAACACACCCACCTAACAGTGTGTAGTAAACTACAGGACACGTCTTGTTTCCCGCACGGGACTTCTGCAGGTTACCCAGGTGGACGGTCTCAGGGTGGGCTAGTCCGTTCCATGTTGTCATAGAGAACCAGTCCTTCTGATCTTTCTCTTCTGCCATCCAGGTGCATCAACTATACCTCTCCTCATGGACACAGGATGGCTGCCCTTGCTCCACCCATCTCCTCGACATGCCTCAGAACAAGGCAGGCTACTCTGTATGAGCCACTTCCCCTTTTTTGCCTCAGTTTTCCTACTTGTCAGATGAGGCCAACAATACCCCTTGCCTCATGGGGTCATTGTGAAAATCAAGCAAAAATGTCCATGAGGAGCTCAGCTCTGGTGTGTGCATAGCTGTGATGGGTGTTGGCTGTTATAGTACAGAGATCAGGAGGAAGCCTCCTGCCTCTCACGCCCACCCTGCTGCCCTTGATCACACCACAGCCGTGGCCATGCACACAACAGGCCCCATACTCAATTTACCCAGTATCTCTCTGCACTCAGCAGCTTTTTGTGAAAGGGTGAATTCATTTCCTGGGGCTGTGTAACAAAATGCCACAAGCGAGGGGCTTTGATACAACAGAAACTTACCCTCTCACGGCTCTGGAGGCCAGAAATCCAAGATCAAGGTGCCCCAGGGCCATGCTCCCTCTGGAGGCTCCAGGGGAGGGTCCGTGCTGCCTCTTCCAGCTCCTGTGGCCCCAGGCGTGCCTGGGCTTGCGATTGCATGCTCCCATCTCTGCCTCCACCTTCAGTTACTGCCTTCTCTGTGTGTGTGGTCAGATCTCCCCCTGCTTCCTTCTGACAAGGACACCCATCCTTGGATTTAGGGCCGCCTGCACAATCCGGGATGCCCTTCCCAAGGCAAGATCCTTAAGTCAGTCCCGTCTGCAAAGACTGTTTTTCCATATTAGGTCACATTACAGGTTCTGGGGATTAGGATGTAGACATACGTGTGGGGGCATTATGCGGGCCACCTCCAGGAGCCAGTGCTCTGGTGACTGCAGAGCTGTGATGCTGGGACACTGGCTCATGGTCCTCAGCTGCCCGCCTTCCAGACGGGGGAGCGGAAGTGAAGGTGCTCGTGCCCAGGAGCACCGTGGACCCCCCACATGAGGCTGGGGACCTCTTGGCCATGTTCAGGCTGCCCCGTGCTGGGCCCCCAGGAGTCGAGGCAGGTGGAGAGAGAGGTGGCAACACACATCCAGAGAATCACAGCACAGAGCCATCGATGCCAGGAGGACAGGGCTGCCAAGTGCTGTGGCAGCTCTGCCGGGGCGGACATGGGGACGGGGTCCAGAGGGCAATGGATTCTCAGATAACAGGGAGAAGAGTGAGGAGATGAGATGCTGATGGCTAGAAGGGGGTGCATTTCAGCGCTGAAATGGCTCATCAGGGGGAGAGAGGATTTAGAACTCGGGGATGGAGTGTGGGGTCTGAGGGGGGGCAAGTGGGAAGCAGGGCAGCCAGGGGCCCCAGCATAAGAAGGCCGGTAGACAGGTGACAGGTGGAGAGACTGACCAGAGAGGCGATCAAGAAGGATGGGCTCCACCAGGCCCCCTCCTTCCACAAGTCCTGTCCCTCTTGGCGCCACAGTTCCCTGCCTCCATATGTGGGATAAAGTTACCCACTCGGGGGCTGCTGGGAGGATTGATGGAGGAGGGCATGGAAGGCCCAGGGACGCCCCCAGTCCTGGGCAGATGTGGGCTTTCGGCTCTGTGTATATTTCACCACATGGGGCTCTAGCTGTGGTGATTCCAGATGGAGCCTGAGGCCCTACTGTGTGCTTGGCTCCTGTGGTTCAAAGGAGGGTACCTGGTTGTGGATTTGCTCTGCAGGGAGTTTCCGGGAGAGCTGAGCACTTGGAGGGGTTCCGGTCCTGCCCCTTGAAGTCTGGGAGCCAGGGTGATTCTTCAGCAAGAGAGGCTTCTGCTCTCTGAGGACAGGAGAAAGCCTCGCTGCAGGGTGGGGTGTGGGACAGGCCTGGGCTTTGGGGATGGAGGCCCGGGTCTGGGTCTTCGCCCCTCCTACCAGCCCCGTGACACGGACAAGGGACCCACTGCCCCTGAGGCATGCGGGGAGCCCATGGATGGCTCCCAGGCCTTCCCACCATGAGAGCAAGTTGAAGGCCGGTCCTCACACAGCTCCATCTAGTTTATTGAGCTCTTTGCATTAGTGATTCTGAATTTAATGAATTCCTGTATTTAGAATTATTAACAACAACAAAGGCAGGATTTCACACACAGAGATGAGCTGAGAGAAGAGAACGTTACTTTGCTAATACAATTTCTGTTACGGAGCTGGACCACAAAATGGGAATCATCTTTGATCCAGCAGTTCATATGGTAGTGATGACTCCTCCCTGAGTCCAATAATGAGACAATCGACCATACATGTTGTTGGCAAGGGTCGGGGTCTGGGTGAGGGCTCAACCTGGCCTGGCCTGGGTGAACTTGGTCAAGTCGCTGCCGCATCCGAACCAGTGTCTTCCACCGTCAGCTGAAGTGTGGACACAATGGGTGCGGGTTCCCGGCGTCAGCATTCCCAGACGCCTCCTCCACCACTGGTCCTACAAGATGCTCCAGGCGTAACGGCGGGGCTGCAGGGAATCGGCCAGCCTCTCGCTGAGCCAATCTTCAGTGGGCATGAATGGGCCAAGGGTAGTACAGGATGATGGAGAGGGGGCCCTGGAGTAGGTGGGGACTTGAGGTGTGGAGGGACTTGGCTTGGGGGTACGTGGGCAGAGACCCTGAGACACCCACATGGAACACCTGTAGTCAGTGATGTGAGGGCATCTGGAGTCCTGGAGCCATCCACACGGGGTGTCAGCTGAGCCACAGGTGAGGATGGATCCCCAGGCCAGGGCACAGAGTGAGAATGTCAGAGAGCAGAGAACAGAGCCTAGAGGAGTAGCAGCCGCAGTGGGCAGATGGGGACGACCTTGCAGGAGAAACAGAGAAGGCGAGATGATGGAAAAGGAGGTGATATCAGGAGGTGATGGGGAAGGAAAGATGGCGATAGGGAGAGAACTGGATGTCAAGAGAGAGAGGAAGGTGTATCAGAAACGGGAGCAGTTTCCAAAGCTCCATCCACAGGAAGGTCCAGTGGAACATGGACTAGAGGTCTGCGTCACCGACCACACCGGGTGACCCTCGTGGTCACTTTTCTGGAATGGCCACACTCAGACCTCCACACTCTGCTGGGCACCGCCCAGGTGCTGCTTTGTCTGCTTCTCATGAAAATCCTGCCCGGGAGGCCCTTGTGCCCATTTCACTGGGGAGGACGCAGAGGCACAGAGGCGCTGCGGGGAGCCCCGGGCCACACGGCGGCTTGGGGTGGAGCCAGACCTGAACGGGGTGGGGAAAGTCTATCCTCTTCCCGCTATGCGCAAGTTTCCGGGATGTGTGAGGGCGAAGGAGCATTGGCTCGAGTGGGAAGGCCGGGGGCGAGCTGCACCCAAGATCCCCTCCCCCCATCGCCCTCGACCTCCCCTCCCCCCCCCCCCCCCCCCCCGTCTCTGTCTCCGCATCCCCTCCCCATCCTTTGCTGTATCTGCGTGTCTCTCTCTACAACACACACACAGGGGAGGAGGGAATTAAAGAGAAGAAAGTCTGGGAATTCCGTGGGAGGGTCGTCTTTGTATTTTTCTATATTTTCAGCGTCCTCTGCCAGGACACCTGCTACTTTGCGGACCTTGGTTCTTTCCCGCGCCTCCGGCCTGCATTCCCCCGTGTGACCACTACGTGGCGCACTGTCCGCCCAGCGGATCTCGTCGGTTAACCGTTTCCTCTCCGCTTTGTAAGGGGAGGTTTTAAAGCTTATCCACAGTCATCTTCCTGTCTTAGAATAGCTTCTCAGGCTTTGCTTTCAACATATTCTATAATCTTCTCACTGATGCACATTAACAATGAAACATTCCCTTAATTAAGAGATCAGAGTCATTTTCCTATTCCAATAAGGACTTACATTTTCCGAAGTGCGGATGTCAGGGAGATAGTGGTATTTATTAGTTTCCAGCTGGCCTCCATCTGACCTGCTGTGAGGCCCTGGACCAGCCCCTCCCCCCATCCCGGCCATATGCTTGGAGGGCTGGGTCTCCTCCGAGCCCCCATCACAGCTCTGCCCTCCCATTCTCTGTGAAATGACTCCCCCCAGATGCAAGAGGGAAAGTATTCTTGGAGGCATCCTAAGATTTGGGGCTCCTGTCTCTCACCCAGAACGATGACAAAATCAATCAACAAAGCCAGCTGATTTCACTGAAAAATGAATGCCATTCATTCATGCTTTTCGAAGGACATGTTTATAACCAACTATCAGGCTTACCGTGCGTGTGTACACGTATGCATGCTCACACAGGTGCTGAGCACAGGTAAGAAGTGGATGGCACGGGAGTTATGCAGAGGCATCACATTTTGGAAGACTCGGTCATTTCACAGGCGTTCGCTAGGACCTATTATCAGCCGGGCCAGGGGTGGTGCTGGGGGCCAGGGGTGGCTGAACAGGGCCCGTCCCCAAGGAGCATGCAGTCAGGTGCAGGGGACAGACAGGCAGATGGATCTGGGCTGCGTCTCTGCTGTCCAGTCCCAGGGCAGTGGAAAGCACAGTGGGACATGCGAGGCTCCTGGCCCGTCCTTGGGGTCAGCTTCCTGAACGTGTGATCTGAGTCTCAAAGGATGGTCAGGGGTTAAGAATCAGGCAGACAAGGAAGCGAGGAAGGGCACCCATGAAGGCCGGCCACCCAGACAAAGGGTTTGCTGGGAGCAAGTAAGTACATTTGGTCTCGGAGGGGGGACAAGGCTGGGGATGGGGGCGGGGCCTGACTGGGGATGCCCTGTGGGCCCACAGCTTGCGGATGTAGCAGAAGAGGATGCTCTTGGAGTTCGGCATCACTGGGCCCATTGTCCAGCTGTGTCTCAGACGAGCTGTTCAACCACAGCTTTAATCCTTAACCTCCCTGGGCCTCAGTTGCCTCATCTGTGAGATGTGGTTGGTACTATCCCCCTACAGTGCTGCGTCTGCAGTGAATGTAAATGGTGGGGTGCCTACCATGATGTCAGAGGACCCCCAACAGCCTCCTACCCACCCCTAGCCCCAAATGATCTCACCCGAAGGATCCCAACTCCTGGCCACTTTGTTGACCCAGCAGCTTGTTTTATGAATGGGTCCTCCCCTGTGTCCCTGAGGGGGTTGGTGGTTACTCACCTGTCTCTGGGCCACCTCTGATCTCCCTGAGTCACCAGCACAGTCCCCGAAGCCATCAGGATCCTGGGATGCTGGTCCAGTGGCCAGCTCCGTCTAGGGATGGTTCCCGAGCCACGAGATGGGACCCCAGGGATACTGGGCAATCAAGCCCCCTCTTGGAATGGGCCACCGTGTCCACATCTGCAAAGTGACATTGCTGAACAAGGCAGTCTCTGCCATCCTGTATCATTCTAGATGTCACCACGTGTGAAGGACGCTGAGTGACAGATGGAGGGATATTGAGAGAAGGAGCCTGGACGTCAACACTCTCGTGCCTCCGATTATTAAAAAAGTGAAGGGGAAGCAGGAAGGCTTCTGGGTCAGTTCTCGTTGTGGGTGGTAACTGCACCCAGGTGTCTGGGGCTCTGAGTTCCCAGTGGTCTTCACGGGCTCACCTTCAGCCTGTGCACAGGCATTTATGGAGCCCCTGCTGGACGCTGAGCCTGGTCTAGCTTGCAGGGGCACCAGAGAACAAGGGCTTGGGGCCCAGCCGTGTGGGACACGGGTGCCTGATGGAACTACAGACACTGTAGAGAGCATGGCCGAGGGAGGAGCTGCAGTGGGGGCACATCAGGAAGAGTCACGGAGCCGAGGTGCAGTGCAGAAGTGGGCGGCCGGGGCAACAGCCAAGACGTGGAAGCCGCCTAAGCGTCCGTCAACAGAGGAGCGGATGAAGAAGATGTGGTGTATATGTACAGTGGAATACTACTCAGCTGTAAAAAAGAGTGCAATGATGTCGTTTGCAGCAACATGGGTGGACCTAGAACTGATCGTACTAAGTGAAGTAAAGCAGACAGGAAAAGACGGATATCCTCTGCGTTCATTCTTCTTAGGCCTCTGAGTGTTTCTTGCGTCTGTGGTTGGCATTTTCCTTCCATGTTTCATGTCTCCCTCTTGACCCCTCAAGGACTTCAGTACACTTGGTTCAGTCTCTTCATCCTGCCCATATGGCTCTTTTCTCTGGTCAGTAACGTCCATCCTCTGGCCCCTTGTGTCCTCCTGGAGAGTCTCCTCTTCCCCAACTTGCAATTTATTTGCCTGTCTTTCTGCTCTGCCCTCTGTGCCCGTGATCCATCAGCTGGGCTCTTCATTTCAGCGTTTAGACTATTTAGTTCTTCAAGTTCCATTGACTACTCTTTACAGATTCCTTTTCTCTGCTGAAAATCCTCTGTCTTGTCATCAGTTTTCTTGAACATATTAGTCAGTTGTTTTGTTTTTTTTGTTTCTGCGGTACGCGGGCCTCTCACTGCTGTGGCCTCTCCCGCTGCGGAGCACAGGCTCCGGACGCACAGGCTCAGCGGCCATGGCTCACGGGCCCAGCTGCTCCACGGCATGTGGGATCTTCCCGGACCGGGGCACAAACCCGTGTCCCCTGCATCGGCAGGCGGACTCTCAACCGCTGCGCCACCGGGGAAGCCCCACAGTTATTTTTTTATAGGGATCCTATTACGTAACGTTCAGGTCATCTGTCAGTCTGTTTCTATAGCCTATTTTCTCCCTTGACCCTGCTTCTCATTTTGCTTGGTAGCTTTGAATTAAATGGGAGGCACTGTGAATAACGAGTTGTAGAGGTTCTTGATGGTGTTATGTTCCTCCGAGAGGGGTTTACTTCGTCTTCTGAGAGGTGAGTATAGTGGGGGACACATGACTAACTTGATCAGGGAATGAACTGACTGGAGGCTGGGGTACTGTCTCTGCCAGCCTTGCTTTTCCCTCGGGTTCACCCCGCTTCCAGACCGTATCCCTCCAGGGGTCCCCACTGAGAATGTAGGGTGTTGTCTGGGACTCCTGCTCTTTGGTGGACCACGAATATCCAACTTTCTCTCCTTAGGACAGTGACGCTGAGACCCCACCCTGATCTTCTTGGTTTCTTTTCCCTTGAGCAGCTTAAGTGTTTGACAAATGCCTCAAAGGGAAGACTGCCGAGTGCTGGGCTCACTTCTCTGAGCCCGTCTGCCTGAGCTCTTCCATCTCAGGTCCCAGCGGCCTGGGGGACACTCTGATACCTCCAAACATATTGTTTTAAATGGTTTCTTCTAGTTGCTGGGAGAGTGGTGGTCTGCTACGAACTTCTCCATCGTAGCCGATGGAGAATGGATTACCGGGAGCCCGATGGAAGCAGGAAGAGCAGGGAGGGCTGCTGCTGTGTGCAGGGGCGGACCGGATGCAGACCCCAAGATGGCACTGAGAGCTGTCAAAGAGGGGGCAGGCCACAGGACTCGCTGCTGATTAGATGGACATGGCAGGTGTGCAGGGTTAGGGTGCGGAAGGGGACGAGGTGCCTGATGATGCCGTCTTGAGGCTCAGGGCAGCGGCAGGTCTGGAGGGCTTGGGAGGAGGGGTGCGGGTTCTGTCTCATCCTTGGTGAATGTGCGGGGCCAACGGGGCGTCCAAGGAGAAGGGCCCAGCAGACAGCTGGAGCTCACAGAGCTGGCTAGACGGGAGGTGGGGTCTTGAGAGGGACGAGACCGTCCCGGGTGAGTGGGGAGGTGAGCGGGGAGGGGCCGGGATGCAGCCTCCGGCATCCTGCCGGCACCAGAGGCTGGCGGAGGACAGGAGGCAGGGCAGGAACAGCTGAGATACGGGAGGAGAACCAAGACTAGGCGGGTTTTGCAGACAGAGGGTGAGGGGGCGTCCAGGCGGAGAGAGGGTCCCCAGAGCGAGCTGCCGCAGAGGGCTTTTCTAAGACGAGGGCTGACCCATCTCACCGGTGACCTGGTGCAGGCCAGGTGGGGACCGGGGCCAGGAGCCAGGTTGACGAGGTGATGGAGGGGGCATTTGAGAGGGGAGCGTCAGTGGTGGGCCCGTGCCAAGCTCTCCTGGACCAGACCCAGGAATGCTGCTGGTGATTCGCAGAGCACGTGCCACTGGCTCTGCTGGTCCTGGCCTTGAGGGGCCCCACTGGGCTTGTGGGCCCAGGAATCTCCCCCCAGAGACGCAGCTGTTTCCTTGAAGACAGAAGCAACCAGTATAGTGCCAAGACTCTGGAAGGGAGACGCAGCGAGACGTGGGTCCAGCCTCATCAGATTTCAAGGGCCAACTTCAGAGGGACCTCGGGGCCTGGTGGATGGCAGCCCAGGAACGCTGCCGGTGGGGTGGAGCGAAGGGAAAGTCCCCACACCTGAGTGAGTGAGGTTGGGGGGCAGCCCAAGCATCTGTGGTTTGGCGGCTCCTGGCCCCGGGACACCTGCTGCTGGGGGACATCAGGAGGGTGATCTGCCCTCTCTGGGCCCGGCCTTCTTCTCTGTGAAATTGGTGACGGGAAATAACATCGACCCGGCCTGCCAGGGAGGACGGCGGAGGCTCTCGTGAGATGCCAGATGTGGGCATCCAGCCTCTGCCCAGAGCACGCACGTGGGGTGCTGTTGCCTCTTGCGTACAACAGCGTGCAAGGGTCTCTATGAAACCGAGGATGAGGTTCCCAGGGAGGAGGGAAGGGGTCCAAGTGCCCAGGAGCCTTCGCTCCATCTCACACTCACGCACGCACATGCTTATACATATATGTGCACGCATGAGAGCACATGTACACACATACACAACACATACACACTCACACATGCAGACTCGTGTGTGCACGCAGGTACACAGCTCACACACGCGCACGGATGCACACTCACACACATATACACTTACGTTGGCACACACACACCTACATACGCGCGTCCACACGCACACACCCATGTGGAGGTGTCTCCTTTGCTCACAGAAACAGCAGCCCGTGCAGAGCCACGCCCCACCCTCCATGCCCCTCCGCTCCCCGCCGATCCTCCGCGTTGGCATGCAAACGCTTTCTAAATGAAGCAAGGGAAACAGTTTTTTCTAAACTCTTTAAAATCCAATTAAAAAAAAAAAATCAATGGCAACTTAAAATGGCCACAGCCCTGGGTGGGGGGAGGGCTCAGAGGAGCACTTGTGTGCTGTCCTCCCAGGCCAGTGCCCTTTCCTCCCAGGCCAGAGGCCACACACTCCGGTTGGAGTTCGACACCTCCCTCTAAGGACCAAGGGCCGGAAGTGGCTACACACAGATGGCCAGCTCGAGAGATGTTGGGACAAATGATGCGCTTCCTAGGGTCACAGTCTTCTCCCTGTTTTCTCTTTCTGGGGGGGGTGAATTGGACTGTTCCCCCGATCTGCTTTCCCAGGGAGCACAGGTCAAGTGCCTCCTCTTCCAGGAAGCCTTCTGGGACTGCTGTGGCCGAGTTCCCCTCTCCCGCAGCCCTGACGAGTGCTCCTTTCATTCCCCAGATGACTGTACACCCCAGTTTTCTCAGCACAGTCCTGGTGTCCGAATTTGTCCCAGCAGAATCAGTAACAGCATCCCTTCTACTGTCTACAGCAGCCCAGTTAGATGTGGAGCTGTGGGGAGGCCTGGCCGTCCCCCATGTTCACTTGTTTGCCCACTTCTCCAGGATGTGTTGGTCATCGGCGCCGGGCCCAGCCCGTTGGGGGAGTCTGGGCTGTGGAGAAGGTCAGAACCACAGTTCTGGGAAGACCCTGAAGCTGGGGTGGGGGCCCAGTGCAGGCGGGCCTGCGGGCAGGGCTCTCACCCCTCACTCCAGGCCCCCCCCGCCCCCCCTCCCAGCTCCCTGATCCCCCCACCGCCCCGGCCTAGGAACTCGTTCCCCAACCAGCTCCATGTCCCTCCCACTGGGGAGTGACCCCAGCTCCACTCCCACCAGGCTTGTGGCTTGAAGAAGTCACCATCGCCTGTCTGCGCCTCCACTTACCTAGCTGGGAAATGGAGCTGAAGACAATGTCCTTTTTAAAGTCTACAGTCGGGGTGTGCAGTAGACCCACAAACACGTGCAGGCAGCACGACTCAGTCTCAGAAATTCTTACCCCTCGAGAGGAACCCCCCGCCCGTTAGCTCTCACCTCCCATATCCTCCCAACCCCAGCCCAACCACCACTCATCCACGCTCTGTCTCTGGAGGTTTCCTGGTTCTGGACGTTTCGTAGGCATGAATCATATATATGTGGCCTTTTGTGACGGGCTTCTTCATCCACATCATAGCAAACACCCGGACCCCACTCCTTTTCGTGGCCGTGTCGCAGTCCCCCTCTGCAGATCTGTCCATCGTGGATGGGCATCTGGACGATTTCTGCTCTGGGGCTGTGGCGAATGATTCTCTTCTAATCACTTGTGAGCAAGTGTCTGGGTAGATGTATGTCTTATTCCTCTGGAGTCTGCTAGGTCACGTGGTAACTCTGTTTTCCAAAACGGCTGCATTTGTCCCTTTGTTTAGGGAGTTTGGGGTCAGTAGATGCAACCTCGTGTACATAGGATGGATAAACAACCAGGTCCTACTGTAGAGCACAGGGAACTCTATTCAATGGTTTATGTGATAAACCATAATGGAAAAGAATATGAGAAAGAATGCGTATGTATGTATAACTGAGTCACTTTGCTGTACAGCAGAAATTTACACAACAGTGTAAATCAGCTCGACTTCAATAAAAAATCCATTGAACAGCAGTTTTGCGCTGAATTAAACAAGCAGTTCCCGAGGCACTCAGCATGGCTCCGCTTGTCTCAGGAGTTCATAGCTGGTTTGGATCCTCCATGCGTCCCTGGGGGCCTCACCTCCAGGGCCCCATGGTCACCCATCCCTGCCCACCAAGCAGGAACGGGGTGTCCCTCACACCACCTCTCCGTTCTCAGGCCCGCACACTTTCACAGTGTCTCTGTCCCACGGCTGGAGGGTCTCAGAGGTTCTCCTGACGCTGCCCTGGGGACCCGGGAGGAGGAATGACTTGTCCAGGGTCATGTCAGCGATGGGGCCGAGACCCGGGGCTACATCCTCAGCTTCCGGACCTTCCCTGGGTCTGTCCGTCCCAGTGGCCTCTCGCACCCTACCAGTTCCCTCCTCTGGGAGCCTCCATTCCAGGGGGGTGGAGGCTGCGTTTTCTGCTCGTGTCTCGCCTTGGTGTCCAGCACATAGTAGATGCTCATTTAATGCTCGCCGACTTCCTAGAAGCTGCAACAAGCCTGCAGAAGGTCCCTCTGCCCCTGGCATGTAGAAACCTTGCTTGGAACACAGGGGCATCCGCCTTGGCGCTCCTCAGATGTTTGTCCCCAAGGAGCATCTCCAGAGGCCCCTCCCTGCCCCCACCTTGCTTGGCACTGGGCCTGACGCAGAGCAGGGTGTGGCCTGGGAGAAGCCGGAGGGGATCAGGAAGGTGCGGGGCTGATGTGCATCTGTGTCAGGGCTGCGTCCCGTCCTGCCGTGTCCTCTCAGGCACATTGGAGCGGGATTTCACGGGCACATGTACACACACACACACACACACACACACACACACACACACACACACAGGGTATGTGAGGACAGAAAAGCCCAGTGCCGAACAATGCATAGAGGACACCATGGGGGTGGATTTATGCAGATGTGTTTGCAGTGCCTGGACGCATCTGGACACAGGCCCAGGGGGAGGCAACACTGTCCTGGGGGCTGGCCTGAGGGCACCCTGCACCAGCTGCTGCAGGGCAGGGGGACGGCACACTTGCTCTTCCCCGCTGCCCTTTGGAATTCTGCACCATGTATCTGTGTTACCTTTGCAAAAACAAACTTTAATTTAAAATGTCAACAATTGTCCCCCCCACACACCTCCTTAAGCCCGTGAGGGTCTGCTGTTGTCCTGAGGACAGAGTCCAGTTGCCCCCTGCCCCCTAGGAGGCCCTGAAGGAGGCGACCTTGCTGGCCTTGCCCCCTCACCTGTCCCACGAGGGTCTGATTTCAGTGCTGATCTGAGCTTATCCCAGGACCTTTGCACAAGCCCCTCTTCTGCCCGGAGCAGCACCCTTCTTCCTGCTCTGCCATCCACGCTGTCCAGACAGGCTTGGCTCAAAGCTCCTTGCCCTTGGGCGTCTTTCATAGCCCCACCCCTGGATTAGGCCCTATAACCACCCTTGCCCCAAGGATCCTCAGCTCTGCCCCCTTCCCGCTGTCC
Organism: Lagenorhynchus albirostris; assembly: GCF_949774975.1. Taxonomy (NCBI): domain Eukaryota; kingdom Metazoa; phylum Chordata; class Mammalia; order Artiodactyla; family Delphinidae; genus Lagenorhynchus; species Lagenorhynchus albirostris. The sequence goes on from NC_083098.1 coordinate 145,469,089, forward strand.
GCCAATGAGGTCTGTCCATCCACTCTCCCGTAAGGTCCACGAGGCCAGGCGCTAGGTCTGTCCCGTTCCCCTGGTGTGGAGCACAGAGCCGTCACTCAGAAGTGGTTGTTGAATGGGTGAAAATGAAAAAAGAGGGAGAGGAGAAGAATGGTGTAGATACAGGTGACTTGGAAAGTGGAGAGAGCTGCCCCAGGGGAGCATGTGTTTGCCGGGCTGGAAGCAAAGGTGAAGGAGCCCCATTGGCAGGGGAGTCCAGGCCTCAAGAGGCCCTACATAGCCCAGGACCAGGGGACTGACCCTGGAAAGCCAGTGGACACTTCTCAGGCCGGGAAGGCCAGGGAAGGGTGCTCCCAGTGGGAGGAACGGCGTGAACAAAGGCCCAGAGGCAGCGGTGTGCAGAGCCGGCTCAGGTCAGCAAGAGCTGGACATGCCCATCTGTGCCTGTCCCAGTGATGTCAACCCCGTGACCTGGCGTTGGTGGCCTACCGCTGGCCTTGGAGGCGTATTTACACCACAGGCACCGGCAGATGCTGCAAATCAAGGTTCGCTCTTTTTGTTTTAAGAGCGGTTTTGCTGACACGCCACTGCCCACAGACAGAAGAAGAGGTAAGGTGACCACAGAGAAGGACGGCTGGAAATGACGTGACCTCCGGGGTCTGTGAACCTGCCCCCAAGCTTCTCCTGCTACGCGCCTGTTCTTTTATCAAACGGGATGGGGGCGGTTTAAGGCTTTCCTCAGATTCTCAAAGGCATCCTGGCCCTGAGAAGGTCAAGGCCACTGCCCGCTGCCCGCTGCCCTGGTGGCGCCCAGAGAGCAGCGCCGACCTGCAGGCCAGCGACCGAGCGGCTTCCTGCACCTCTGCGTTTGCTTGGTTGTTCCCCCCTGCGTTTCTGCCCTGAGAACTTTCCAGCTGAACTTTGCTAGGGCTGAACTCAAAGTCACTTCAAGGCAGTTTCGATTAAAAAAAAGAAAGAAGGGGAAGAAAGAAAGAAAGAAAGAAAGAAAGGGGGTGGGGGCCAGCCTGAGCAGGCCTTCTGCAATTACCCTTTGAAATTAGAATATTCAAGCAGATGTTTCTATTTTCACCCTGTCCTGCTCTCTTTCCAATCCGGCGAAATTAGTTCCAAAGTCATTATTCACCTAATCACACTAATAGTTTAACATCCGATCTGCCCTCTGTCCAGACGGGAGGGGGAGCCCCCAAAGCCCTATTTTAGCACTTCCTTCCCACTGATCCCTTAATTAAGTGGCATCTGTTCTAATACAAGTTAAATATTGCAGTTGACTTTATTTTCTTTCTCCTGGTCCTCGGGGTCCCGGGATGGGGAGAGATAAAGCGAAACACATTTGCTTCCCGGGCAGGAGGAAAGGACACGGAGCTGCCTTTCTGGAAACGCGGCCCATCAATCATAAACTGATTACAAATTCGTCACCTTGAACCAATTTCTGTTCACAAGTTCAAAAGGCGCTCTGAGCTCGGGGCTATCTGGAATATTCTACATGTGGAGAGGATTAACATTTGATCAAATTCCTCCTTCTGAGGAGGACGCTGGAGTGGCTGCACTTGGGGTGGGGGAGGCGTGTTTGAGACTCGTCTGCATTAACCTTTAAAAGCCGGTGCTCGGGGTTCCCAGGGCAGCGGATTCCCAGGGCGTCCGCAGCTCCTGGACGACGTGGACCCGACCTGGGGGCAGGGGAAGGGAGACGCTAATGGGGTCTTGTCTGATTTAGTCAAATCACACCACACCATCATTTCTTACAGACGGAGTTTGCTTTAAAATAATTGTCTTGAAAGAAGCAATGGGGTGTGTGTGTGTGTGTGTGTGTGTGTGTGTGTGTGTATGTGTGTGTGAATGTGTGTATGTGTGTGAGAGAGAGAGAGAGAGAGAGACGGTCGCCAGATGGGAAGTTAAGGATGGGTTCTTTCCCTGAAGACCCCATAGCTTGCCCCAAAGTCCATGAGATCCCCTCCGGCTTCCGCCCCTCATTCTAGAACCTCAAGAAAGGGGAGTTTTGTCCGGCATGTCCTGAGCTTGGCCAGAGAAATTACTTATCAACATCGTCTCCTGGCCGCTGGAAAAGAGAGAGGGAGATGGAGGGTAGGGGAAGGCAGGAAGCAAAACAAGCGGCGCTTGTGGTGTTACAGCTCATGTACCCCTCCCTCTCTCCCCACCCTGAGTGGGGTCCCGGGCACGGGAGAGCCCCCAGCGCCTGCCCCTTCTGCCTTTCCTTCTGGACACAGGGACCCTGTTCCACAGATGGTTCCGTTCAGGCTGGGGCCGCAGCCCCAGGTCCGGGAAGGTGAAGGCGGCGGAGCCCAGTGGCACAGGCTTCAGTGTGGGGAGCCTCCGGGCACAGACCCCAGCTCCCCACTTCCTGCCGGTGCAGCCCTGGGCAAGCCCCTCAGGTGCTCTCAGCTCTTTACCGGAGGCAAGAGTAACTCTCCGTAAATTGGAGCCCTCGTGCACTGTGGGTGAGAATGCAAGAGGGTGCAGCCACTGCGGAGCACAGTTATGGAGGTTCTTTAAGAAATGAGAACTAGAGCTACCATATGACCCAGCTATCCCACTGCTGGGTGTAAACCAAAAGAACTGAAAGCAGGGTCTCGAAGAGACAGCTGCGTATCCACGTTCATTGCACCATTATTCACAATAGTCAAGACACGGAAACATCCCAACGACGACAAATGAAGGGATAAAGAAAAGGTGCTGCAGACATACGATGGACTATTATTCCGCCTTGAAACGGGAGGAGATATCCTTTGCAACAATGTGGATGGACCTGGAGGACATTATGCTGAGTGACATAAACCTGTCGCAGAAGGACACAGCCCGCGCGGTTCCACCGACAAGAGGGATCTAAGGACAGTCAGACTCAGAGAAGCAGACAACGGTGGGCGTTACAGCTGGGGGCTGGGGAGGGCGCAGGGGTGGGGTCAGTCCAGGCTGTAGAGCTCAGGTCCCAGATGAGCGAGCTCCAGGGCGCCTCTAGTTACTAACATGGTGTTACGCACGTCATCATTTGTTACGAGAGTGGGTCTCGTGTTAACTGTTCTTATAGCAAAAAAACAAACCCCCAAAACCAACAACAAAGGGACACGAGGGACACATGTTGGAGGGGATGGATGTTTACCACCTTGACGGTGGTGATGGTGACGCCAGTGCACACAGGTGTCTACCTCACCAAAATGTTTGCTTTACTTGTGCGCCAATTTGTACACCAACTGCACCTCAGTCGAGCTGGAAGAAAAGACTATAGCATCCCCGGGAGGAGGCTGAGGGCTTACAGACACCAGGGCAAAGAACCACTGCTAGGGTCAGAGGTCACTGGGCCAGACTCAGTGGCAGCCCTGGGACGCCGCCCAGCAGCTCGGCTCTGGGAGAGGCCGCCTCGGGAGGCGGGGGTCACCAGTTGCTGGTCCAGGAGGAGCCGTTGACTCTGGGGTTTTGGTTCATTTTGATCCTCTTTTGGTTCATTTGTTTTGTCACCTTCTGGGTGAGCGTAAAGAAAAAATTTCTGGGGTGAAAGCTTCCCAGGACGGAACTGTGAAATCTTACACGTTAGTCCATTTTCAGTGCGTGCTTCGATACCTGGACCCCACTCAGGGGGCGCTTAGTAGGTGCTCCCTGAGCTCCGCCCTGGAACACAGCCAGGAAAGAAACGGCTGCCTGCCCTCTGCTCCCGTGGCCACTGGGGGTCCGGCTCAAGCACGAGGGTGACAGTCTGGGGCTGAGGCTACGTGGCAGAAGGTGGGCATGGGGGGGAGTTGGGATCAAGGGCTGTGTGTCCTTGGAGGAGAGGGGCTCCCTCCAGCTGGGAGGACCAGGGGTGCCTTCCTGGAGGAAGGGGCCTTTGGAGCTGTGGACAGAGCCGCCACTGTGACTCTTGGCAAAGTCTAAGTGAGAAGTTGCTCTGGGGGACTGGCGGGTTCTTGGGGTGTAGGATGGCCTCGTCGTGGGGGGTGAGGGACAGGACTTCTTCAGGGGCCTCCTAAGTAGATAATCGGGCAGGCGGGGAAATGTCTGATGCTCGCTGGACCGGACAATGTCCATCATCTCAGCTGAGTTTTCTTCTGCTGGGAGCGGAATGTCGTGGGGGCCCGGAGCCGGGGAACCGGCAGGAGGGGGTGAGATGCTGGCAGGTGGACTCCAGTAAGACAGGCTCCAGTCACCTCTCACCAACTCCAAAATCCCAGTATGCAGAGACGCCCCCCCAGCCCCGTTCCCCCAGGTGGGACCAGGTGTCCTGAACCGCCCCCAACAAGCCCAGCAAGGGGGAGGGAGTTAGAAGGTTCAGACTCCCCTCGTCTCTTCCTGTCTCAGCATTTCACCTCCTTTGGGTTCATTTGTTGTTGTCCCCTAAATGCTCAACTTAATATCTTTACAGAATGACAGTAACAGACCATCCCGAGCACAGTCTCGGGGGGCAGCTGGGCCAGGACGTCGCTCCTTCGATTACCAGCTGGGGGCTTAGGCCTAGTTATTGTGTGGCCTCAGTTTCCTCATCTGTATAATGGGACTGATGTTCCCGACCAAGGGTTGTCCTGAGAATTACATGGGGGTAAACGCAGATGCTGGCGTGGCCCATCTCGGGGGAACTCAAGTGCTGGCTGGGAGAGGCAGGAGCCAGGCCTGTCCGTGGGAGCTTCCCAGGGAAGCTTGGGTTGGGTCCGGCTGGCCCAGGAGGGGATCCACTGGCCTTTGCCTCCTGGAGGTGTGACCTCAGACCAGGAGTGCCATGCGTGTGACCAAAGGTCATCTTGTGGCCCCGGTGACATGCCTCTCCCACCATCTCCCCAGACGTGCTTCCTCCACCATGAACTGTCATGCTCTGCCACGTGGGCACCGCCCTCCGACCGGGGCAGGCGACCCTCTGACCCTGGCGGAGAGAAGCGTGCTGATTCCTGCCAGGCGCTCCGCTCTTTGGCTCTTCTGAGCTGGCTGACGTGCCCCAGGCCCAGGGAGTCCCCTGTGCTTCCGAGCACCGAGGGGTGTCCTCCTCCCCGATGGGGGTCTCTTTCTGTGCGCTCACCCCCGGTTTAGGTGTCAGGGTCAAGAAAGGCTGAGCAGCTCCTGCACTTGGCTGTGGGTTTTTTCTTGTGGCTCCATTGCCTCGGCTGCTGGGGACCTCACAGCCGTCTTTCGGGCCCCTTCTGGCAGGGATCCGCGGCCACACGGAGCTCCGTCGGCCGTGAGTCCCCCCCGTCCTATTTCCCTATCATCCCCGTTCTCGCCACCATCCTTTACCTTAACCTACTGTGTATGGCTTTGTTTGCTTCCTTGCTTGCTCTTTCTAGAACGAGGCAAAGACGGATGTTCGTTGACAGATGGACACAGATGCAGCAGCAGAGACAGACATACAGATAGACAGACAAACTGCAGAAGTAGCAGCGGCCTGGTGAGCACGGCCACGGAGATCCCGTGCCCTCCCATCATGCCTGGCAAGTGGGAGAACTGGGGGAAGTGGACTCCGTACAGGGCTTGGCCTGGGATTGGGCAGCGAGAGGCCACGAGGACCGAGATGTGGGCCCCTCCAGGGGTCACAGTCTACAGGGGGCAGGAGGAGGGGCCTGCAGGGTCCTATGAGGTCATATGAGTCTCCCCCTTTCTTGGGGCCCACCGTCTTCTGATCCGTCCAGCCCCCTCCCTAGCAGTGAGCTCAGGACCATCGGAGGCCCCCACGCAGGACCTTCCTCCCTGACGTCCTCCCCAGGCGCCATCTGATGACCTCAGGCTCTGTCCTGGTGAAGTAGGTACTCATCTGATTCTCTTGTCATTTCCTAAAGGACAGAGCCGGGGTCCTCCAGGCACGGGGCTGAGCCGTGTGCACCAGGAGCCATGGAAGCCGCACAGCCTGTGTGAGTGCACGCAGGGCACGGGGTGGAGACCTGGCCCGGGGCTCAGGCCCATCCCAGTGTGCCCCAGGAGGGAGCCCGCACTGGAGGAGTGAGGTCTCATCCCCAGCAGCTCACCCTGGCCTGCTCTCCAACACACCCGGGCTTCCCAGAATCACCAGCAGTCAGGCTGCCAGGGACCCCACGGGATACTTCGTCCAAACGACCTGTTCCAGGGCTCTCCTGAGAGCAGATGGGGGCCCTGATTGAGGGTCTCCAGTGACAGGGAGCTCAGCACTCTCCAAGGGACCCCCGTCCCCGGACACCTCTGCTTGTTAAAAATGTCCCTCTTGCTGAGCTGAAGGCTGCCTCCCCACGGGGTCCCCTCCTCAGCCCCCAAGTCCCCCCCCAGCACTGCCCCCACCCAGACCCTGTTACTGCACAGTGGGACCTGGGGCAGCTGAAACCAGCGCTGCTGACCTGGCCAAACTCGCCTAACAGAACCTCGGCCAACCAGAGGCTTCTAGTGGCTTCTAGTGGCTTCTAGTGACCTCTGGAGCCATTTCCCTGGATTCGGCAGCCTTCAGCCAAATTTGCTTCTGGAAAGGGCTCTGGGCTGGGGGTCAGCTGACCCCTGTTCCTGTCCAGCCCTGCCACCGAGCACTCGTGTGCCCTGGGGTGCATTTAACCCCTGGCCTGTGAAGCTGAGGCTCAGAGGGTCCAGTGCCACCCACCTTGCACACAGTGTGAGGACGACCCCAGGGAGGGCGTCCTGATGGCCGTGCCAGGTGTCACCCACCGTTTCCACCTCGGCTCACCATCGGGACGTGGGAAAGGAAGCGCCCTGAAAGTGGTGAAGCCCACCCAGGCTGCTTCGAGGGGCCGTCTGGGGCGTGGGGAACGTACTTTGTCCTCTCAGCGCTGCTGTCCCCTCTTAGGAATGAGAGGAAGTGCAAAAACGAAGGCGACTTTCCCAGGAAGTGGGATCTGAGGTCTGTTCTGGCCCTAACCCTGGTACCTGTGAAGGTGGCCTGATTTGGAAATCGGGTCTCGGCCGATGTCTTGAGGATGGTGACGCTGGGGTAGGGCGGACCCGAAGCCGACCACTGGTGTCCTCGTAAGAAGACTTGGACTCAGACACACGCAGGGAGGTGGCCGTGTGACGACAGAAGCCGGGACAGGAGCAATGCAGCTGTGAGCCGAGGGGCAAGGATGTCAGCTGCCACCGGAGCAGGGAGAGGCAAGAAAGGCTTCCACGTGGAGTCTCAGAGGGCGCCCAGCCCTGCTGACAGCTTGGTTTCCGACTTCAGCCTCCAGGACCGGGAAAGCATGTTTCCATTGTTTTCAGCCCTAGTCTGCAGTGCTGTGTTACAGCAGCACCCGACACTCATGCAATCTGGTTTCAGACCAAAACTCTACCGTGTGACCAGCTGTGTGACCTCGGGTGACTCGCTTAACCTCTCTGAGCTTCAGTCTCCTGGTCAGAAAAAAATGAGAAGGAACATTTCTCTCACAGGAGGCTATGGGGGCGAAACGAGATGCCGAATGGGAACGTGGCAAGTGGTGGGATGCTTTAGACGGTTTAGAAAGCGTCTCTCCTCCAGGGCCGGCGGGGCTGGGGCAGGAGAGGGAAATGGGGCATTAAGAGGCTTCCTCCAGCTGCCTTTGATGTGCACAACTGCATCCGAGGTGCAGGAGGGCATTGAAACACCGGGAGCTGAGTCAGGGCAGGAGAGTCTGAGAAAGCGGCCCCAGCCGTTAGCTCTGGATCACGTTTCTGCTGGGGGCGCGAGCCCGGCACGGAGTTGAAAGCCAGGAGAGGGGCCTCAGGTCCTCAGCGGCACCTCCCCCTGGTTTCTCATGCCCACCCCCTCTTCGTGGGACTCTGCTTAGTAAACATTAATTTACCCCCAATTACTGATGACAGGTCGGGCCAGGCCTTGCCGCATTTAGGGTCCATGGGCAGGACAGAGCTTCCCAGCCGGCACCGGCAGTTAGATCTAACAGCGACTGTAGGCGGGGGGGCCCATCTCCTGATTGCTGCGGGGGTCCAGCGGGCCACCCCTCTTCTCAGGGAGAGCAGGCGGGCGATTTTGCCAAGTGTTAAGTGGAATCCAGTGTCACGAGGGGCTGGGAGTCAAGGACACCCCCCAAGGCTTTGACCGTTGGCCTGTTTCCACTGGCTGCTGAGAAATGGAGATAAACCAGCAAAGGGATTCCTGGAGCCGGGCACCAGAACAAAGGGAGTGGTGTGGGGAGAGACAGCATGTTGTCCTCCAGGACACTGGAGCAGGGGCGGGGCCGGGCTTCCCCAGGCCCTGCAGTGACCACCCCTCCGGGCCTCCGTCGTCTCAGATGCTCGGTGGGTGTAATAACGCTTCCCTTGCTGGGTGGTCTCAAGGATCCAAAGGTCCGGTGGGGTAAAGGTCAGGAGATGGGGGCCCTGGACCTCTGGACCAAAGGAGCTATGACGGCTCACCCTTGGTGCCCCCTGTGTGAGCCCGTGGCACCAGCGGGGAGGAAAAGGGACCTGCCTGTTATCCCTGGGGTTGGCTGGGGACCGGAAAGATGAGACAGGAATGAACAGACTTAGGGGGTGAATGGAGTGGGCTTGGGACTCTCTGGCACCCCTGACACAGGGACGCTTGTCATTACGGTTTTTACTGACCCCTCCCCTCCCCCGTTCCTGCAAAGGGCTGTCTCCGTCCTCGGAATTCACCCCCTGCTATGGGCTAAATTGTCATCCCTCAAATGCACATGTGAAACCCTAACCCCCAATGTGATGGTATTTAGGAAGTAATTAAGGTTAACTGAGGTCATAAGCGGTGCCCTGATACGGTAGCATTGGTGGTCTTGGAGGAAAGGGCGCAGGCCACCTCTCTCTCCCCACCACGTGAGGACACAGTGAGACGGCAGCTGTCTGCAAACCAGGAAGAGGTTCTCACCAGCGCCCGACCAGCTGATCTTGGCCTTGCAGCCTCCACAACTGTGAGAGGACACATTTCTGTAGTTTAAGCCCCCCGTCCACTGCATTTTGTGATGGCAGCCTGAGCTAAGACGCTCCTGCAGATGAAGAATGGTGCCCCGGGGGGGAGAGGTGCTGCAGTCCAGGTGTCCTGGCCCCGCCAGTGCTCTGCCCGGCGCACCTCTCCTCCCTGGGGCCCTGGAACTGGGGCGTGCTGACAGCCAGAGGTCACCCCTTGCGTCCTGCACGGTTCACACCCGGCTTGTGAGGACACGCAGAAGTGGCATGGTCCCCCATCACCCTAACTGACTCCGCTGTCTCTGGGCATGCTCAGTGCCCGGCATGGCCTGGAATATCCCACAGCACAGGACTGGGTCCCAGGATGGGCGTGGTATCTGGCGGACGGGACCGGGCTTTCCCGGGCTGAAGGCCAGGCCCTTGACCTCTGAGAACACGAAGGAGGAGGGTGGTAACGCTCACACGGCCGGGGTGCATGAATCGTGTCCCCCAAATTCACATCCACTCGGAACCTCGGAATGCGACCTTCTTTGCAGATGTGATGAGGTAAGAATGGGATTCGGGTGGGCCTGGAGTCTCGTGACTGGTGAGCTTATAAGAGACAGAAAGGGGCACGGAGACGGGGGAGGGGCCCGTGAGGATGGAGAAGAAATGGGAGAGATTCGGCCACCGCCCAGGAATGCCTGGGGCCGCCGGGAGCTGGAAGAGGCAGGAGGCTCCGTCCCTGGAGGCTGCTAAGGAAGCAGCGCCCCGCCCACACCTTGATTTTGAACTTCAGACCTCCAGAGCTGTGAGAGGTTACAGGTCCGCAGCTTGAGTCGCGCCCCCGCCCCCGGGTCTGTGGTACCAGGAAACTGAGGCTGGAGGGCACCTGGCCGCCAAGAGAACGTCCCCGACATAGCCCCCCAGGGTCACCCACCAGAGCCAGAGGCCGGGTCCAGGGCTCGACCCTACCCTCCTGCCCCCGGACCGCAGCGCTGAGCCCCGGGCCCCGCACCCGGACCCCGCGACCCCGCGACCCCGCTCCCGTCGGCCCCTCTGAGCCACAGGCACTCAGCACAGTGCACCGACCTCACCAACGACTGAAACCAGGAGCGTCTGTAGCCGAAGTCAGGGGGCCACTCAGGCCGCTGAGGCCTCAGGACATCCACCTTTACAGGAGTCCATCAGTTTGCCCTCACGGCCACGCTATGAGAGGCACTGTAGGACAGGAGAGAAGACAGAGGCTCGGAGGTCGTTTGCGCCCACGTGGCAGTGGGGAAGCAGCCGGTCCCAGAACCGCCCTTTCCCCGTGTTCCTCGTCCCTTCTGCCCTCAGCTGAGAAGCTCAGTCGCAGGGATTAAGACCAGTCCGAACTGAACACTGATTATGGGTGGGCGGGCATTTCCAAGCGCCTTCTGGGCAGGGCGCCGGGGACACGGCATGACTCAGGCAGGCCCTGACCTGGGGGTCCCCTCCGAGTTGGGGAGAACCGAAGCCTTTTGCATCCAGACGAGGCAGCAAGAGGATGAAGAAGGTGGAGTTTCTATGTGGCCACCAGGCCTGCACGGTGAGGACACGGAGAGGCCGGGGCAGAGCTGTCTCGGGTGGGGTTCCATCCTCTTACCGGAATGGTCCTTCCCCGCGTCTTTCTGTCCCGGGGGGCCCACAGCTTCCCACCTGCCCCACCTCAGGGGATGAGCATGGAATTCAGGTCCTCCATCCCAGAACCCCAGCTCTTGAGGGGTCCCTGAGAGAAGGCAGCTAGCGTGAAACTGGGTCCTCTTGCCCGGACCCGCGCCCCCCGCAGGACCTTCCTGTAAATGCCTCCCGACCAAGTTACCCCAGACTGGTTTCTGCAGTTTGTATCCAAAGAAAGCGCAGGGGAGAGAGAGGCGCTTCCTGCAGGAAGTGGGCCCTGGACCAGGCCCTCCAGGGTGGGTGGGCGGGACTGGAATCCAGGAGAGGGGTGTGGAGACAGGGGGGGGACCCTCTGGCAAAGGGGACGGAGGGCGGTGGGCGTGCAAGGGGCTGGCCTCCCTCCCCCGCCCCCCAGCCCCAGCCCCTCCGCGCAGCTCAGTGACAGGACTCACCACCCTCCAGGGCCACGTCACCATGGGGCCTGTGCGGTTGAGGACGGGGGCCTGGTCTGACATCCCTGATCCCTGACACCTGAGTGGACGCCCAGCAGGTGCTGGGCAAATGCCCGGGGTGGCGGAGAGGAATCTCATGGTGGCAAACATGGGAATTAGGATTTCCAGTCGTCGCCCCCGTGATGACCATGCAAGGTTAATTTCCGTGGAAAGTACACAGTTTCTGCCGAATTGATTATGGGATGCAAAACCAGTTTTCCTGGCCCATAGGGAGCCCGCGCCCCCTCCCCCAGCCAGTTTCCCACGATAAGGGATGGAGAGCAGGGAGGCAGCTGGAGGCCACCGGACAGACTCAGGGCCTGGCAGCAGCAAGGGGCCTCATGAGAAGCACAGACTGTCCGCTTCTGGGAAGCGCCCAGGCCCCAGGGCAGCGCCGGCGCCGAGGGCTACGGCAGTGAGAGACGGAGCTAAAGCCAGACCCCGGTTCATGCCCCGCACTGACCGCGACGAGGTCTGGGCCGGGATCTGCAGGAAGAGCAGACCCTCAGGGCCTGTCCTGCCCACCAGGAGCTGGCAGTGCAGCTGGGGAGCGGGACACAAGCACAGGAAGTGTTTAAAAAGTGGCAGATCCCAGGGGCAGCTCCAGACAGCAGAGGAGCTGTCCCCAAGTCAGGACGTGAACGATTGTCGGGTGACTGTCACACACACCACGCTGGGCCCTCCTGCGTCCCCCGGCCAGATCACCGTGCTACTGCCCAGTCCCCTCCCCCATCTCCATGGCCTCCTCACCTCAACCGGGCTCATTGTGTCCAGCCGGCTGACCCCCTTCAATCCACTGTCCACGCTGCTGCTGGAGTGACGGTTCTCAAGAGCTCTTTAGACGTCCAGGTAAAGAGTCGGAGAGGGAGGCAAACCCGGGCTTCCCCAACCTAACCAGAGAGTACAACGGACAACCACTAGTCTTAAGAGCTGGTGTCAGTTCACTGGCAGCTTCTGGACAATCACTTTATGGGGTTCAACGGCCTGCCATGTGTTTTCATGCAAGTAACCAAGGGAAACACGGATCTCGGCATCATGGCATCGCTCCTGAGTGCCCCTTGGCACGGTATGGGGGAGAGAAGGTGGGTTAACAGAACCCTGAGCACGTCCATTAAGGGGAGGTGATAAAGGGGAGGGGCAGACATCCCAGAGAAAGTCTAGGGAGACCCTTGGAAGCAAGGAGCTCAGGGTCTCAAGAGCTACTGTTTCCCAGACCTTACCCTTTTTCATGGTTCATGTGGATTTGGGAAAATGGCCGAAAAGAAGTAATGGCGAACAAATGAATCAGAGCGGAAAGGCAAAGACATCGAAACAACTAAAGAGAGGATGAAGGAAGAGCAAAACTGTTCCACGGAGGTGGCTGGTGACCCTGAGGAGGTGACCCCCAAAATGGAACAGAAATTTGACATAAGAAATTACGTCGTAAGCTCGGACAAGAGAACTTTCTCTGGAATGAAGGAAAGACTAGTTTGCAAACTGAGTAGCTGATCATTTTCCAGGACCAGGTGATGGAGGATGGGCCACCCTGACACAAATCCTGGTCAAATGATTGAACTTCAAGGATAAAGAGACGTCTTCAGGCACCCAGCAGGTACAGCCAGTTAGACTTATCAAGTGACTACAGCATCATTCAATGCCACAAAAAATATTTCTGGATGAAAGAGCTTGAGGAGGAAAAAATAAGATTAAAAAAAGCTGGCAAGTTTCTCAAGGATAAGGCAACCAGCTGATACTCTAAAGCGCGAGATGATTCAGGGTGTACAGCAGCCGTAAGTCCCTCTTGGGAAAAATTCCTTCATGATCAAGTCCAGCCAATGCAGACAAAAGGAGAAGCTGTGAGAGAGGCAGCCCTCAATGTAGACGGGAGCAGAGCGATGGCTACAAAGGGCTAAAGCAAGGAATGCAGCCCAGGGACTCTATACCCAGCCAAGGTGGTCCCTGAGTACAAAGGCAAAAATAGGCCATGTTGACATGCAAATGTGCGAGAATGCATAAAATATGGCATTTATGACGTTTCTTGGAGGAAATATGCCATTTTGGAAAAGAATTTAATAACAGATGATTAGAAGTTTTGAAACCTCATGATTAGAAAAGTTGTAGTTAAAAGATTGAGGGTGAGCATTGAGTCAAATTTTACAGCTCAATAAATAGGTATATTAAGATCACAACAGAGCTCATTAAGTGGTATAAACCTTGACAAAGTAGAGCCGATACTACAGTGAACAAAAAAGCTTGACATTTTGATCGGGATTGCACTAAACTTATAGATCAGGGGTGGGCAAACTTTCTTAAAGGGCCAGATCGTAAATGTTTTAGACTTTGAGGACTATATGGTCTCTTTACTAGCAGCCAACTCTGCCACTGAAGTTTGAAATGTCCATAGACATTACATAAACTAATGGGCGTGGCTGTGTTCCAATAAAACTTTATTTGCAAAAGCAGGCAGCCAGCCTGAGGGCCATAGTTTGCCAACCCCTTCAGTTGGTGGAATCAGTTGGTGGAAAAGAGATATCTTAACAACATTGAATCTTCCAATCCATGAATATGATATATCTCTTCATTTATGTAGATCTTCATTAATTTCACCCAGAAGTGTTTTGAGTTTTTATGTAGAGGTCCTATAAAACCAAACCATTGCTGGTTTAAAAAAGTATTATTGATTTTTGTACGATATATTGACCTTGTATACTTCACTTATTAGGTCTAGCAGGTTTTTGATTTCTTATGATTTCCTATATAAACACACACGCTACTGCAAATTCACCTTATTTCTTCCTTTTCGACATGTATGCCTTTTGTTTATTTATTTTTATTTCTCTTTCTTGCCTTATTGAGTTGGCTAGGCCCTCCTGTACAATGGTAAATAGAAGTGGTGAGAGCGGACATCTGTCTTGTTCCCAAGCTTGGGGAGATGCGTTCAGTCCATCAATTACCCTTAAGTGTGATGCTGTCTGTAGGTTTTCACAGATGTCCTGTATGAAATTGAGGAAAATCTCTTCTCACCTTAGTTTGCTGAGAGTTTTTATCATGAATGAGTTTTGAAGAATGGATATTGCAGAATGACTTTTCTGCCTCTACTAAAATGATCACATGATCTTCTCCTTATTCTGTTAATGTAGTGATTACTTGGGTTGATTTTGAATGAGCCTTGCATTCCTCGAATAAATCCCACTGGCCTTCTTGTGTATAGTTGAATTCAAATTGCTAATATTTTGTGGAGTATCATGTAATATATTGTTCTGTGAAAGGTGTGTTCTGGTTCACCTCCATGAAAGATATTGGTCCGGTTTTCTTTTCTTGTAATTTCTTTGTTTGGTTTTGGTACCAGGTAATACTGGCCTCAAAAAAAAAAAAAAAAAAAAGGATTTTAAGGATTCCCTTCCTCTCCTCTATTTTCTGAAAGAATTTGCGTTATATTGGTATTATTTCTTTCCTGTAAGTTGTACAGAATGCACCAGTGAAGCCATCTGGGCTGGAATTTTGTTTGTAGAAAGGTATTTGGTAAAAAAAAAAAAAAAAAATCTGATTTTTGTGATAGTTATAGAGATAGTCAGAATTTCTATTTCTTCTGGAGTCAGTTTCATACCTTACACTTTTCAAGAAATCTGTCCATTTTCTAAGTTATCAAGTTTATGGGGCATATGTTTGGTTTTTTTCCTTTATTTAAAAAAATTTTTTTGACAGACAAAAAGCTGTACATAACTAATGTCTCCATTTGATGAATTTGGAGATAAGTATACACTGGTGAAACCATCACTGCAATCCCTCCTATCACCCCCAAAAGTTTCCTCCTACCGTCTTATTTAGGTTGTTTATGATACTTCTTATTTTCTTTTTAGTGACTGTAGGATCTGTAGTAAAATTTCATCTACATTTTTTATGTTGGTAAATTATATGTTCTCTGTTTTTTCTTGATTAGCCTTTCTAGGAGTTTACTGAATTCTTTACTATTTTAGAGAACAAATGCTTGGCTTTATGAATTTTCTGTTTAGTTTCTATTTCATTATTTCTGTACTTATCTTCATTACTTCCTTCTGTGAACTTACTTTGTATTTACTTGTCTCTCCTTTTTTTTGCTTCTTAATGTAAACACAGATCACTGATTTTAAACCACTTTCCCTCACTAACATAGGGGGTTAAAGAAATAAATTCCACAGGAAGTATTTTTATCTATATCTCACACATCCTGAGATGATAATGCTTCTATGATCATTCAGATTAAAATATTTTCTAATTTTCCTGGTGAATTATTCCTTGACCCATAGGGGAAGCTTGTTAACTTCCAAATATTTGGAGGCTTTCTAGATATGTTTATTGATTTCTCATTTACTTCTCCTATGGTCAGAGAACATACTCTGAAGTTCCAACCTTCTGAAATTTCTGGAGACTTATGTCTTATCCCGGAAGTTGTCTGTCTTGGCCAATGTCCCACGGGCAAAGCAGGTGCACCTTCCGGTTGCTGGTGTAGCATTGTGTGAGCGTTGGTGGGGCCAGGGGAAGATGTTCAGATTGTCTACATCTTACTGAATTTTGTCTCTGTGTTTAATTACTGAGAGAGAGGCGTAAAGTCCTCCTTTGCTTCCTTCGCCCAGGAGGTACCAATCTGCTCTGCCTGGTGTCGGATACCGGGACAGTGACTTCACTTACCCTGTAGTTGTTTCCACTGTGAGTACCAGTTAGTCCATCACGGCCAGAAGCGAAAATCCCAACTAATCCACTTTTACCTTACTTTACCCTAAGCTCGACATTCCTTTTTCCTCTGGAAAAGTTTATGTACTTCTTGGCCCAATCTGGCACATAGTACGTGCTCAATAAATCAAGTATAGATGATAAGTAATAAATGGGCATCCCTCACATTATGTAGTATTTGCTGTTTTCAAAGAACTTTCACATCCATCATTTCGTTTGAATGTCATAGTACTCCTGTAAGATGTATTGATCCAATATTATTTTTTCCCCATTCTTAGATGAGGAAACTAACATTTAAACAGATTGAGTGATTCATCCAAAGTCGCTGAGCTAGTGAGTGCCATTCTGCTCTTGAAACCCCCAGACCAGTGTCCTTCCCCTTTTCACCCCTTCTCCCACCTCCACGCTTTCTCCCGCCCAGCTCCCTTCTCTGTCTCCTTGGAAAAGAGTACCTAACATCTGGGAATCTCAGTAGATCGATATCATGCGTGCGTAAATCAGGATTAATTAGTGTTGCCATAAAAGCTGGTGATATGTGAACCCCAACACTTGAGAAACTGTGCCACTAGATAACTTTAAAAGTCCTTCCAGTTGGTTTCCAGGTCAAAACAAATTATAGAATAGAAACTTTGAACAAAAGGTCTGTGAATGAGAGTCAGGGGTGAGGCGGGGTGGGGGAATGGCAACAGATGTTCCAGTTAGGACAGGCAGAAAAGGAGAGGAATGAGTTTTCCCCAAGCCCGAGTCCACAGATCCCCTAAATAAGAGCAGAGTCCCCTTTCCACCCCGGGAACACCTCGGATCGAACGCCGTCGGAAACGCCACAGGAATTTCTCTCGTATGCGGCCTCTGCAGCCCACCGGTCCAAGATATTATTCCGTTTCAGTGGCTCCAGGTTTTATAAAAACTTCGGGGGAAAAAAACAGCTTTAAGACACCCAGAGGTGTCCGCATTCTCTCGAGTGTTCAAGATAGGATGCACACGGGCCAGATACTCCGGAATCTGCACTAAATGTTCACTGTCCAGAAAATCAACCCCTCGTTTGTCCTTGTCGCTGGGAGATTTCCAAAAAGAACCCTAAGCAAGGCTCCCAGCTTGGAAAGTCAAACCCAGAGATTGTGTCTAGACACGCAAACATGTTAGGAAATGATAGCGATGAAGCAGCTCATTATTTTTATGAATATCTGTCACTCGACAAATATTTTGAGTAGATGAATAAAACCAGGAAGGAATCAATGAATGCACAATTAGCTCAAAGTGATTTATTGTTTTTTTGGGTTTTTTTGGTTTTTTTTGCGTTACGCGGGCCTCTCACTATTGTGGCCTCTCCCATTGCGGAGCACAGGCTCCGGACGCGCAGGCTCCGGACGCGCAGGCTCAGCGGCCATGGCTCACGGGCCCAGCCGCTCCGCGGCATGTGGGATCTTCCCGGACCGGGGCACGAACCCGTGTCCCCTGCATCGGCAGGCAGACTCTCAACCACTGCGCCACCAGGGAAGCCCTCAAAGTGATTTAAAAAGCAGGTTGACACCTATTCCATTAAAAAAAAAAAAGCCCTTCCCTTAAATTCCATAGGCTTTTCCACAGTGTTTTCTCTGCCGTCTCAGAACTCTAGGACCAAAAGCAGTCTTGAACCTGGCATATGGTAAATGTTCGTACATAGTTGTTGAATCAGTAAATAAATGAATGGAGAATCTCCAACAATGGGGCCTAGAGAAGTGGTCTAAATGCTCTTCTGAAATGGGAATGCAGGCTATAGTGATCACACCCAGCAAATCCCTCCTCCTAGGGAGCCAGCCCCTGTGGTCCGGGCCTGCAAAGGCCAGAGCTGACGCAGCCCCCGCCCCAGCTTCTGACGTGGCTGCCAGGGAGCCCACCACACCTCCACACCCAGCTGCCGTGACCCCGTTTTCTGGCACCCTGCCACCAGCCATGCCACCCCGAGACACAGACCTGCCTCGTTCATATCTGAGAATTGCGCTCAACCAGGATCTGGCCCAGTGTAAGGCTAGAGTCACTAATTATTGAACACATTAAATAATTGAAAACAGTTAAATTTAGACTGCAAACATTACTACACATCTGAATGGAAATGTGTTTTGTTTCACAAAATCTAGAGAAATTAGTGAATATTTAGAAAAATGCTTTAGGGAACCCTCCTACACTGGTGGTGCGAACGTGAATTGGTGAGGCCACTACGGAAAACAGTATGGAGGCCCCTTAAAAAACTAAAAATAGAGTTGCCATATGACCCAGCAATCCCATTCCTGGACATATATCCGGAAAAAGCTATAATTCAAAAAGATAAATGCACCCCAATGTTCATAGCATCACTATTCACAATAGCAGGACATGGAAACAACCTAAATGTCCATCAACAGAAGAATGGATAAAGAAGATGTGGTACATATATACAATGGAATACTACTCAGCCAAAGCAATAGCCAAAGCAATCTTGAGAACGAAAAAAGGAGCTGGAGGAATCAGGCTCCCTGACTTCAGACTATACCACAAAGCTACAGTAATCAAGACAGTATGGTACTGGCACAAAAACAGAAAAATAGATCAATGGAACAGGATAGAAAGCCCAGAGATAAACCCACACACATATGGACACCTTATCTTTGATAAAGGAGGCAAGAATATACAGTGGAGAAAAGACAGCCTCTTCAATAAGTGGTGCTGGGAAAACTGGACAGGGACATGTAAAAGTATGAGATTAGAACACTCCCTAACACCATACACAAAAATAAGCTCAAAATGGATTAAAGACCTAAATGTAAGGCCAGAAACTATCAAACTCTTAGAGGAAAACATAAGCAGAACACTCTATGACATAAATCACAGCAAGATCCTTTCTGACCCACCTCCTAGAGTAATGGAAATAAAAACAAAAATAAACAAATGGGACCTAATGAAACTTCAAAGCTTTTGCACAGCAAAGGAAACCATAAACAAGGTGAAAAGACAACCCTCAGAATGGGAGAAAATATTTGCAAATGAAGCAACCGACAAAGGATTAATCTCCAAAATTTATAAGCAGCTCATGCAGCTCAATATCAAAAAAACAAACAACCCAATCCAAAAATGGGCAGAAGACCTAAATAGACATTTCTCCAAAGAAGATATACAGACTGCCAACAAACACATGAAAGAATGCTCAACATCATTAATCATTAGAGAAATGCAAATCAAAACTACAATGAGATATCATCTCACACCAGTCAGAATGGCCATCATCAAAAAATCTAGAAACAATAAATGCTGGAGACGGAGTGGAGAGAAGGGAACCCTCTTGCACTGCTGGTGGGAATGTGAATTGGTTCAGCACTATGGAGAACAGTATGGAGGTTCCTTAAAAAACTACAAATAGAACTACCATATGACCCAGCAATCCCACTACTGGGCATATACCCTGAGAAAACCAAAATTCAAAAAGAGTCATGTACCAAAATGTTCATTGCAGCTCTACTTACAATAGCCCGGAGATGGAAACAACCTAAGTGTCCATCATCGGATGAATGGATAAAGAAGATGTGGCACATATATACAATGGAATATTACTCAGCCATAAAAAGAAACGAAATTGAGCTATTTGTAATGAGGTGGATAGACCTAGAGTCTGTCATACAGAGTGAAGTAAGTCAGAAAGAAAAAGACAAATACCGTATGCTAACACATATATATGGAATTTAAGGGGAAAAAATGTCATGAAGAACCTAGGGGTGAGACAGGAATAAAGACGCAGACCTACTGGAGAACGGACTTGAGGTTATGGGGAGGGGGAAGGGTGAGCTGTGACAGGGCAAGAGAGAGTCATGGACACATACACACTAACAAACGTAGTAAGGTAGATAGCTAGTGGGAAGCAGCCGCATGGCACAGGGATATCGGCTCGGTGCTTTGTGACAGCCTGGAGGGGTGGGATAGGGAGGGTGGGAGGGAGGGAGACACAAGAGGGAAGACATATGGGAACATATGTATATGTATAACTGATTCACTTTGTTATAAAGCAGAAACTAACACACCATTGTAAAGCAATTATACCTCAATAAAGATGTTAAAAAAAATTTAAAAAAAATTAAAAAAAATATATATATATATAAAAAAATAAGATGTGGTACATATATACAATGGAATACTACACAGCCATGAAAAAGAATGAAATAATGCCATTTGCAGCAACATGGATGGACCTAGAGATTATCATGCTATGTGAAGTAAGACAGAAAGAGAAAGACAAATACCATGTGATATCACTTATATGTGGAATCTAAACTATGACACAAATGAACTTATTTACAAAACAGAAACAGACTCACAGACATCGAAAAACTTATGGTTACCAAAGGGAAAAGGGGGTTGGGGAGGGATAAATTAGGAGTTTGGGATTAGCAGCTACAAACTACTATATATAAAACAGATAAACACCAAGGTCCTACTGTATAGCACAGGGAACTATATTCAATATCCTGTAATAAATCATAATGGAAAGAATATGAAAAAGGATATATATACGTATAACTGAATCATTCTGCTATACACCAGAAACTAACAAACACAATGTTGTAAATCAACTATACTTCAATTGAAAAAAAACCCTTTTGAACCAAATCTACCACCACATAAAATATAATAATAAAATCATATTCATACATGTATATAAAATATATAACATAGATTTAATAAATTTGTTATACATAATATATTTATTAATTATATGTATTATATATTCACATGTTATGTACATATACATATATATACACATTCTTGCCTCCTGGAGAAACCCTGATAATTCTACCAGTTTCCACTGATTTAACTTTATTTATCGGATTATCTCTTATATATGAGTTGAAAATGTGGAACTTAAAAACATTTAACAGAGACCGTCTTTCTGGATATTACATGAGTAGAGGCAAATTCAAAACAGAAATCTAATACCAAATGGGTATTAGAAATGGATTGTTTGATTAAATCTTGTCTGAATTATTGGGTACATAATAAGAAAAGTGTTAGCTTTGCCTGCAGAGCTGAGCCGTCACTCTGTGTGGTTAATCTTCGTCTAAAAGAGACCAGATCCTTCTCGGTGGCAACTGAAAACCAACATTTTTCTTATTTAAGATGATTGGAATGACGGATGCATAAATCATAACATATGAAATTCTCCAATAACTTAGACTCCTCCTAATATTAAACATTTGTTCCAATTTCTTGACAACCACCGCATGTGTGAGAGGCTTAGCAAGATATACTTGTGTTAATATGAGTATTTTATAAAATGTTAATATTGCCTTGTGCTGTCTTGAAACTAGAAGGTTGATAAACTTAAATGAGAGATGATTGAAAGCATTGATTTAGTCGCTACTTTAGGGCGTGTGATCACCACTTTGGGGCTTCTTTTAGATTCTTGTAAAGAAAATGGAATGGCTCGGTCAATCATCTGGGTGATTTTTGGGGTTTTTTTTTTTTTTGTATTTTTGTTTACTTCTCATTTTCTTGAGATCACAAAACTGACCCGTAACTGCCCTGGAGGAATCCAGCTTGAGAATATAATCTAAAATCTGGGAAACACGTTATTTTATTAGAATGTTTGTCATAGTATGAAAACAATGGGAAATAGTTTATATTTCAAAGCGTCTTCGAGACAGAACACCACTCAGCCATTCAAAATTACGTCTGCGAGACACTAAAAATAACAGGAAAATGCTTGAATGGGTTACAAACTGTGCATATGTCATTGTAAAAAACCACGTGTAGGAGAAAAAGTCTGTGAGGAGAAACTTAAAATTCCGTAGAAACGCTGAGGAACGGGTTTTCTTCTCCCAGCTTAACCGGAAGTGTACTGGGGTGGCGAGAAGCGGGCTGATGCCCTGGGAGGATGCGTGGCCTCGGCTGACCCACCTCCTCTCAGACGAAGCTGACTGCCCTACACCAGCATCGGCCACCCACAGAAAATGCGCCGAGAGAGTGATGTGTCTGCAGTTCCTCGGCTGTCACCTGGGGGTGACAGTTATCCAGGCCTCGCAGAGGAGACAGAGCGTGAGTCCACCGCGGATTGAATGGCCTTGAGATGGCCCTTTGTTATCTCTTGCTGGAAACAAGACCCAAGCGCGGCTCCCAGCAGCTTCCGGCGCCCCCACCCCGACAACGCGCCAGCCACCCGGCACCGGGCAGACCCGCTCCTCCGTTAACCTTGCCAGGTGCGTGTCGTCCCTGGGCTCAGCGATGCCCACCCACCGCTCCTCATTTTGTAAATGGTGGGGCCGCGCTTGACTCTGAAACTCATCCTTTCCCACCAACTGTACCCAGGAATCTGGGGGCCACCAAGCACAACTTAAAAGGCTGCACCCCATGGTTAGCCTGCACCCCGGGGAGAAGGACTCAGATGAGGGTTGCTCAGGGGTGCCTGTAAGCCGACCTCCAGCCTGTGGGGCAGCGTGGGAAGGGGACAGATGGACAGGACCTGGGGAGACTCAGCCTGTACCCTGAGCCAGGGGCCCCGTCGGCAGGACTGCTACCCCCAGATCAGCCTTCCAGGCATTGATGCGGCGCTGGGGACTGCCCTCAGGTTTGGGCGAGTCCCCGGTCCCTCTGATGGTCAGTTTTCTTGTCCAAAAATGCAAAGATTGGACAGAGCAGAAGTAAGGATGCCCATTTCACAGAGGCGGAAGCTGAGTTTGGGGTGGGTGTGGGTGTGGAGAGCGCCGGCGGGTCCCACGGACGTAAACTGCCGAGCTCCTCCCTGTGTACCCCCTTCCACGTCGCGGGGTGTCCTGCGACATGGGTCAGGTCTGCTGTGAGGGGGGCCAGCCCTGGGCAACCCGTCTGGGGAGCGGCTGGGCTTGGAAGAGGGGCACCCTGCATAGCTGAAGCACCCCTGCCCTTTGAACGCTCCCTCCCCACACCCACAAGTCACCCGCCAGTGGGCAGGCAGGGCCCGCCTCATGAGACGCCTGTCTGTGAGTTTCCCCTTCAAGGGCGGCCCACCCCATGAACACCGTCTCCGCTACAGGAGAGAGGGGAGCAGGGACAGGCAGGGGTGTCCTGGTGCCCTCCTGGTCTGCCACCAAGGGCTGGCCACCCTCTGGGGCCACACCCAGGGGACAGCTGGAGCTCAGGGACGACACCCCTGCAGGGCAGCGGGGCGGACAGTCTGGTGCAACAATCCCGCTCTGTGCCCCTGAGTTCTGCTCTGTCCCTTCAAGCTCTGAGGGTGAGAAAGTGAAGAACCTTCAGGGGCGTAGTTAGCCGCATCCTTCCAGAAGCGGGCATGGAGATCAGAGAGGTGAGCGCACAGAGCCAGGCTGAGCCACAGCCTCCCGGCTCCCGGCCCGGTGCTCGCCTCTGCGCTGTTTCTGCATCCCCACTGCGCTCTGGGGGGTGATGTGTGTGGGCCCATCTCAGTCCCACGGAAAGACCCAGAAGCTGGGCCTGGAGCAGATAGAAGGGCTCAGGGCCAGGTTTAAACACCTCCTCTTCACAGCTCGGGGGGTCCCCTGCCCTGGACCCCTGGCACTGGGCAGGTACGGCCAACAGAGGGTTACTAGGACACGCATAAACTTAGCCCCAGGGGCCCTGCTGGGGCCTAGCCCGACTGTGGGCAGGGTCTCAGTGTAACCGGAGGGTGGGGAGCCCCCGATTCCCTCGGGGATGTGCCCAGCTTGGCCATATCATTCCTCAGTCTGGCAGGGAACAGACACCTTCTTCTCAGGGGAAACGGGCAGGGCGCCTGGTCCCCAAGGCAAGGACGGTGCAGGATGGGGAGAGGACCTCTGGTCAGTCCACGTGGCAGCCTGGCTTTAGGCGTCCCAGCACGGCAGACCTCATGGGGTGACCGGGGGGGGCCCCCGAAGAGAAAGGAGAAGCTGGCCGAGGGAGAGGAGGGCTCTCCCAGGTCAGGGGCAGCCGAGGCCAGAGCCAGGGGGGCCGGGGGCTGGGCGGGGGGCACAGGGAGCGGCAGGGCCATCGGGGGGTGGGGTAGGGCACAGGCGCGGCTGGACTCGCCGTGGCCCGAGCGCCCAGCTCGGCCCGCCGGTGGCCCACCAGGCGCAGTGGAGGGGCAGCTGGCGGGAGGGTCTGTGAGGAAGAGCAGAGCCCTGAGCTGGCCTCCTGCGCCTAATGAGAGCCAGGTGGGGCCACACCTCGCCCGTCTGGCGGCACCTCGCGGCTTTGATCAGCGATAAGGGCCTAAGTGTTCCCAGGACCCCTGCCCTCCCTCACAGCCGCTCTGCGGACACCACTTCCCTTTCAAAGCCACCGCTCATCACCCGCCCCGGGCTGGACGGAGGCGAGGCCAGGGACGCTGGCAGGGGCCCTGGCTCCCCGGATCCATCCCTGGCAGTGCCGCAAACACCTGGCGCCCCCAAACACACAGGTCCGCCCGACGCCACCCGCTCGGGACGCAGACCAGACGGCGGAAACCCTCGTAAGGTCCCCTCCTTACAGCCCAGGGCTCCGGCCGCTGACTGGCCTTGCTGGACCGCCGTCAGCCTCCTGGAATGCGGGCATCCCCTGGGTGCTGTCGGAGACCCGGGGGGAGGCTGGGAGGCTCAGACAGCGCCCCCAAATAGTCCAGACGTCACCTTTCCGTGCCACCCCGTCCTCTCCCCGACCCCTTCCGCTAGCTTCTGTTTCATCTTGGTTGCTTTTCTTGATTTAAAAAATGGATTTTATTTTAGTTTTTAAATTTTTACTTCATACTGGAGCGTGGTTTATTCACAAAGTCATGTTAGTTTCAGGTGTTCAAAAATGGATTTTAAAAGTCCACTTTCTCTGCCACAAAGCGGGGTGAGGAGGTGTGGGATCATGACCAGGCCGTGACCTGGACCTGGGGGCCGGGCGGCTGCAGGGGACACCCTGTCCCTGCCTCTCGGCCACAGAGGGAGGCCTGGGCTGCGGGACCTCCGGCAGCGTGGGGCGCCCGAGCCGTCACCTGGCTTCTGTGTCTTGCCTGCAGGTGGACTCGCCGCCCGCCTAGGCTGCAGGGCCGCTGTTGAGGCATCACACACACGGCGCAGCGGCGGCAGTCACTGCGACTGAGGTGGTCTCCAGTGGGGCCGTGAGGGCGGGCAGCCCGCGCTGGATCCCCAGCCCGTCCCTCCCGGCCGCGGGGCTCGGGAGGTGCCCCACCTGGTCCTCTCTGAACTCAGTGTCCCTCACGGGGTGGGTGGGAGCGCAGTGGGGCTGTGGCCCTGGGGTCTACCCACATTAGCTCCCTTACTGTTATTATTACTATTATTGCCAGCAGCCGGAGGAGGAAGCCCGGTGTGTGTTGAGTGACTAAAAGCCTCGACATCTGCCCTGGGGAGCCCCAGATTAACCAGCGGGTTCCCCCAGGCTTCCCTGCAGCCAGAGGTCCCTGTTCTGGGCAGCGGCCTCTGGCAGGAGGCTCAGGGTGAAGCCGCCCTGCCCTCGGCCCACTCTGCACGCCCACAGGGATGCCTCCTATAACGTGGTCACTACGCACGCGGACGTGGGCAGCATAGGGAAAGCGTGTGTGTGTGTGTGTGTGTGTGTGTGTGTGTGAGACACAGAGAGGGAGGGAGGGAGGGACGGGGGAGAGAGGAGAAAAGGGAGAGAGAGGAGGAGGGGAGATGAAGCAAATATGGCAAGTGTTAACATTTGGGAGACTGGAATGAAGGGCACGCCGGAATTCTTTGTAGTATTCCTGCAACTCTTCCCTAAGTCTGAAATTCGTCAAAGTGAAAGCTAGAAGTCAGACAGCACAGGGTGTCCGGTCTGCAGACCACACGGCAGCCTGCTCGGAGGCCAGGAGCCCCGAAGAGAGCTCCGCGTCCCAGCCCTGAGCTCTGCAGCCCCTGGCAGGTGCCCCCTCCACCTCAGGGCCACGTGATGGGCAGGAACGGTGGGTCGAACCCCTCCATCTCTCTCCCAACCCCTTCCCGGCGAGCCTCCCTGTACTGTGGACTGAAGACCCCCAAACAAGCAAAACCCGCAGGAGACCCTGGCCGAGGGTCCCTGATGGGTTCAGTGTGCGGTCAGACTGCCCCTGTGGCTCCTCGCTGCTGGCATCACGTGGCCAGCCCCGCCCCGGCCCAACCCCAAGGTAGCCCTGGACCCCTGTCCACATGGCTATGTGCGGCACTCTGTGCTCTTAGGTCATCGTGTCCAAAACAACTTGCAGCCCGGCACAGAGCCTCCACCCCGAACTGGGCCCCCCACCCTCCCCGCCTCAGAGCCCAGCCCGTCCTCCTCCCCGGCGTGGTGCCGGGCGTTCGTTATCTGGGGTCCAGGAAGACTGCTGGACAGGCTGATGGTTTAATCAAGAAAGAACCAGCTGATGTGAACCGTCCATGCTCTTCCCTTGGTGGCCCATTTACGGCTCATTTTCCTAAGTCTGGATTGAGGAGCTGTGCTGAGGTCGACATTTCTGTGTCAACTAAATACTTTGGCTTTCTGAGAGGGTCACTTCTTCCAGGAAGCCTTCCCTGATGCCCTTAGACCGGGTGAGGTGCCTCCTCTGGGCTCTCAAATGCCCCCAGGCTTCCGTCAGTCATGACTCTCATTTCATTGTGCAGACTTTGACAGTTCCCGGACCAGAAGCGTGTGTGTGTGTGTGTGTGTGTGTGTGTGTGTGTGAATGTGCATACGTGTACATGTGTGTGGTGTGTATGTGTGTGCGCATACGTGTATTCCCTGTCATGATTCCAAAGTTTACAATAATTTCTGATAAATGATAGGTGTTCGATTATTATTTGTTGAATGAACGAACGAATGACTATAGGTTATTCTTACATTTATTATTTTATTTAATTTTTAGAAAGAGGATCCGTAGTGTTGGCCGTTCTGATAGTCCCAATCGGTGCATTAGTCAGCGAGGGCTGCTGTAACTAATAACCACCAACTGGACAGCGTGAAGCAACAGACATTTCTCTCCCAGTTCTGATGCCAGAGTCTGAAACCGAGGTGTCTGCAGGGTGTGTCCCTCTGGGGACTCGGGGGGGCCTGTCCCAGGCCTCTCTCCCAGCTCCCGAGGCTCCAGTAATCCTTGGCGTGTACACACGTCCCCTGTTCTCTGCCCCTGTTGTCACCTAGCTTCTGCCTCTGTGTCCGTGTCCCTCCTCTTCTAATAAGGACTCCAGTCACTTGATTTCGAGACACCCCAATCTAGTATGACCCTGCCTTAACTAACTACATCTGCATAGACCCTACTTCCACATAGGGTCACCCTTGGGCGTGGGGCTTAGGACTTGGACATCTCCTTTGGGGGACACTATCCACACCAGTGTACCCCGTTTTCCAGCTCTGTGTGAGAGGTGCTCATGGGCACAGATGAAGCTGCAGAGCCGGGGGCAAGGGGCTCATCACACCAGCCTGGGCCTCAGGAGGGAGGATTCGGAGACGGGCACCCAGCTGAGCCACTTCCTGGAAGTAATGAGGCCGGGAGGCTGTAACTCTTCCTGCCGCCGGAGACTTCCTGGCAGACACTGGACAGGAGGACAAACGAGCACTAAAGCAGGCCTCCCCGCCCAACGGGCCACAGAAAGTCAGCTGCTGCCTTGACCCCACTGACCACCTCTGGAGAACCACTGCTGCTCGAGAAGCCAGGCCTGGGGCCCACCGCCTACCCACACAGAGATTCCGTTCCTGCCCATAGCCCTCGGGGTAGGGGCTGCAGGAGCACAGAGGGTGAGGGCTCCTGGCTTAGCCCCCATCCCAGAGCTCAGAGTAGAGACCTGGACCAGGACCTGGTGGGGGTCGTAAGCACTGAGGACTTCCTGGAGGAGGTGATAGGTGCACCAAGCCCCAGGGAGCACTGGGGGCTGGCCAGATGGACGTGGGTGGGAGCTGGGGGGTGGGGATGGAGGGAGAGGGTTCCGGTAAAGGCCTGCAGGAGAGGAGAGGTGGATGGCCTGTCTGGGTCCCGAACGAGGTTGAGTCTGCCGAGCCTGGAACACTGGGGGCAGATCTGGGAGACGGGGTCGTGCACAGCGTGTGGACTTCCTGCTCTAGGTGCCTGTGGAGCCCAGCAGCCCAGGCCAGCACTGTGTGGGCAGAGGAGATGCCCCGAGGCAGCCGTCTGGTCACTCAGCTGCCATCTCCCCAGCACCTGCCTTGTGTCAGGGGCTGAGTTACCCCCTTGGGGACTGGTGGTAAGACTTGGGCCTTCTCCCCAGGGTCCCATCTCCTGGGTGCACTCAGGGACCTGGGCTGGCCCTGCATCAGTGGTCCTCGGAGTTTGCCCAGGGAAGTCAAGTTACGGGGGCGCAGACCAGCAGCCCCAAATCTGTGAGCGCAGGAGGGTACAGCTGCGTTCTCTTGTGCTCCGGGAACTGCTCCCGGCGTGGAATTCTGGGGTTCTCCCCACCTCCCCCATTGCGGGGCTGATTTTACCTTAATTCCCTCTTTAAAGACCTGATCCCCAAATACAGTCACATTCTTGGGTGCTGAGGTTAGGACTGCCACGCAGGAATTTGGGGGAACACAACTCAGCCCTCAACAAAGGTACAGACACGAGTCTGGCATCTGGGAGAGAGGTCTGGCCGGGAGGCAGAGGGCCGCACATGTGGGTGAAGGGGCGTACACGTGATGCTGTGATGGCATCATGCCCGTTTCTGAAAGCAGGGCGTGGAGCAACAACGAGCTCCAAGCTGGCCACCACACGGCCGGCGTGAGCGTCAGCAGGCCAGGCAGGTCCTGGAGGTGACAGGCCCAGGGAGAGCCCCGCCCACCTCACGCTCCCACCTGGAACCCCTTCCTGGGGGTGGCCCTCTAGTCTGGGGTCCAGGAGGAGCCCTGCTTCTTCCCCAGCTCTCCTGAGTGTCTGCACGGCGCAGGTAGAAACGGTTCACTCTCCTTCCTCACTCGGGTTGCTGAAGGGCTGGGACCAACTTGGGGTCCCTTCATGCAAGTGGCAAGATGTCAGGGACGTGCACCAGGTCACACGAGGGCCACACCCGGTCCCCTGACCTGATCTGATCTTTGCTAGGGCTTCCTCGCTTCATTAAAATCACATCGTCATTGTTTGGACGTTACCATCCACCTGCATTTTAAAATTCGTTAAGTCTATTAACAATTCGGTTCAGCGATTCTTTGACAGTGGAGACCTCCCCTGGCCAGCGTTATAGAGCTCTGCCTTAACCTTATGCCCACTATGGGTGGCCAGTGGCTGGAGAGAACCTTCAGGCTGCGCCGGGCTGGTCCCCCCGGGATGGAAGAGGAGGTTCCAGAAGCCCCCAGCCCCACCCACCTGCAGGGCCTTCAGCCCGTGGGGAGGGGGAAGCTGACAGCATCTTGTGGACCACCTACCATGAACCCCATGTTAACATTTCCGCTCTTCACCCTCAGCGAAGCCTGAGCAGTGAGGCTTTTGTCCCCATTATACAGATGGAGGCACTGAGGCTTGACTCGGTAAGAAACTCAGCCAGGGTCGTGCCGCTAACACTCGTCTCTGAACACAAAGCCCACGCTCTTGGCCGTGAGCACAGGAAGAGCTCACCTGGGGAGACAGCCGTGCGCTGTGGAGGAATACTCAGGGTTAGCAATACCCGTGAAGCCCCTGGGGGAAGGCGTGGTGCAGAATGACGCCCCCCCGGAGAGGTCTGCGTCCTAATCCCTGAGCGCGTGTGGATATCTCAGGCTACGCAGCAAGGGTATTTATTGATAGATGGCTAATCTTAATTAGTTGCTGGTCTCAAAACAGAGGATGGTCCTAGGCTGTCATGGGGTCTGGGGGAGCCCAAGGCAGCCACGACCCTTCAGTGTGCAGGAGAGAGGAGAAGGGTCAGAAGGACGGACGTGAGAAGCTTGTCCCGCTGCTGCTGCTGGCTCTGCAGCTGGGGGAAGGGCCGAGAGCCAAGGAGCACGGGCGGCGCCGAACACGGCCTTGTGGACACCTCGCTTCTATCCCAGTGAGACCGCGTTGGACTTCTGCCCTGCAGAACTACAGAAGAGTACGTGTGTATTGTCCGGGTCACTAGGTAACTAGTTGACTGGGTACCTCCTTAGGTCGACCATAGAGAACTGATAGAACTCATTTCCCTTCTCTGTACAAAGGGACAGCTGACACATGCTTCGCAGGGGTGTGGGATGGCCGAGGGCCGTTAATTCTCTGAGCCCCTCTCACCGTCAGGAGCCCCGAATTGGTGGGTGCTCTCCCCAGTTCCTCACCACCCCCCCATCTCGAGGCCTGAAAATGGGAGAAGGCTGCGGGGATCTCGTGGCCGGGACTCCCAGGGGCCCCCGGACAGGGGAGCAGGTCTTGGTCCTGGGCACTCCAGCTGCCGGTCGAGGGGACGGGGTGCTGCCAGATACCCCCGGCTGCAAAGAGGGAGGCGGGGCTCCTGACTCTGCCTGCGGGACCCTAGGGGACCCCTCGGTTTGGTCTGATAGCAGATCATCAGGCTGAACCCAGGTTTTGTAGGGCCCGGATTTATGTAATTTGGGGGACAAGGCTCTTTAAGAAGAAGAATACAAAACTGTGCACAGACCCCATTAACTCCTCCTCAGCCTCCCGCCTGAGCGTTTCCCCGTTTCCTGCAGAACTCTTAACGGTGGCAGCGACTGGCGCTGTCGGGAAGGACCCCAGGGAGTGGGCAGACCCCACTGAGGTTAGTAACCCGGGCTCTCAAATCCCCCTGAGCTCCGTGTGGGTGGAGGCCATGCCCTTCGTACACCCGAGGGCCCAGCTTCCGGCATGAGTGTTTCGATGCCTCGCACGCGGTGCTGATTTCTCTCTGGGTCCACCTCTTCCTGCCTCCGGACCCATAAGGAGGTTCTGATACCAGCCCAGACCCGACCTCCTAGGTGCCTCTGCTTTTGCACTGACCCAGCTGGGAAGGCTGGTGGTCCAAAGGGGAGGGGCTGGAGTTCCGCCCCTGCATCTTCCGTGTCTGTGTGTCTGTCTCTCGTCTCTTCACCTTCCCCAGGGATGTGCTACTGTCTTGTGTTTACCATCTTAGTGGGACGAGGGGCCATCATAGGGCTTCCGGTTGACCTCTCTCACTGTAACGGCTCTCGGTTCAAAGGTCAGATGACCAATGCAGGGACGCTGCCAGGTTTTTTCCCACTTTTTAAAAAATTGTGGTAAAACACACACATAATGTAAAAGTTAGCATTTTTATCACTTTTAAGTGTATAGTTCAATGGCATTAAAGGTCATTCACATTTCTTAATTGAATGAAAGATTCTTCACATTCCATAGTGTCTTCAAAAGTTTCACACAGATGATTTCACATAATCCCACGAGAACCCTTTTTCCTCCCCACCCCTGTTGCCCCTCCCCTTCCTTCTCCCTATATATCTGTGAGTTCTCTACAACTGCGAGTCTGTTTCTTTTTAAAAACACTTTTATTTTGCATTGGAGTATAGTTGATTTACAACGCTGCTTATTTTCTGTTATATTCGCCTATACAGTCTGTTGTATTTTTTGCATTCCACACACTGTGATAGCATACAGTATTTGTCTTTCTCTAGATTTTTCACATTGTTGGGCGAACATCACCATCCTTCCTTTCCAGAACTTTCTTGTCTCCCCAAGCTGGGACTCTGCCCCCATGAAACAATAGCCCCCATTCTCCCTCTCCCCCAGGTGTCTGGCAACCTCTAGTCTAGGCTTCTTTCTCTGTGAATGTCATTACTCTAGGTGCCTCATCTAAGTGGAACGGTCACCCGGGGGCAACCCGAGGGTCCCTAACCCGCTCCTAAACTACCTCTATGAAACACAAGTACACCTGCCTTAGGCAAGGAGGCAAGGAGGAAAGGAAGCCCCTCATTTCTAATAAAAAACCCGCCCTCTGGGCAAATTTGCAGAAAAGCAAAACTGCCTGTATCTTCTAGCTGTGCTTACACGGCAGGAACAAGTAACCACAAGAAACTCGAATGTGCTGGCTGGACTTCAAAGTTGGAACAAAGGTGGCTGTAGAGCTCATTAGCCTCTCATTTGAATGCTAAAATTCCCCACCTGGTTGGCGGCCTGTTGGTACCACACTTCTGACCCAGACCCTGAAGGATCATAAAGGGGCAGGAAGGGGGCTCAACCCCTGTTCCGGGAAGTCACCACCCGTTTCCGTGAACCTCGGTGGCAACAACCTAGGCCCCTTACCGCTCCTTCAGCCCCTTCTCTAAAAAGGTGGTCCTTGTCTACACGCGGGGAGAAGGTGCTTCCAGAGCGCGAGCTCCCCCTTCTCCACTCCTTGGTCAGTGGATAAAGTGTCTGTCTGCTGCTACAAATTGTCACTTGGCCTTCCGGCTGGGAGCAATCCCCGGGCGGGGAAGAAGTGAAGGAAAGGTCGGTGACAATCACACAGGATCTGTGCTCCTGTGTCTGGCCGATTTCACCCAGCATCACGTCCTCAAGGCTCACCATGTATAGCAGGGGCTTCGGCCAGTTACGGTCTGTCTCCTGCCCTTTACTCGACATTCTGGGACTGGGGAAATAACTGTGGGGTATGTGCACAGGCCCGCTGGACGCTCCGTGAGAGGAACTGGACCGACTCCATCTAGCACCTGACCTCCCTATGTCCCCACTCAGACCTGGGGACCGTGGTGGCCTTTGGGGTCCCTGGGGATTCACATCAGTTCACAGTCATTGTCTAGCAACCCCTAGAAGGCAGATGTGATGGTCCATTGTATGTGTTAACGTGACCGGGCCACGGGGTCAACGGGATTCTGGGTGTATCTGCAGGGACTTTCTGGATGAGCTTAGCATTTGTATCAGGAGACTGAGCAAAGCAGACTTCCCCCCCCCACCCCGCCCAGTGTGGGTGGGCCTCCTCCCATCAGCTGAAGGTCTGGTGAGAACAGAAAAGGCTGAGTGAGAAGGGCCTTCGCCTGCCTGACGACAGAGCTGGGACATCCGTCTCCCGCTCACCAGACCTGGAGCTTTCCCACTTAAGGGTGGACAAGTATTTATTTGCGGGTGACCCCAAGAAGTAGGTTGTGGGCGTGAAGAAGTGAGACAGAGAAGGGAGGAAAGCCGAGAAAGCTTGGTGGATGGGGGAGTTACCCCTGTAGACAGCCGGGACTCAGCCCTGCCAGGGGCCCTTGGAGACATGGCACAGAGAACACCCCAGGGCGTATGGATCAGCTCCTCCCCGTCACTGGTTGCAGGTGGGTCCTGGGGAAATGAACTCCTTGGCGTTTCTGCCCTACAAGTGGCCTGAATTTGCTCCCAAGGCCAGCAAGAGGCCATAGGGAGAAGACGCAGTTGTTTGGGGCAGAAAGCGGTAGACGTTTCTGGAAACTGTCCCCCAAAGGAAATTGAGGCCTCTGGGGTGGCGGAGGAGACGAAGGGACAGACAGACAGCTGGTGTCATCAGCATGAAAAGGGTGATGGGTTTCTCATCCCAGATTTCCGCCTTTTGCTAGGGAAACAGCTCCTTTTGAAGTTTATGAGAAACTATCCTCTTAAAAGAGTCCCCCATTCTCTCATTTACTCTGCTGGTTGGCAGGGGTAGGGGGTGGGAGTGGATTTGGAGACTTCTGCCCCAAGGACAGTTCCCAAAATGACTCTTTTTTTAATATATAAATTTATTCATTTTTATTTGTTTTTGGCTGCATTGGGTCTTTGTTGCTGTGCGCGGGCTTCTCATTGCCGTGGCTTCTCCCGTTGCAGAGCATGGACTCTAGGCGCGCCGGTTTCAGTAGTTGTGGCACACGGGCTCAGTAGTTGTGGCGCACGGGCTCAGTTGCTCCACGGCATGTGCGATCTTCCCGGACCAGGGCTCGAACCCCTGTCCCCTGCATTGGCAGGAGGATTCTTAACCCCTGCGCCACCAGGGAAGCCCCCAAAATGACTCTTATAGAGACCTCTTCCTCTAGTGCAAAACGTTACGGCCGCGCAATCCCTAATCAGAGCGGTCATCTCTGACCGGTGCGAGGGGCTTTGAAGAACTTAACCAACAAATTCACCCAGGAGAAAAAAAAATGAATGCTTCCCTTAATGAGCGGCTGTCTGAGAGCCAAGGGCCGGTACGCCTGTGTCATTAACGACAATCAGACTGTTATTCGTTTGTATTCTGCCTCTTAAAGGAAAATCTATACGAGCAGAGCCCATGAGGGGACAGCTCGGCGCGCGTTCGCTTCCCAAATCTCTCTGCATTATTCAGGAGACTAATGAATTTGTCTTGTCCAGCGGTCTTATTGTCTGGACACATTTCGGAAATAGAGAGTAAGTCCTGCAGGTGAAAATAGCTGCACGTAATTCTGCAGTCTCCCAAAGCGGTGATTTCAGGGCTTGGGTCTGGGGTGTGTGGAGACATCGCGTGGACATTTGGGTATATCTCTCCCAATGAGAAACGTGCAGGGAGCTTCTGCCTGAAGTCACTGGAGTGTCATTCTAGAAACATTCAGAAGATTCTGTGGTGCTTCCTAGGGAAGAAATGTCACTTGCAGAACCACAGAAAAGCAGGGGTCATGAGCCTGATGGTGTCCCAAACACCACCCAGGCGCTGGAAGACCTCTGCTTGTCCAATCACCCATCCGACAGGCATCGCTGTGCAGGCGCTGGGCTGAACTCTGGGCACATAGATGGCAGCCGAGCACAGGGGACTCACCACCCAGCGTTCCCTGAGCATCACGCAGAGGCCAGCATCTCTGAGACTTCTAGAACTCTCCCAGCGCAGGTCGAGGTGCAGGAACGACCACGCAGGGCCATTCTCAGCCTCGGGGCAGCTCGCCTTCACACCCTGCTGTGGCCTGGAAGAGGTCCAGGATAGGGGCCCAAAGGCCTGAGTCCAAAGCCCACACCCATCACGTGCTAGCGGCGGGGTCCAGTAATACAGATGTTATGGGCTGAATTGTGTACCCCCGAAATGTACATGTCAGAACCCTAACCCCCAAGACCTCAGGACGTGACTATATTTGGAGAGAGTGTCTTTAAAGAGGGGATTAAGGTAAAATGAAGTCATTAGTGTGGGCCCAATACAATAGGACACCCGTCCTTGTGAGAGGAGATTAGGACACAGACGTAATACCCTGTGAGGACACGGAGAAGACGACTGCCTGCCGCCGGGGCAAGAGGCCTCAGGAGGAACTTACCTGCCCTCATCTTATATCGGACCCCCAGCCTCCAGGACCGTGGAAGATCAATCCTGTCATTGAAGCCCCCGGCCTGTGGAAGTTTGTTATGGGGCCCGAGCTAGCGCAGCAGGCATTTGAAGCCCAGCCTGGGTCTCACAGAGCCGCCTGCGAGCCCAGGCAGGCAGCGGACACACACTCTGATGTGTCCAGAGGCTGCTCTGAGGTCGCTCTCTTGGACGTGGCCATTCAGCACCTTCTCTGCTGTCCTCCGTCTCAACCGGAGCCCTTCAGGCCCATCTAGGCTGCGGTCCAAACCCAAGTGTCCTCCCTCCGACTGGATTTACGCCCAGGCCCGGATGAGTCAGGGGCTCCAGGCTGGCGAGATGGCCGACACCCGCCTCCCCCGCCCAGCGCTGTGATTTCGCTGGGACGGTTAAGTGGAGCGCTCAGCTGCTAATTGCTGTGCTGGTGCTGGGGGCGGGCAATTAGGGCTCGGCTCAGCAGGTGTGGGCCCAGAGAGGTCTCTGTGGGGTGGGACCCACACCGCCTGCCTGCCAGCCACGAGGGCTCCCCTGCGGTCTGGAGTGCCAGGGAACGCTGGAATGCTCTGCGGAGCTGCCCCTCCTCCGTCACTCCCATGGCCCCAGCCCAGTGCCCCCGTGGTACAGAACCCCGGTTGGTGTGAGCGGTGGGGCTTTTCTGTCCCAGCTGATATGGCGCTAAGTGCAGTTAGGTTTCTAAGGCGACTGCAGACGATCAACGTCTTCGTACAGAGGCCGGGTCCTGACCCTGGAGAGAACAGAAGCCATGAGGCATCTTTCAGCTGATTTTAACCCCCAAACGTGTGGTCTCTAACACAGACCTCCAGACAGCACCGCCTTCACCCACCTTCTTGTTAATCACAATTAACTTCTTAGCACCATTACGGTCCCCTTTGATAGGCTGGTGAAAATCATGTATATGTTCTAAAGTGTTATTCAGATACTCAGATAAGGACGCTTCAGAATGGTGCCCTTCAGTATTTGCTGTTATATCAAAACAGTCGAAATTACACATGCTTTTGATCGTGTCTGGTGTGTCCGATGTTGGCTGATAGAACACAGCAGCGGGCTGACACGATATCGGGCAACGTTTCAACACCCGCCCCCAATACTGAATTTATCCCTGGTTTTTGAGGTCTTCAATGACCCCTTATCACAGCCTCCAGCCTTCAGAATTTTTTTTAGAGCTAAACAAATTAAATAGTTTTATAAAAGCAATGTAAAAAATTTCGACACATACGAGGAGGGAGGAAGAAAAGAAAGAAGTGGTAGAAAGATACCCTGTAGAAAGACGGGGCAGGTGCAGGAGGCCAGGAAGCCCAGAACGAGCTGGGGGAGGGACAGTAGCAGAAAAAAGGAGGAGAAAGCCCAGAGCAGGCATCCCAGAGGTGGGGACAGCACACACCTCACACTCAGATCTGTTCTTTAAGGGCGACCCCACCAGCCGAGACTTGGGCTGGATCTGCTACGGGAGTTGTACTAGCAGGACAGGCTGCCTGGGCAGGGACCAAAGCGGCAGCAGCAGGTGAGGGCGGGAAGGCTGCGGTGGCAGAGCTGAGCGCCGGCTGGGTCTCCTGGGCCGTGGAGGGAGAGATGCCACACGCACTGAATGCCTAGTTGCAGGGACAGGTGGCTGCAGGTGCAGCCTGGGCTGTGGAAACGGGGGGGACCTTGGTGGTGAATCTGTCTGACACACACCTCTTTCAATTGCACTGC
The DNA here is from genome assembly GCF_949774975.1 of Lagenorhynchus albirostris. Classification (NCBI taxonomy): domain Eukaryota; kingdom Metazoa; phylum Chordata; class Mammalia; order Artiodactyla; family Delphinidae; genus Lagenorhynchus; species Lagenorhynchus albirostris. The sequence goes on from NC_083098.1 coordinate 145,505,444, forward strand.
ACCCTCTGTACCAGCAGGGTCCAGGGCACACCTAGGGCCTCGGTCCAGCTCTGCACACGGCCCGGCTGGGAGGTGGGCACTCGCCCCCGGGGCCGCCCTGAGCTCTTGGAGGCCGGACGCTCCTTCACCCTTGCACCTCCACGAGGTGCTTGGATCGGTGTTGATCCAGGACCTGAGCTCTGGCCCCATGCTGGGCGCCTCACCGGTATTACCTCATTTCTCCGCACAGCCCCCCAGCCAGGAGGTACAGCCGAGCCCGCCCCATGGGAAGAAGCCGAGGCTCGGGGTCGAAGATGCTGGGCTGCGGGGCTTACGGGAGCAGAGACGGGCTTGTAATCAGGTGTTGCCTCGGAAGCCAGGCCCTCCCTCCTGACATCCCATGCACGCCTGCTGCCCAGTCTACGCTGAATGAACGCACAGCTGAATGAGCAGCATGTTTCCCACGTGTGGCTGCAGAAAGCAGGTCTTATTTAATTAATGACTGGCTCTGTAATTGCCGTTTCAATGCACAATGTGTGCCGCCGACTGCGACGGGCTTTCTAGACAATTTTGGCGCCAGTGGCCTAATGTGGAAGCGCCGTGCCTGCCGAGGGACCTCCTGCTTCATCCATCAAGCACCTCCCGCCAGCGCCGTGGATCGATACCTGCTCCCACACCGAGGCGACCCCCGCCCCCGGTCTCTGTGCTCACTGCGATTCTCTCCAGAGGTGCTGGCGTTTCCTCCACGCTGGGATCGCAGGAGGGGCAGCTTCCGTGGCCTGGGCAGAGGCTGGGCAGGCGGCCCCTGTGCTATCTGACCCCCACCGACCTCCCCCAGCCCCGCACCCCCTGCACGCACACACCTTCCCCCCCCCGGCAGAGATGAGCGGGCTCCTGGCCTGGATGCTCCTCCGTTCCCAGCCTCCCAGCCTGCTTCCCCTCGTTGGAATGTTCATGTGTCTCGAACGGGTGTTCACCTGTCCCCAAGCGTGAGCCTTGGCACCCCCATCAGCACTTTCCCATGACCTGTTCATGGATCTGCCTCCCGCACCAGATGCCTGGGCGTCTGTATCCTCTCAGGGTCCCTGGTGCACAGGACGGTACTCAGTGGGCATGAACCACGGAGCAAGCAAAGGTGAGATGGTGAAGCCACAGGGGGGTCCGTCAGAGACCACCCTCCAGGAGATGGCAGCTGGGCAGGTAGGGGGACATCAAAGAGTTCACAGCTGTCCTTGACCCTGTTGTAGGTGGAATTGTGTCCCCAAGAAGATGTCTGAGCTCTGGTGCCTGTGCCCTTACTTGTTAGTTATTTAAAGTTGCCCTTGGTTTACTTACCTGTTAAACAGGGTGACACTCGTCATTCATTCCACAAATATTCATTGAGCAGCTATTACATTCCTGGGCCTTATCAGGGCGCAGTACTCAGCAATGAGCAAAACAACTAAAAAGTCCTGCCCTGTGGGATCGTTATTTACTGGGGGAGGCAGATGCGACACAAAGGAATGGATGCCGTAAATATTCTACCAGATAGTGACAAACCCTGGAGAAGAACAGGCAGGAGAGGGGGGTGGGGAGTGAGGGGGGGAGTGAAAGCTTCGATGAAGTCATCGAGGAATTCCTCCGAGAAGGAATTCCTGGAGAAGGCAGCCCTGGAGAAGGTAAGGGTGCAGCCCTCACACAGAAGCTTGTCCAATGTTTTGGTGAAGATTAAACAATGTAATTTTTGGAAATAGTGGGTAAATCATGCAAATAAACAATCCCTCCTCAAAGTTGATGTAGTTTCCTTGTTTAAACCCATTACAGTTTCTGGCAGAACAAGGCGCCCTGCAAGAACAATGTTGTCTGCTTGTCAGAATGCCGCGGTGGCAACCAGGAGTCCGGGAAGTGCGCAGAGGGTGAGCGAACCACGCCTGGGGCCACTTTCCCTGGGGGGCATTTGCTCTTCTGGGCAAGAAACCGAGATATGGGCTTGTCCTGGGAAGAAGGATCTGCTGGGTTGGGTGCAGCTAAAGAACCCACCAGAGCTTTTGGGGGCTTGCAGAGCTAGAGTGATGAAATTAGAGGCTTTGGGGGTTGCAAAAACATGGGCCATTTCCCTGTCAAGATTTTTGCCAGCCTCTGAAGCTGCTGGGGAAATAGAGAGGGTAAAAAGTTGGTCAAAACCTCTGAAAAGCAGAATAGAATTTTCCTCAGTCTTGTGGGCTAAAGAGACCAAGACCCGCCAGAACGAGAAGCTCTGTGAACATCACAAGCTCCCAGCGAGAGATCTGGAGGGCTGCAATGGGAGAACAGGGGGATCCAGAGGTAGGCAGTGCCTTCCGAAACCTGAAACCCAGGCCAACAGGCATCAGCTCCTAAGCTGATCAGTCCCACACTTCTTCTGCCTGTCAGAGGAAATAAAGAATCCTCTCAGGTAGAAAATAAAGTCACCTGGAGCTGCTACAATTTTATATACAATATCTGCCAATAGATGAAAAATTATTAGGATGCCAAGAGGCAGAGTCATATGCAAGAAAGCCACGAGGGGCCAAACAGGCAACAGAAACAGATCCAGTGTTCACCCAGGTACTGGAGTAAGTGCGCAAGAACTTCTAAGTAACTATGATTGACATATGTGTAAAACTAGTAAATTACAGAGTAAATTCTCTCCAACTGAGAATTAGAATATAAAAAACATCAAATAGGGCTTCCCTGGTGGCGCAGTGGTTGAGAGTCCGCCTGCTGATGCGGGGGACGCGGGTTCGTGCCCCAGTCCGGGAAGATCCCACATGCCGTGGAGCGGCTGGGCCCGTGAGCCATGGCCGCTGAGCCTGCGCGTCCGGAGCCTGTGCTCCGCAACGGGAGAGGCCACAGCAGTGAGAGGCCCGCGTACCGCAAAAAAAAAAAAAAAAAAAATCAAATAAAAAGAAACTAGAAATGAAAAAAATCTAAGATTAATAACTCAGGAGATGGATATTACAGCTGGATAGACATAGCAGGAGGCAGTAAAGTGTTCATGAAATGGAAGACAGGTCAATAGAGAATATAGAAATTATAGCACATAGAGAAAAAAATGAGAATGCATAAAAGAGCATGAAGAGCATGTGGGATCTATATATATCTCCAATATAGGTGGGATAGGAGCCCCAGAAGGAGAAGAGAGAGAGAAAATGGGACAGAAGAAAATTCAAAGCAATCTTGACCTAGAATTTTCCAAAATAGCTTTAAGAAATAAACTCACAAATTCAAAAGGCTCTGCAAAGCCCAAGGAGGAGAGATTAAAAAAACAAGAACACACACACACACACACACACACACACACACACACACACACCAAAAAAAAAAAAAAAACAAGAACAAACACGCAAAAATGACATCTGGGCACACCACAGGAAAACTGCTGAAAAAGACAAAGAGAAAATCTTCACGACATCCAGAGAGGAAAATAACACATTGTATGTATTACCTTTAGGAAAACAGTGACGAGAAAACAGACTGGCTTCCCAAGTAAAGAAGGGAAGCCAGAACACAATGGAATAGCCTCTTAAAACACTGAAAGAAGTTATCTGGACTCTATATCCACACAGAATATCATTTAAAATGAGAGTGAAAGATATTTTTAGACAAACAAAAACTTGCTTTCTTTGTCACTGTCACACTTGCACTAAAGGAAATAATACAGAGGATACTGTAGACAAAAGGAAGATAACCTGGCCAAAGCACATGAGTGCAGAGAGGAAGGAACAGTAAAGAAAGGGCAGTCATGTTCATAAATGTACATGATTATCGACTGTTCAAAGCAATAATAATGTGTTATGGGGTTTAAAATGTATGTATAAATGAAAGGTCAGAAATGATCATGTAAAAGATGGGAAGAATAAATGGAATTAAAGGATTTTAAGGCTCTAACATCATCAAGTAGTGGCAAGAAAGAATCAATTCTATGAGACTGTAATGAGGGAATAATGTGTTTTAATTTCTAGGTTACAACTGACACTAAAGAGTTAATAGAGAGAAATGGGGTAATTTTTAAAGGGATTAATTCAAAGAAGGCAAGAAAGGAAAGAAAAGGGAGGACAAATAGGAAACAAATAGTAAGTAGTTAGTCATAATCCAATGATATCAGTAATCACATTACATGTAAATGGACTAAATACTCTAAGTAAAAGTAGAAGATTGTCAAGCTGGATAAACCCTTCACAAACCACACATTTTGTATCAGACAAATTACTCCTCTTTAACAGAGACCTCAAACTCCTGCCCATCATGGTTCTTATGCACCTGTCAAGCCTCGTTTGAGACACTACCTTCCCTGTACCTCATGCACCAGAAACACCAAAATGCTCATGCAATTCAAAATATCAGACCTCTGTGCCTTTACTCATGCTGTCCTCTCTGCCTGGAATATCCCCCTCCCAGACTCTCCCACCCTCACCCCAAATACACACACACGTACGCTCACCCATTCTTTGCCTGGGTCATGATTGAGGCCCAGATCAGGTGAAACCACGTGCCACAAAACCCATTGCCCTTTTCTTCCCTCCACTCCACACTTCTCATGGTCTTTACACTGTCAGCCACTGTCTCTTTACTCTTCCCACTGTGCGGAAGCCCATCAAGAGAAGGGACCACAAGCGTCCACTTGTTGCAGCTGGGTGCCAGGCAGCGCTACTCCCTGCTAAGAATAGTAACGATGATCAGGCTGACATTGGTGGGCCCTTGACAGGTGCCAGACACTGTGCTACAGGCTTCTCATGCATTGAACTCTAAGCTGTAGAAATTGTTACGACACCACTGTACAGATAAGGAAGCCAGGGCTTGCAGAAGTAGACAACCCCAGAACCGCCGGCTAGGAAGCACTCTGCAGCGGCTACGGCTGTACTTAACAAGTGAAGGGGAGGGGGCGTAAGAGAGGTCTAGGAGCTGGGGGAGCACAGGACAGGGGCACCCAGCCTAACCACAGGAGTCCCGGAGGGCTTCTCAAGGAGGCATTTAAGCTCAGACCCAGAGATGGATGGGTAGGAGCTGGGGGATGAGGACGGAGAGCATTCCACGCAGTGGGAGTGACCTGTGTGTGGTCCCAGGATCGAGACAAAGTCCACGTCAGTCAAGCTGCCGAAAGCCTTACGTGGTGGAGTCTCAGAGTGAGGAGAGCATGGTGGGAGTGGTGTCCAGCGAGGAGGGTGTCCTTAATGTCCTTGTCATTCGAGTGCCTGACACACTGTTGGTGCTCAGTGAATTACCTTGGGACCAAGTTGAACTCGCCAGTGACCCAGCCATTGAAAGATAAACGCTGCTTCGATCCAGGGATCCAAGCTCATTTCAGGCCCTTGGAGTTTTACAGCAGAGCCTGGTCCTAGGTGGAGGGGGGCCAGGCCCTCCGAGTGCACTGGACACTCACCTCTTCCTGCAATCCTGTGTCCACCCTCTGAGGCCAAGGTATCACAGACGGAGACACTGGGGCTCAGAGCAGTCCAGTCCCCCCTCGCACGCTGCCTGGACCTGCTGGCCCAGCTACACGGCTTCCTGCTTCCCACCCCAGCCTGCTTCTGAGCCTCAGTTTCCCTGGCTGTGGGGCAAGGAGGTCGGATGTTCCGTGGGCCCCTTGCGATCTGCGAGGACTAGTGCCCTACATCCTTTATGTAGAGCTTTGCCACGAGACCATTTTGTCTTTTCCGAGTCCGTCATCCCCTCCCTGAGCAAACACTCTGCGCTCCCCTGAGCCATTTCTCCCCTCCTCCCACGTCACAGTATCGATATTCACACAGAACTGGCTCCCCCCCCGCCTCACCAGGTATGCGGAGATGCAGAGTTAATTCCTGAGCAATTAAGCCCATTAACAAGCAGTGATTCACAGCCTTCAACCTGGAGGCCTTCGCCATTACGGAGTGTTAACCAGGGCAAAGCCGTGCCTCTTTAATCCTCTGCATGACATATTGGCTGCTGCGGGGACACCCGGACACCAGCAACTTCAAAAATGCCCCGGAAACCCACTGCCACCCTACCCCTCCCCAGCACCCCGTGTCCACCCACCACCGTCCCACACCCCCCAGGTACCGACGGACCTGGGAGCGTGGCGCTCAGAAGGTCTCGGCGGGGCAGACGTACCTTGCCAGCCCTTGCGGTGTCTCCCCCCTCCAACGTTCAGCGGATGTCAACCGCCCGCTGCTGATTGGGAGCGATTGTTTTCAGCATGGAGTCAGCCAGGAATGGATTTATCAAACTGTTAACTGTGCTTATCGCAAATCACTTTAATGATGTGTTAACATTTAATTAGATCGCTACCGAATGCTTCAGATTACCCGTAGTGCCCGTGAACCTGACCATCAGAGCAAACACGGTCACGGGAAATGGGACTTGTGCCCCTGGCCTAGGCTGGACGCAGGGTCCTGGGCTCAGCAAGGAACTCCTTTGCCAGGTGAATTTCTGAGCATCTGTTTTCAGCCTCTGGTGAGCCCATCACGTTCCAGGGGCAGCTGTTGTTGAAATCCTGCACCTCCTAAAAAAGAGACGTCTGCTGTCTTTTTCCTGGCAAATCGGAATCGTGTGTCCGCTGTCTGCAAGGCACAGAGTCTGATGCCGTGAGGAACACAGAAAGGAGAGGACGTAGACCCCACCTTCCCCCATGGCCGCCTTGAGAAGACAGCCGTGCAGATCAGAAGAAACACACTCCTAGTCACACGTGTGTGCCCAGCCTGTGCTCAGTGTACCACAGCCCTCACCCCTGTTGCCTTGTATCTGCACTTTACAAACAGGGAAGTCGAGGCTCAGAGAAACGGTCCCTTAATCTGCGTGAGAGATATAATCGTGCACGAGGGCAGGAGGGGAAAGTTCATGGGTAAAGGCCGCTGGGACCAGCAGAGACCGGGGCACAGAGAACCTGCGACACTGAGCAAAGGAGTTTGGGCTTCGTGCAGCAGGGACCATGGAGGGCTCTGGGGCAGGGGCCCGGATTTGAAGATGGTAAGCAATAAAAGGTCCATTAAGCTTAATAATTTGGAAATAGGAAATCCAGATGTGAGCCCAAGTGTGAGCCCCGTGCACCCGTGTGTTTGAGCCGTGGGGAGCCAGCCTGGGGGCTGACCGAGAGCTGCAAGGGCTGCTTCTCACTGATGCGCGCGTCTGGATCCTGCAAGGATGGCAGGGCGCCCACGAGAGCCTCTCTCTCTCCATCTCAAACACACACAGACAGGTGAGTGTGCATGTGCACGCACACCTGTGCACATCCATGCATGCGGGCGCACACACACGCATGCACACTCACACACACAGTGCACAGCCGCGCACACACAGCTACACGCAGTGTCAGCCCTCGTACGGCTCACGCGATCACGCACGCTCCCCAGCCGCCCTCCACGTTCCCATCCCCACACGTGGAGAAGCCAGGGAGGCCCATCGGCCCCGCGGCCCCTCCCCCTGGGCACGACTTGGGCAAATGCCCATTTTCAAAGGCCGTGCCGATGGCCCCACTGCTCTGCTCCCACAGGGGCCGCGGCCCAGCACCTCCGCTGAGGGGCCCGGGCAGCAGCTGTGCTGCCAACACCACCCCGGCTGTGCTCAGAGACAGCCGCTGCCCCCGGAAACCCTCCATGACGTGACGCGACCAGACAGGCGCAAGGAACAGGCCCCGCGGTCATGCAAAATGCAGGAGAGGTTCCCGGCCTGGGCTCGCTGGCCAAGCAGCGTGGCCGCCCCTGATCCGGAGCGGCTGAACCCGGGCCCAGCGTAGCAGGAGCATCATTGTTCGGAGGAAACCGGGGGCAGGGGCAGGTCCTGGGAGGGCACAGACTTTGTCGGAGGCGTGGGGAGGCGTGTGCAGTGGTGCCACGTGGCCTCCAGAGTCAGCCCGGCCCACGGCCCAGATGGAAGCTTCCAGATGAGTCAGCCCGTGGGAAGAGAACAGGCGTTTGTTCGGCGGGCCCCAAAGCCTCGGGCAGCCTGGGGGATGATTGACCTGCAGTGAAATCGTGCATCCTTAAGCTGGAGAGCTCCGGGCTGCCCGACAGATTCCACGTACGGGTCAGCTCCCCGAGACAGATTAGCACCGATGTGCCCCTCTGCCCGGCGGGGGCCGGAGAGCCCAGTGCCGCCCTGATGCGCTGCCACCTCCACGCGGCCTAGGACAAAGGGGAGAGCGGTAAAGGCCGGGCTCCAAACCCAGCTCGTCCTTTGGGCCAGCCCTAAACCTGCCTGGGGCTCTGTTTCCTGCCCTGGGCATGGGCATCAGGGTGGCATCCGCCTCCTGGGACTCAGCTGGGAGAAGGTGCTCATGAGGGTCAGGGTCGAGCCTCTGGGCTCTCAGAGGGGCTGCAGCACCTCCCCGGACACCGCCATTGTTCAGGTCACCTGCAGGTGGCAAAGGAGCCTGTGTTGCCCCAAGCCAAGTCTACGCCTGCTCAGAAAAGCTTAACAGCTCTGCTTGCTCCAGACCCTGACAAGTGCCCTGTGCTCCACACTTAGGACACAGGCCCTGGCCCCTTGTGCACAGCACCGCTGTCCGCTGTTTGTCCCAAACCCTCTTGCACACACGTGGGAGCTGCCGGGCAGTTGGGGGACTCAGGGCCTCTCCACCACAAACAGAAGGTGTATCCAGTTGGCACCAGAGGGCATTGGCCGGCCAGATGGTTGGGTCCTTTTTCTTTTTCTTATTTCTCTCGATGCTACCGGTTTGTAGTGAATTTAACAGAGGACAAAACTGGGGAAGGTGTGGAGAAATGGGAAGTCTCGTTCTCCGCTGGTGGGAGTGGAAACTGGTACAACCCTTCGGAGGACATTCCAGCATTAACTCCCAACACCGACAAGTCCCTACCCAGCACTTCTGCTCCCTTGTACAGCCCAGGGAGACCCGTCCAGGAGAGCATCAGGGGATGAGCACAGAGATGCTCAGGGCAGCACCGCTCACAAGGGTCCCAAACTGGGAACAACCCAACAGTCCCTCACCTGGGGAATGTGCAGGACTACCTTCGTCCCCCGGGATGGGTCTTCACGGCGCAGTCCCCAAATCTAAGGAGAAATAGGCACCGGCAGGAAGATTCGACGTGAGCACTTACATCTGCCTAAGATGCGGGCTTAATCAGAAACAGAGACGGGGTCCCACTCTCGTCCACAGTCAGGTAACGGGCATCGAATTGCAAGTAACTGCGGGAGGCTTCTGGGGGGTGGACAAGAATGTGCCCCTTGTTGAGGTTCTTTGCAAAGGAAGACCAAGAGTTGAGGTTGGAGCAGATATTGAGAGAAAACCCTCTGGCAGAGCAGCCCCGCCCTCCCCTAAAACCAGGTCTCCAGAGGAATTTGAAGCCTGTGGTGCCCTCAGGGTAACTATAGCAACAAGAAACCTCCATCCCAGCCCAATTCTCAACCGATTAGCTCAAACCCTCCACATTACAGGCCTATTAGAAGGAAAGGTGTGCTCATTTCCAGGCGCAAAGACTGCTTTCCTGTCCTATTTGCCTTCAGCAAAAAACTATGCAATGTATCAAAAGGCAAAAAAAACACGACAGACGCCTGGAATCCTGCTTCTTCCTCTGCCTCTGCCCCAGCCTGGAGCTGGTGACGATGAACCAGCAGCCCAGAACGTCAAGTGCTTTGTCCAACCAAGCAGCCCCTGGGGAAGAATCAGGACTCGTGACTGGGCCCTAGTGTTCTTCCTGTGTTTTCGTTTTTGTTTTTGCTGCAGCACTTGCCCTTCAACAGCAAAACGGAGCTGAGCAAACTTCAAATTCGTGACATTTTTTCATTCGTGTCGAAGAGCTGAGGTCGCAGGGCAACCAACTGTCTCAAACTCCAAGGCAAGATGGTGCCTGTAGGTAGAGACAGGACGTGGGCGTGGGTTCCCCTGGAGGCGATGCAGTGGACGTTGGTGAGAAGAGGTCGGCAGGACGAGAAGACACCCTGGGAAGGGTGGCAGCACCGTGTGAAACCCCGGGGCTGAGAACTTGCAGGAGCCCCATTCTCTACAGGCTTTTTCTTGCGAACCCCACCAGGCACTCAAAGAAAAGTCAGGAAGAAGCCCAAAGACAAGTCCACTGTGGTGGTGTGGTCCTGGGGGAGGGGAAGAGCAGCTGCGTGGAATGGGCAAGAAGCACCGCTTGGGTCCTTCATGGAACAAAACCTTAATCTGGGCAGGGAATCAGGGAAGTTGGGGAAGCGCAGGATTAAGGGCTGAGCCCCCAAGTACAGCTGAGAGACGAGCAGAGAGGACCCCAACCCCAAGAACCAGGAGCACATGCAGCCCTAAGACCAAGGCTGAGTCAGAAGGGCAGTGACCACACGCCCCCCAGCTCCTGCCACTATGCTAACCAGATGCGAAACCCAAGGGAGAGTAAGCTGGGAGAGGGACAGGAAAGGGAAAGAGGATGGAGGACCTCTTGGAAGCAAAATGCAAAAGGAAAACCCAAAACTCAGAGTGGGACGGGCATGGCTAAGCACAATCTGTCTATACCACCATCTGAAGCAGAATAATCCCAGCAGTGATGTATCTCAAACCCAGCCCAACCCCTAACTAAAGCGATGTAAAGCCCCACATGAAAGGTCTAGTGGAAAGAAGGTGGCCTCTGCAGGGTGTATGGCTTCTCACAAAAAAATTCTGAGGCATATGAAGTGACAAGAAAAAAAGACACGTTCAAAAGAGATAAAGCAAACCTCAGAACCAGACTCTGATATGGTGCCCACATGAGGACTGTTTGACCAGGGATCTAAAATACCCATGGTTAATGTGATGGAGACCTTGTGCATGATCAGATGGTCATTTCAGCAGAGAGATGGAAACTCTGAGAAAGAATCTAATGGACATGTTAAAAAGGAAAACACAGAGACAGGGAGGAAGAATGTCTTCCGTGGGAGGCTCAGTAGAATCAGTAGGAGCTACACAGCTGAGGAAAGAGCCACCAAATGTGAAGATAAATCAAAAAATTAGCCGAGCAGGAAAAAGAGACAAAAGAACAAAAATAGAACTGATAGAACAGAAATGAGTGGCAGGACAATATCAAACATTCTGACACATACGTAACTGGAATCCCAGAAGGAGAGGAGAGAGAATGAGCAGAAGAGATGTTAAAAGACATGATGAATGGCAGACACCAACACACAGATCCAAGAAGCTCAGAGAGGGCAGGGAGGTGGGGGAGGGAATGAACAGGTAGAGCGCAGATGACTTTTAGGGCACTGAAGATACTCTGTATGATATTATAGTGAGGGATGTATGTCATTATACATGTGTCCAAACCCATAGAATTACAACAGCAAGAGTGAACCCTAAGGTAAACTGTGGACTCTAGGTGGTTGTGACATGTCAATGTAGGTTCATCCTTGGTAAACAACGTATCATTCTGATGAGTGATGTTGATTATGCAGGAGGCCATGCCTGTGCGGGAGGCAGGTAGTATAAGGAAATCTTTGTTTTTACCTCTCAATTTTGTTGTAAACCTAAAACTGTTCTTAAAAAATAAAATAAAATAAAAAAGTAAAAAGGGGCTCAGAGAACACCAACCAGCATAAATACGAAAACCAAACCGACAAACACAAAAGCACACCCTGGCAAATTCTACTATGCCAAAGACAAAGAGAAAATTAAAAAGCCCGCAGAGGGGGAGAAAAGAAGCATTATATACAGAAGAATAGAGATACAGTTTACAGCAGAGTTCTTATAAAAACGACGCAAGACAGAAAACAACGGGGGGAATCTTTAAAGTGTCGAAAAGAAGAAAAAACTCAACCCCGAGAAAATATCTTCGCCGAAACGAAAAAGAAATAATGACTTTCTCAAATAAACAAAAATTGGGGGAATGCATTTCAAGGAGACCAACTGCAAAAGAAGGGCTAAAGAAGTTCTTCAGGTGGAAGCACAGAATGTTAGAGAAGATCCTTCTGTTTCGATCTAGTATGTTTGAGATCAGGGCTTGCCAATTCTTCATTCTAAACATGATCTAAAATTGCTCCTTATTAGTGCAGGTGTTAGGAATATTCCCTTATAGCATTAGACGGAAACAGATTATTCATTACATTGTAAATCTCTGCTTACTATGTCCCAGTTCTGTCCTGCTGCCTAGAGGATATAAACAAAACGTATTGCTCTAGAAGGTGGTGTCACTTTGTTTTCCCCCTGAAGCATTCAGTTTGTTAATACCTACATTTTTGAACTGTTGAAACTGGCCTAAGTATGGAATAAGTACCACAGTGGCTCAGACCCAAGGAGCTATTTTCTAAAATCAGTTTTCACGACATTACGTCCTACTTCCGTTACGGGATCTGGTATCTCCTAAAATGTAAGACACCAGTTACTATTAATGATAAACCATCTCCTCATTATAAATGTGAAGTTTGACAAATAAGTAATACATGCTATATTTATTCAAGTGTCTATTGCTTAATTGTTAATTGTGAACAGATTATTGAATGCCTACTCTATTTTCTGCAGTTTACTACACAATAACTCTTTGAGTAGGTTGAAGTTTAATTGTGCAACAAATTTATATTAGAATACAATTTAAAGTGTTTTTCTCTATAGACTTCTTTGACTGGGGAAGCAAAGGGCAATGTTGATTAGTACATTCTGTCTTGTGCTAGCTATGTTTCTATAAGATAGTGAGCCCTGCAAGCTAGAAGGCTTTATTCTTTGCTCCTAGTTATGGGTTCTGTCTTTGTGGGGTTTTTCTGAGCACATGCGTACAATAAAATGTTCCTTGCTGGCTTAAAAAAAAAAAAAAAAAAGAAGTTCTTCAGGTGGAAAAATCCTGACATTAGACTGAAATTTAGAAATGAGGGTGCTGGACATGGAATCAATGAAGATGAAATTAAACTCATTTTTTTCCTATTTTCTAATTTCTCTAAAGATAAACTGTCTAAAGCAAAAAGTGTAGCAATATATGTTTATGGCATATATAAAAGTACAGACATAGCAACAAAAAATGAGGAGAAACTGGAAATATACTGTTCTAAGGTCCTTACGATACGTGTGAAATAGTACAGTATTATTTGAAGGTAAACTCTGATTTATTAAAGATATATATTTAAACTAAAGGGCAATCACTGAAAGTTTTTAAGGAGGTATATAAAAATAAATCTATAGAGAAGATAAGAGGGAATCATTAAAAAATGCCCCGTTAGAAAAGCCTAAAACACAGGAAAAAGAAAAAAAAATAAATGGAACAAAGAGAAAAAGACTAGTAATATGGTAGATTTTCATCAAACCGTATCAATAATCACTTTAAGTGTGCATGATCTACACATACAAGGTAAAAGGCAGATTGTGAGATGTGATTTCTAAAAATTGAGAATCAATTAAATATTGTCTATAGGAAACGTACTTTAAATATAAAGGTATAAACAGGTTACAAAAAAGTAAGTGATGAAAACAGATAAGTCAGATAAACACTAAGCAAAAGAAAGCTGGACAACTATGTTAACATCAGACAAGTAGAGTTTAGACAAAGTAATGTTATCAGAGATAAAGAGCGGGGCTTCCCTGGTGGCGCAGTGGTTGAGAGTCCGCCTGCCAATGCAGGGGACGCGGGTTCGTGCCCCGGTCCGGGAAGATCCCACATGTCGTGGAGCGGCTGGGCCCGTGAGCCATGGCCGCTGAGCCTGCGCATCCGGAGCCTGTGCTCCGCAATGGGAGAGGCCACAGCAGTGAGAGGCCCGCGTACCGAAAAAAAAAAAAAAAAAAGATAAGTGTCAAGGGACGTTTGAAAATGAAAACGAAAACAAAACCTATCAACATTTGTGGGATGCAACCGAAGCAGTGCTTAAAGGAAATTTTATAGTCTTAAACACTTACATTAGAAAAGACAAAAGGTCTGAAATCTAATACTGTAAGCTTTATTCACTTTTCTTTTCCTAGTTTCTTAAAGTGGAAGAAAGCTTACTTTCTTTCAGTTTAAGAAACTAGGAAAAGCAAAGCAAAGTAAATTCAAAGCAAACAGAAGGAAGGAAATTATACTGATAAGAGAAGAAGTCAATGAAATTTAAAACAGTAGGAAAAATCAAAATCAAAAACCAAGTTATTTTTTTTTTTATTTTTTTTTATTTTTTTGGTATGCGGGCCTCTCACTGTTGTGGCCTCTCCCGTCGCGGAGCACAGGCTCCGGACACGCAGGCTCAGTGGCCATGGCTCACGGGCCCAGCCGCTCCGTGGCATGTGGGATCCTCCCGGACCGGGACACGAACCCGAGTCCCCCGCATCAGCAGGCGGACTCTCAACCACTGCGCCACCAGGGAAGCCCCAAGTTATTTTTAAAGATCATGAATCAATAAAGCTCTAGCATAGATGCCCAAGAAATGAAAAGAGAAGACAAAAATTATCAATATTAGCAAGAAAAGAGTGGCTATGACTGTAGGGCACACAGACTTCGAAAGGTTGACAAAGGACCACTAACAACACCTCTATGACCATAAATCCCACTATTTAGATGAAATGACAAACTATGAGAACCACCCAAGAGAAATAGATAATCTAAAGAATACTATGTCTATTGAAGAAAACAAATGTGATGTTTAAAAACTTACAAAAATAAAAAAAGAGGCTTCCCTGGTGGCGCAGTGGTTGAGAGTCCACCTGCTGATGTGGGGGACGCAGGTTCGTGCCCCGGTCCGGGAGGATCCCACATGCCGCGGAGAGGCTGGGCCCGTGAGCCATGGCCGCTGAGCCTGCGCGTCCGGAGCCTGTGCTCTGCAATGGGAGAGGCCACAGCAGTAAGAGGCCCACGTACTGTAAAAACTTACAAAAAAAAAAGAAAATTTCAGCCACAAATGGTTTCATTGGACAATTTTACCAAATGTTTAAGGAAAAAGTGATACCAATTTAACACTCTTTCCTAGTAAATAGGATAGGAGAAAACATTTCCCAATTCATCTTATGAGGTCAGTAATATCCCAACATCAAAGCAGACAAAGACAGCACAGGAAAAGAAAACTATAGACAAATATTTCTCATGAATATAGGTGTGTAAACCCTCAATAAAATATTAGCAACTTGAGTCCAGCAATATACATATAAAAAAAAATCTCTTGTGACCAAGTTTCATCCCAGAAATACAAAGATGGTTACATTTTTTAATTAATCAATGTAATGTACCATATCAATAGATTAAAGAACAAAAGTCATACTATTATCTCAATAAGTAAAAGAAGATCATCTGACAAAACTCAAAATCTATTTGTGATGAAAAAAATTTCTCAGCAAACTAGAAATCGTAGGAAACTTCCTAACCTGAAAAAGAGCATTGATGGCTAGTATCTACTTAATGGCGAAAGAATGACTGTTTTCCCCTAAGATCGAAACCAGGCAAGGATGTCCTCTTTCGACACTCCCATTCAACATGTTTGAAAAGTCCTAGCCAGACAAGGGAATAAGGCAAGGGAAAGACACAAAAAGAATAAGAAAAGAAGAAATAAATCTCTCTCCATTCACAGATAACATGACTTCTATGTAGAATACCCCAAAGAATCTACACAAAAAGCTCTAGAACTAATAAATGAATTTAGCAAGGTCGTAAGATTCATGATCAACAAAGAAAAATCACTTACATTTCTCTGTATTAGCAAAGAAAGATTGGAATTAGAAATTAAAAACAAATGCACCAGTAGCACTAAAAAATGAAATATTTAGGTATAAATGTTTTAAATGTGTGGGCTGCATGTGGAACACTAAAAGCACTGATGAAAGAAATCAAACTACAAGTTGGAAAAGAACAAAGCTAGAAGACTCACACCACGTGATTTCAAAACTTGGTACAAAGTGACAGTAACCAAGACAGTGTGGTATGTCTTAGTGAAAGGCCAGACACACAGATCATTGGAACAGAATACAGAGTGTAAAATAGACCCATGGAGATATAGTCAAATGATTTCTGACAAAGGTGCAAAAGCAATTAAATAGAAAAAGGACAATCTTTTCAACCAACGATGCTAGAAAAATTGTGCATCCCGGTGCAATTAATTAACTTTCAATCTTACACCTTATAGCAAAATCAATTCAGAATGAAACATTTTTTAAATATATAAAACTATAAACCTTCTAGAAGACATAGGAGAAAATCTGTATGACCTTGAATTTAGCAGTGTTTCTAGATAGGACACCAATAACATGACCCACAAAAGGAAAAGTTGGTAAGTTGAACTCTACCAAAATTTAAAACATCTGCTCTGCAAAACAAAAACAAAAAGCAAAAAAAGAACTGTTAAGAGAATGAAAAGACAAGGCACAGACCAGGAGAAAATACTTGCAAATCACATCTCTTACAAAGCACTATATTCAGGATATATATAATAAAACAAAAAGCTCTCAAAGATCAACAATAAGAAAACAAATCGATGTTTTTTAAAAAGAGGGAAAGATTTAGACCAACAATCCACTGAAGGGGATATATACAGATGACAAACAAACACATGGAAAAATGCAGGGAAAAAAGAAGAAGAGCCTAGAGCATCTTGGGGTTCTAGGAATTAAGGGATTGCTTTAAGAGAGATGAGTACACGTTAAAAGACCATAGGAGCTCATCTGAGAAAGTGTACAGTGACCAAAACTAGAACACGTGAAACAACAAAATGGACACAGATAATATTGGATTAGAACACAAAGAATAAAATAAATACTTTTGAGTCCATACTGCAGAAAGAAAGGAAGGAAGGAAGAAAGCAAGAAAGGAAGAAGAAAAGAAAGGCATGCAACTCTTTCTTATAGAAGAATTTGGAATAACAAATGGAGAAGAAATAAGAAAAATAGACTATTACCGTTAGAACAGCATAGTAATAATTACTGCAGGTAAAATCCATTGTTGATGTTAAAATTAGTAGGCAAACGTTTCAGGAGAAACAGGATATTTGCATAGCCTCAATGTGTCTCTTCCAAAAATATTATAAATTATAAAGGAAAACCAGTACCTTTACAAAGAAGCCCGGCAGGCACCAGCCTGACTTGGTGACCAAGGTCAGGTGCTCCGGTAATGGGATATATGGTCAGTCTTGATATGACTGGCCGAGAAGGGCACACCTCCCGCTGTGGCATTCTTTCTGGTGATGCAGAACCTCAGTCACATCATGAGAAAACATCAGAAGAACCCACACTGAGAAGCAGTCTGCAAAATAACTGGCCTGCACTCTCCGAGACTCCAGGTCATAAAAGACAAGGGAAGTTTGAGAAGCCATGACAGACCGAAAGAGGCTAAGGACACAGGAAAGCTAAATCCAATTGGAATCATAGACTAGGTTCTGGAACCAAATAAGAACCTTAGTGGATCATATGGTGGTTCTATTTGTAGTTTTTTAAGGAACGTCCATACTGTTCTCCATAGTGGCTATATCAATTTACATTCCCACCAACAGTGCAAGAGCGTTCCCTTTTCTCCACACCCTCTCCAGCATTTGTTGTTTGTACATTTTCTGATGATGCCCATTCTAGCTGGTGTGAGGAGATACCTCATTGTAGTTTTGATTTGCATTTCTCTAATAATTAGTGACGTTGAGCAGCTTTTCATGGGCTTCTTGGCCATCTGTATGTCTTCTTTGGAGAAATGTCTATTTAGGTCTTCTGCCCATTTTGGGACTGGGTTGTTTGTTTTTTTGATACTGAGCTGCATGAGCTGTTTATATATTTTGGAGATTAGTCCCTTGTCAGTTGCTTCGTTTGTAAATATTTTCTCCTATTCTGGGGGTTGTCTTTTCATCTCGTTTATGGTTTTATTTGATGTGCAAAAGCTTTTAAGTTTAATTAGGTCTCATTTGTTTATTATTGTTTTTATTTTCATTGCTCTAGGAGGTGGGTCAAAAAAGATCTTGCTGTGATTTATGTCAGAGTGTTTTTCCTATGTTTTCCTCTAAGAGTTTTATAGTGTCCAGTCTTACATTTAAGTCTTTAATCTATTTTGAGTTTATTTTTGTGTATGACGTTAGGGAGATTGGGACTGACGCATGGGCACCGCCCTGTGTAAAACAGATAGCTAGCGGGAACCTGCGGTACAGAGCGCAGTATAGAGAGCTTGGCTCGGTGCTCTGTGGTGACCTAGATGGGTGGGATGGGGGTGGGCGGGAGGGAGGTCCAAGAGGTAGGGGATATATATACACGTACAGCTGATTCACTTCATTGTACAGCGGAAACTAACACAACATTGTAAAGCATCTATACCCCAATTTAAAAAAAAAAGAACTTTAGTGGAAAAACTGGTGAAACCTAAGGGGATCTGGAGTTAGAAAAAGCAGTACATCAAAGCAAAATCCTTAGTGTAGACCTTTGTACTGTAGTCATATAAGACGTTAATATTAGAGGAGCTTGGGTAAAGGGATTTTCTGTACTGTTCTTGCAACTTTCTAAGTCTAAAATTATCTCCAAATAAGAAGTTAAGTGATGAAAGTGATTGAGAAGAAAAAAGTTGGACTTTGCACACAGCCTGATTTTAAGACTTCCTGTAAAGCTACAACAATCCAATCAGTGTGATATTGGAAAAAAAGATAGACACAAAGATCAATGGAACAGAATACAAGGTCCAGAAATAGAGCCATAAGCACATACGGCTGATTGATTTTTGACAAAGATGATTCAAAAGTACGGGCTTGTCTTTTCGACACGCAGCGCTGGGACAGCCATATGCAACACAGTGAGACCCCACCCATACCTCACACCTTATAAAAAATTAACTCAAAATGCATTATAAGCCTAAATACAAAACTATAAAACTTTTAGAAGAAAATATTCATGACCTCGGATGAGTAAAGTTCTCTTAGAGACATCAATAAAAGCATGACCCATAATAGAAAAAAAAAAGATGTTTGATTGCATCAAAATTTTTTCAAATTTGCTTTGCAACAGATATTACTAAGAGAATGAAAAGACAAAGCACGGACTAGGAGGAAATATTTACAAATCACACAGCTGATAAAGGACTTGTATTCAGAAGATACAAAGAACTCTCAAAGTTCAATAATAAGCGTACTAACAAAAACCTGGCAAAAGTATTTGAACAGACACTTTACCAGTGAAGATATATAGCTGGTAAATAAATACATGAAAATATGCATGAAATACATGAAAATATCCATATTACGCATTAGGAAACACACATTAAAAATTAAAAGCACAGGGCTTCCCTGGTGGCGCAGTGGTTGAGAGTCCGCCTACCGATGCAGGGGACACGGGTTCGTGCCCCGGTCCGGGAAGATCCCACATGCCGCGGAGCGGCTGGGCCCGTGAGCCATGGCCGCTGAGCCTGTGCGTCCGGAGCCTGTGCTCTGCAACGGGAGAGGCCACAACAGTGAGAGGCCCGCGTACCGCAAAAAAAAAAAAAAAAAAAAATTAAAAGCACAATGAGATACCACGCCGCACATATTAGAATCGCTAAAAAAAATTTTGTAAACTGATGATACCCGTGCTGGCAAGGCTGGGAAAGAACCAGAACTCTCCTACATTGCTGGTGAGAAAAAATGTGTGGTAAATTGTTCGGTAGATTCTTACCCAAAGTTGACAGACACTTACACAGAACCTACCGACCCCAGTCCTAGGCTCTTACCCAAAGGAAATGAAAACCTATGTTCCCACCTAGCTTGTATGTGATTGTTTATGTCAGCTTCACTCGTAATTGCTCAAAACTGGAAACAACCCAAATGTCGCTCAAGCAGACTGGATTAGCGGAACCTGAGCCATCCACTGGGCGAAGGACTATTCAGCAGAATAAAGGATGAGCTACTGATTCACAAACGGCGTGGCTGACTCGCAAAGGGATTTACGTGCAGCCAGGAAGCCACATCACAAATTACCTTCCGTGTGACCCCATTCAAATGACATCCTGGAAAACGTGGAACTAGGGCCGGAGAGCTGATGGTGGGCGCCACGGGTTGAGGGTCAGGGGAGGCTTTAACTAAAAGGGAGCCTGGAGGGGCGGTGACGGCACTGCTCTGCACTGTGATTGTGGCGGAAGCTACAGGGCTCTAGCATTTGTCCAAACCCTTTAAACTGCAGGTCAAAATACAGCTACTTTCGCTGTATGCAAAATACAAATACATTGTTAAAAGTTGTAAGTGTGATGCATGGTTTGGGTCTGTGTCTTGTTCTCTGGCTCTGTCCCAAGTAGGGGCTGCCTCCCTAGCCTGGACGGGGGGTGCGAAGACAAGGTGGGCACGCTCAGAGCCTGCAGGAGCCCAAGGGTGGGGATCTGCCGTGGGAGCTGCCCTTTCAGAGGCAGGGGAGGCACCATCCTCAACCCTCTTCCTCTCTCTGCTGGCCCTGATTTTTTTTTTTTGCGGTACGCGGGCCTCTCACTGCTGCGGCCTCTCCCATTGCGGAGCACAGGCTCCGGACGCGCAGGCTCAGCGGCCATGGCTCACGGGCGCAGCCGCTCCGCGGCATGTGGGATCTTCCCGGACCGGGGCACGACGTCCCCTGCATCGGCAGGCGGGCTCTCACCCACTGCGCCACCAGGGAAGCCCAGAGCTGATTTTGACTCTCTTTGGCTGAACCCACTCTCCGATGTCCCCCAGGCAGCCCCCTGCCCTGTGCCGCAGGTACCTGGGTGGGTCTGACCCCTCCCTTCGCTTCTTGGGGTGAGTGTGTCTTCTCACCCTGGAAGACTGTCCCTCTCCCTCTTGAGTGGTCCCTCGGGGCACCAGCCACAGCCCTGGCTGGGCTATTCAGGAGCCTGCCCTGGCTTTTTACGTGCAGACCCTGGAGAGAGAGGGGATCTCTCTTTTCCGTGGATGTGAGCTGTGAGGGGGACAAGAGTCGTCGGCGGTCACATGCTCTGTCATTCGGAAGCGTCTGGGAGGAGGCCCGAGCCCATCAAAGGCAGAGGCGCCCTGGTTCCAGTCCGGGGGCACCTGCTTCCTCCTGCTCCCTTTGGGTCTGGAACAAGCCGAGGCTCCAGCTAGGCCAGGACTCGGCTCCGTTTTCCCGGCCGCTGGCTCCGCTCCCCTGGCTGCTCGCCCGTCACCCCGCAGGTCTGCAGCTCTTACTTCCCGCAGTACCCCCAGGCTCACAGCCTCCTTGGGACCCCGCCACACTCTTCCTGAGCAGGTGGAAACACGGAGAGAGGGGGATCCACAGGGAGGAAGCAGGAGGGTCCCCAAACCAGGGCCAGGGAGCCCCGAGCAGACCCCTGGCCACGTGCAAAGAGGACCAGACTCACCCTGCTCTCGGCAAGAGCTAAGCCCCACAGCCCAGACACAGCTGCCGCCTCCCCCAGAGCCCTGCCTCAGCCCCCCTTCCCCACCCCATTAATTGGGCCACAGCTGCTGACTGCAGACGGCTTCGCACTCCCAGCTCGCTCTAGAGCCCACCGCTCTGCCTTCCGGGGCTCGAGCCGAGCAGGGCTGTGCGTCTCGCAGCCAAATGGCTCTGCCCCTCGCGATGCGCCAGCCCCGAGGCTGCTCTCGGGCCCCGGCTCCTGCCCGTCTGCTCCCCTGCGGACCGGCGCACCGGAGGCCGGCCGGACCACGTGCCAAGGCCGTCCGGAAGCCCCGGCCCTGCTCTGTGGGCAGTAACTGTGCGTGCACCCCCCACCCCCCCTCACAACAGATCCTCGAATTCGGGCTGGGAGGATCCGCTCTGCTCCACACCAGCCCCATCACCTGGGGTCCTGAGTGCGGACCCCCGCCCGCCAGCCCATACAGCAGGGGGTCCCACGGGGCTCTCCCGGGACTCCCGTGGGGAGAAGACAAGTGCGCAGGTCCGAGCATCGCGGGGACGAGGCTCAGGGCACCACCGGGGCAGGTCCTGCATCGGGCCGGGGGCTGGGGGTGAGAAGGCGGACCAAGGGCGTGGCCACACGTTTACTTAGACAGTGACCTCAGTACGTGTTCCTAACTGCGACAAACTGCAAGGACAAGTGTGCTGGGAGCAGAGAGAGGCCTGCGCTGCGAGGTGGTACCTGGATTTCAGAGCGACCTGCCCTCAGCCGTCCTTTGCTGGGCAGAGGAGGGGAAGCACGGGCTGGGTGAGACCAGCGGGGCCCCCTCAGGCACGGGAGGGCACATTGGACGTTCTGTCTCGCGCTAAGCCCTGTGCCCCTCACCCTGCCCAGGTCTTATTGCCGCCGGAACCTGGTTTTCCAGCATCTAGCCCGTCAGGATGGGGAGGGGCTGCTACGGTAGTGGTCGAGCCCGCCTGCGCAGGGCGCTGACTGCGAGTCCTCCAGCGACGGGGCCTCCCAGCGAGGGCTTTTGGCGCTGCTTAGTGGGAGGGACGGGTGCACTGAGCCCGCGACTCCGGTCAGGGCCACACAAGTTCCCCCCGGCCCCTTGGACCAGGCCAGCGCGGAGCCGGGCGCCCTAGGCACTTACTCAACAAATGTTCACTCGGGGCCTCCTGGGTGTCAGCTCTACTCCAGGCTCTGAGACGCAAGACCACACCCTCACAGAACATTCTAGAGGCAACACAGAAAACAACTGGAAAAGCAGCAGGTGTGGAGGAGGCCAACCCACAAGGCTTAGAGTAAGGCGTCCCAAGCTGCCTGCAGGGCACCCTGAGCTGTGTGTGTGTGTCCGGGGGTCACCTGGGAAGGGGCCGCCAGCGTAGGTGGGGTGAGATATTGGTCCCCCTTGCCCTCGGCTGGGGAGAGGGCTCCGCGGGGGGCGGAGCCCTGGTCCAGAACCTCCAGCCTCCAGCAGCCTGGGCAGGGGCCCTGGGAAGGTGCCTGAAGGGGGTCAGAGGCTGAGCCCCGTGGGACCCCTGGATGGCGGCCACAGTGGCGGACACCAGCCGCTGGGTTCGGGGACCCCTCTGCTCCCGCAGCCCAGAGCACCATCACCCTCCCGAGAAGGGGCCCGGGATCTGCCTGAGCCGGGCCTATTCCAGGGTCAGCGTGGGAGCCCCAAAGAGTGGCCGTCAGGGCTGGGGTGGAAGGCCTTGGGGCTCCTGGGGGCACTGTTCTCATCTCTCACACCACTGGGGCGTCCAAGCCACCAGGCAGTCCACCGCACAGCGTGACCTCAGTTTCAGGCTTCATCATTGGTTTTGAAATCAGTGCTACGGGGAGCTTCACCCAGAATCCATTCGTGTGATCACGAGGCATTTCAAGATCACATGTTTCCGTGACACAAAACAAAAGAAAACGCTGCCTGCCCCTTTAAACAGAGCGCCGAAGGCTGTGAACAGTCAATGGTTGTAAAACTTCCTTTAAAATGTTCACCCCTTGTTTGTGTGAACAAAGTTTTTCATCAGCAATAACCTCAAGAATTTGAAAATAGAATTATTTAAAAGTTGGAAGTTTTACACAATTTCAACATGTTAAATTGTCTATTTCCTCATCATAATTATATAAAACAAAGAAAACAGAATGCGTTCTTTTTCTCAAAGCCCCACGCCAGCTCTAGTTTACTTGGGGCGCCATTCTAATAGGACCGTTTTCCGGTGTGGGTATGATGTGAGAAGCAGCCAGACCTATAAGGTTCTGGGCGGAGTGTTTCAGGCAGTGTTGGGGATGAGCGAGGACCAAATCTCTGGGTGGGAAACAGAGCAGCCAGGAGGCCGGGGTGCTGGAGCGCAGTGGGCAAAGAGGACGCCTGGGTCGAACCCCCAGATCGTGGAGCGGGGGGGGGCTTCCTGCCGACCCATAGCCCCTCCACGCTGAGACCCTGGGATGCCTGAGACGCAGCAAGGCCTCGGCTGCACTCAGCTGGGGCATTTCTGCAGACTTGTTGCTGGTACCACAGGGGTCCTTCGGGGCCACGCAACACTTAGCGGGGGAAGCCAGTGTCCCCACGGAGCAATTGAACACTTCTGAGCACTTTGGAGAGGTGACCTACCCCCGGAGATGTGGCCCCTCCCCAGATGAGCTGCTTCCCGGGGGCTGGAGTGGGGGCCCTGGGTGCTTGAGGTGCGCAGCTGGACGAGGGAGATGCGCCCCTGCACATTAACGCAAGGCTGCGAGGGGATAATGTGCTCTCAAGGAAACGAGATCGATCGCCCTGCTGGGCATTCACGCGTGTATAAATCCAAGGCCAAAGGGCTCGGGGCTGCTGGGTCCGGCCACCCCTTGGACCTGCCGAGAGCCGCTCAGACCTCAGAGAAGGCGGCAGCCACCCACCCAAGCCGCAGGTGCCCGTGGCAGGAGCCCTCCGTCTCGGGCCAACACCTCCAAGGGCCCAGTTGCACACGGAGGCAGGTCTCAAGGGAGCCGTGTCCCCACGGCTGGAATTCCCTGCTGTTCTCCAAAGCGGTCATTCGGTCACTAGGGCACCCACGCGGGCCATTCGGAAGAGAGGATGCGACAACGCAACAAGCCGGAGAGCACGGCCGCCCTGGGGCCGGGCGGAGGGCATGCGGGAGATTCGGCAGGACCTGCCCGTCCAGCTGCTGTGCAGCCCCGGGGCTGGTCACAGGAGGGGTCACCTGACCAGAGAGGAGGAGGAGAGAGTGTTGGCTGCGCCGGTGCTGGGCCAAGCGGCCGCAGAGCTGGCCGGCAGCCATGCAGGGCCAGCCTTCCTCTGCCCGTTCATTCATTCACTCATTCCTTCAGTACCGACCTGTGCCGGGTGCTGGGGACACCGCCGAAGTGCTGGATATGGCTGTGGTCCCTGCCTGCGTGGGGCTCCCAGCCTGCGGGAGAGAGCGGAGTCAAGGCACCCATCACGGCGTGGCCGCGGAGGGAGCCTAGGCCCAGCGGCCGCGGGACGTGCTGTGGACACGTGGGTCCCACCCACCAGGTGGCAGGGTGGGTCCACAGCCAGGTCTATCTGGGTCAAGGCCAGACCCAGCCCACCTCTCTGTTACCTCCCTACTACCCACGAGGTCCTGAGGGTGCTGTCCTGTCCCTTCCTAGACCTGTCCGACTGCTTCTCCTCTGACCCTGCTCCAGCCGCTTGGGGCTCCTAGCATGCGCTGTTCCACCTGCCGGCAATGCTTTTCCCTCCCTGTTCCCTCCTGCCCAGCACCTCATCTTAGCTCAGGCATCCCTTCTGCCCAGGGGTCTGCTGACTGCAGCACAGAATCGCCCTCCCTCTCAGCACCTGCAGCATCTGTGGGGTGTTTTACAGCCTATGGTCGAGGATTTTAGTGGCAGGAAGGACGTTTCCCATTTAATGGGAGTTTTGATGAATATGAAACTGATTAAAGTTAACATGAATTTACATATTCAAAGTCTGATTTTCCTAAGCCTTTAAGCTCAACCTACAGACTTCATTTTATTGCTTATAAAGCTGGTCATTGTGGAATTAGAGAATTTCTTTCATGTGTACTTTAATTAGTATGTGAGTCACTCAAAATGAACACACTGAACCCCCAATAAATAATTAGCCCACTTCACAGACCTGATTAATTAGACCTTTTAAACAGCACTTATAAGATTAATATTTGTGTGTGTTTTTGTTTTGTTTTGTTTTGTTTTCCAAGAATCTCAAAAGGCTGTCAGGGAATTCTTAGAAACCGATCCTTCCCAAGCACTTAAACAGCCCCTGGAAAATTAATGCAGTAGATGATAACTATTGCTAATGCTTCTTCTAGATTTAGGCAAATTCTCATATTCCTTCCTATTTAAAATCACTGTTACGCTCAACATTCCTGCTGCACTCGGGCTTCCAGCCGCCACCACATCCTCTCCGCTCAGAAGAAAGCCCAAGTCCTCACCTGGCCCGGGCTCTCAGCTCAGCTCCCCTCCCCTGACCAGGCCACATTCCCCATCCCTGCTCGTGCCACCCCTCCCCTTCCCCCCGCCCCCCATCCGCCACCCCCCCTCCCGCGTGATTTTCCCACATCAGCCGTCAGGCCTCGCGTCTGTTATAGGTTTGCTATCAGTCTGTCCCCTCCTTAGAAGGCCAGCTCCCCTGGGCAGTGCCACGTCCCAGGGCACCGAGGAGGGTATCCGGAGCATGGGAGGCACCAGCAGTTACTGTCTGGATGAGCAGTTGACCATGAGTCCAACGGTCCGTCCGTCACCCTCGCCAAGCTGCTCCTACGACAGCCCTGACACTCCACTGGTGTTTCCCTCGTCCACCTCTCTGCTCTCTTCTGTCCCGGCCTAGGATGTCACCTGCCTGAGGGGGAGGGCAGGGTGGGGGCGGGTTTCCCATACTGCGGGCCGGGCTTGCACCGGGACACCCACATCCAAACCGGGACTCAGAGCCCAGGAGCCACTGCTGTCTCCTTCGGGCATCTGTTCCCGGGCCATGGATTTCTCAACTGAGCCCCTTCCAGGGGACCCCAGGCTACCCTCTCGGCGCCCCAATTCCAGCTGGACAGCTGTGTTCCCACTCCTTTCCTGGGCATCTCGTTCCGGCCACAAGGCCAAGGCCATAGAGCAGCACAGGTGACCCCGGGCGCCCCTCTGCCCTGGCCTGACTGCCCACCTCCCTGCCCCTCAGTCGCTCCCCACTCCGCCACCCTCACACCACTCCTCTGTCTGCAGGGTTATGTCTGCCTCCTCTGCTGGACGGGCTGGGACCCCTCTCCCATCCCACCCTCATGTCCGAGTAGAGGGAGGCCCCTCGTCTGGGAAAGGACACCAGCGGGGCTCCTGGTGAAGGTCAAGGGGTCCGTAGGTGCAGAGCACCACGGAAACAGGAGACCCCTCTCTCTGCTCCTTCGGAACTTTTGTGGGTTTCATAGCAGTCGTTAGGAATACGTTATTACGTTGTGCTGAATATACGTTACATACGTGGTATGCGATGGTATCTGACATTTATAATACGTTAATTAATTATTATTAAGAATAGGGGATCTGACAGCCCTTCAGGCCCTAAAATGGAGAAGCCACAATGGTGAAATTTCAGGTACTTTCCAGACCAGGACACAGAACTGGGCAGGGGCAGAGAGAGGTAGGAGAGCAGGTGTGTGCTCCCTGGGTGAGAGGTGGGTTCCCCCTGGGTGAGAGGTGGGTGTTCCCTGGTGAGAGGTGGGTGCCCCCTTGGTGAGAGGCGGGTGCCCCCTGGGTGAGAGGTGGGTGTTCCCTGGTGAGAGGTGGGTGCCCCCTTGGTGAGAGGCGGGTGCCCCCTGGGTGAGAGGTGGGTGCCCCCTGGGTGAGAGGTGGGTGCTCCCTGGGCCTGTCGTTTGTCGGGGTGAACTGCCCCCCCACCCCCAGCCCCCGTATCTGAAACCAAACCATTGTCGCTACTCCAGCCCAGGCCCCAGCCCCCACCCAGGCCCCCTTTCTACAGCCTGGCCAGGCTGGTCCACGGCTGCCCACTCCCAGGCCACACATCAAAGGCAGAAGTACTGAGACGGGGCCTGGAATGTCCAACAGACACGAGGCCACTTCGGCCATGGTGTGGGCTGCATACCTATAGCAGGACGGTACCAGAATGCGTTCAGAATTTCATGAATCAGAACCAATCAGGTTCGTCCGAACCATCAGATTCGGAATTTCATTTCATAGTAAAATTTTCCAATTTCATTTTTCCTAGACTTTTAGGCAAGTTATCAGGAAGCCAGAAATAGGTTTCTCGTTGCTAAAAGAACAATTTTTTTTTTCAGTTTCTCCACCTGTTTTGTGATTTCCTTCCCCTGCTTTCGTCCTTAGGACTTGACCAGACAATTTCGTCTTGAAAGAAGAGCCAAGTTCACAAATTGGAAGACATCCTCCGGCTCCCAGCGTCCTCCAAGCAGAAGGTGGTCCGGGAGGAGGGGGATAGGATGCTGAGGCCAAGTGCATGGGCTCCGTGGCCCAAGGGCTGGCTTGAAGGCCCAGATTGGCCACAATAGCTGTGTTACTCTGGGCATGGTACTTAATCTCTCTGTGCCACAGTTTCCTCAACTGCAAAATGAGGAGATTAATTTTGGGGTTGCTTTGAGGTCAGGTGAGTCAAGCACACAGAGGCAGCCCATAAAGGTTAACGGCTGCTTCGTCCTGCTCTGTCTGGAGGACAAGGGGGGCGTCAGACACATAGATGCCAAATAGAGCGGGAAGGGCAAGATAGCACCTGGGGCGGGTGGCCAGCCCCTGCTGCTCAGACAGGGAAACCAAGGAAGGAGTACAAAGTCGTCTGCAAGATCAGGGTATGATGTTGAGGGGAGAGCAAACCGGAGGCGACCACCCTCCGGGCCTCTTCCTTTTGCTCCTTGGGCCTCAGTTGCCTCGCCTGTCAAATGGGAACAATAATAACCAGGTGATGTTTGTGAAATGTGGGCTCTTCTTTCTGCAGAAATTTACTGAACGTCCTGTTTGGCTCTGAGCCCGTGCAGATGCTGGAGAGGGAGAGGTGAGGAGACCCCTGTCCTGCAGAGTCACAGTCTGATTGTGGAGGGAGGCAGTTCACCGGCGACGAAGCCCCATGCCATCAACTCCAGGATGCAGACAGGCAGGGGCCCTGGACCCACCGGACGCACTGACCCAGGAGGTGGGGCCGTGTGAGCTATTGTCACCTTCCGGGAGAAGCAAGCACCGACTCATGGAGCCTTCCTGCCATTCAGTCTAGAATGTTCCATGCCGAGATGGTTGAGCAAAAGTGTCAGGGAAGCCACGCGGGGTCCTTCTGGGTCCCTCTGGCTCCTCTACATCTTCCCAGCTGTGAGCCAGTTACCTAACTCCCGTGTTCCTTGGTTTCCTCACCTGTAAAGAGGGTGATAAGAACGCATCCACTTCATGGCATTGTTGAAAGGCTTGAATGAAACCGTAACAGTAAGAGCAGATGGTGTTGGGCAGGGTAGTAACAGGAACAGTGGATGATATAGGCAGGGCAGCTGGATGGAAACATGCAGGGGCTTCCAGGAGGAGCGCCTCCCTCACAGGCACCTGAACAAACGTCTGTGAATGTCGCTAATCGTGTTCAGTCATGGCTATGGGGGTTCAGGGGGTCAGAAGGTGTCAATGCATTAACGGCTCCGACAGGTAGTGAGCCCCTGGTCAGGGGCGGCATGCAAGGGTTCCGTGTGCGGTCACTGCCGCAACTGGCCAGAACGTGGACTGGGCGGCCTCCAAGGCCCGCTCTCACCCCGGGAGCCCTGGAGGCAACAAATCTGAGGTCTGGGGACTCTCAGACACAAGACTGCTGATTCTACCAACATGGATTAAACCCCTACTGTGAGCATCCCACCCCTGGCGAAAGTGATGACCAATGAGGTGCTTCCTTGACAATCTCCCAGACAAACAGAAGGTGGGCAGGTGCTGGGGAGGGAGAGAGAGAGCTTACTTGGCTCGGGTTCTGAGTCGGTGATTCCAAGACTGTACAGTGTTCATATTCTATAGTAGTTACTATTTCTTGAGCACCTACTCTATGCCATCGTGTGTTGCCCATACTAGGTGCTACACCTAATTTATTGTATTTATTCCTCCCACAGTGAGAGGGGTACTCGGTGTCCCCATCTGGAGATGGGAAAACTGAGGAGAAGCGATGGGCCCAGGCTGGCAGGAAGGGCACGTGGGGCTGTGTTAGAAGCTGGCGGGGCTGAATCTTCATAAGATTCTGAGACCTCTTAGTTCCAAACCCCTCTTACTCCGCGGTTCTGGCTTCCTTGTGTCTCTTGATATTGTTCTAAATTGCCAGGACTTTAAGTTTCTTTATCCGGGGGGCCGAGGCCCCTGTGGTTTAGAAGCATAAGCCCCTGGTGCTCCGCGGTGGCTCAGGACCTTGGGCTGCGGAAGCGCCATCCCCTGAGGCTGAGACCGGCCTCCCTCCTGGCCATCGAGGGCCTCTGGGCTACCGTGCTCAGCCGCCAGAGTGGACGAGAGCGATTAATTGTTTATAAAGCACTCAGACACTCTCGGGCGACAAGAGCCCTGTCACACCCGCATGGCTTCATTACCATCCCTTAGAGACGGGCCATCAGCGGGGGTCTGGAAATGGCTGGGAGCCAGTCCCCGCCCCACCGGCCTCAGTAGCAGCCCCGGGGACTGTGGGCAAGCCACTTAACTCCTCTCAAAACCCCGGGGGTGGCCGGAGAGTTCCTGAGAGCAGAGAGCTGGGCCGTGGGGGGCCCTTCTCACTGGGCACCCTGTGCGCCTTTGTCTTTTGGGGGAGCCAAGCTGCGCCCCCCCCCACCGGGCGTGTCTTCCACACAGATGACCTCCATCTACCTAGGACACCAAGGGCTTCTGTTAGCCTCATTTGTGACTGTTCTCTCGGCGAACCCGGGCATCTACCTGCACCCGGCTAGACCTCAGGCCACCAACTCCACACTTGATCTTAGCCAAGAGGCCAAGAAGCGATGAGGCCACCAACGCCACTTATTCGTCCACTGGACCCTTCCTTCCTTCCTCCCTTCCCCCTCCCTCTCGGCGAATATCAAGGCCCCTGCTGGGGGGCTGGCCTTGAGGCCGCAATGGATGAGCATGGCCTCCCTCCAGGAGCGGCAGCTCTTCTGGGGGCCGAGCCCACACACTCCATAACTGCAGTCTCTCTCGTGACAAGATCTGGGCTCGGGGCTGCGAAATCAAACGCCAGGACTGAGAGCCAGGCTGCTGAGGGGTCGGAGGGAGGGGACGGGATGCTGTGTGCCCGCCCGCCAGATGCCCACAGCCTCCCCACTCCCCGTCCCTCCCCCAGTGTCCTCAGGGGAAGCAAAACACTTTGTGACCATTTCCCTGGCGTGGTCTCCGGAGACTCCTCTCTCCCTCCATCCTCTGCAGCCCAGAGTGGCGGCACTTCTGTGGGGTCTGTGGGGAGCCCCCCTCCCCCCCTCCACTTCTGAAGGGGCTTCAAAGCCCTCTCGCCCCTTTGACGTGCAGAAAGAGAAAGTGCTGGGAGCCTTCCAAAGTCGTGGCCAAGGCTGTGGCCACACGGAGTCCCCTGGGCGGCAGCGTCCTCACCTGCATAGTGAGTGACCACCTCTGCCCTGTGCAGGCCTGTGCAGGACAGAGGGAGGCAGCCGGACACCATGGCCCTGCCTCCCCGAGGCTCAGAGCCTCAGGGCTTTACCTGCATCCCCCCAGTACCCCTCACTCCCTGCCCCAGCCAGCCGGTGTCTCAGAGCGGGGGCAGTGCCCGAGCCGTCGAAATGCCCAGAGCGGGCTCTGGAGCCAGCCTGAGATGCAAAGCTAAGAGCCGGTTCAACGCCCAGCCCCGCACGTCCCAGCCGTGGACCCCGGCATGACCCGTGGCCATCATTCCCTCACTTTGCTCATCTGTAAAATGGGAACAACAGTCCCCATGACAAAAGCGAACCCTCTGCAGGCCCGACCAGGGAGTGACCTAGTGTGGTGCGAGGCCCAGCACGGCTCCTCGTGACCCTGGGCCCGTCTCTCCTCCCCTTGAGCCTCCGTTTCCCACCTGAGGGCCCTGCCAGCTCAGTTCTGGATTCTCCTGGTGGCAGTGGAGGGCAAGGAGGCTGGGGTGGGGGGGGGGCGAGGCGCTGTGGCCCCTGCCAGTGACACAGTCTCTCAGCCCATCTCAGCATCTATCACAGATGAGGATGGAGCTCAGGGTCCCTCACAGCCCGCAGAGTGGGTCCCTGAGCCTTTCTTTTGTTCCCAGGCCCTTTGGGGGTGGGGAACAATTTCCATCTGTTCACACCCCTGGGCCCTGCCTGGTGGAACCCCCACCACCCCAGCTCCAGGCCACTCCTCCGGGAGGCTGCCCCTACCCCCAAGGCTCTCCACCCCTGTAATCCCCGGTCCCGGCCCCTCTCTCATCACAGCCTCCACCACACGGTACAGTCTCCCCCAGACCAGGGCTGATGACTCAAACCTCCCATCCCATCCCCAAGAGCCTTGTGAGTGGTCCCCCACGCCATGGCTCCCGAGGGCCCCTCTGAGCCCCTCATCCCGCCTCCCCAGCCGGCTCTGTGCCCTTGGCGGCAGCCACGGGCATCGATCAAGGACGGGGTATTTATTCCCTGGCGCCCCCCCTGCTGGTCCAGTGTGGTGTCACTCACAGAGTGCCTACTGTGTGCTGGGCCCTGGCTGGGTCCCAGCCCCGCTGTCCCAGAGCTGTGTGACCTCGGGCAGCTCAACTCATTTCCAGGGTGATGGCAGCCCCTTCTTGGGGGAGATTTCCAGAAGATCAGGTGACTGGAAGCAGTAGAGGTGTCACTGGCCCACGTGTTCGCTGTTACCATGTTTCCAGGTGGCAGCAGAAGCGGCGGTGTTTGCCCCACCTTCACACCCCCAGCCGCCAGCTAGAAAGGGGGTCTTGCTGGCCCCGGCCGCATCCCACTGCCCACCCCTCTCCCCGTCCTGCGTGGGGACTGCTCCTTCCTCCGGGGAGGAAGATGCAAAGCTAAGAGCCGGTTCAACACCCAGCAGCCTGGCTCTCAGCAGCCTGGGTGGAGGTGAGGGTTCACCTGAGATGCCAGGAATCTGTCCCCAGCTGTGAATGGCGGTTTGGGTGTCCCTGGAAGCCGCCGGTCGCCTGACCCCGCTCTGGGGACCTCAGTCCTCTTGGAATGAGACCCCTTGGATCAGTGCCCTCTCAGGGAAGCGGGAGGCCTGTGCTTGGTGGAGACCCTGGGGGCCTGGGGTAATTCTCTCAATCCCCAGCTCCCTGCCTATACCAACAGGGCCTGGGGCAGACCCCCAGGAAGGGGCAGTGGCTCCAGCCTGGGTCCCCCAGGACCCCCCGAGCATGCACTGCCCCCAGTGCCCAGCACACAGCCCAGCACAGCGCGAGGGCCGCGCTACAGCCCAGCCTGGTGGGCAATTATTACAGGCGGCCTGGGCCCACTGCGGGGTCCCTCCTTGCCCCCCGGCTGGCACCCCTGACTCCTTGAACCAGGAGCACGGGGTGAAGAGTGTGCCGGGCGTCAGGGCCGCTTGTGGCGTTCCGCACTTGCGCGTCCAGGAGGACTTCAGCAAGGCCAGGGAATCCGCAGCCCCCTGAAAGCCCTCAGGCTTCACCGACAGCAACGGCAATCCCATAATTGCCCCATTAAGCCCCTCCCCCGCCGCTCCAGCTCCAGGCGGAGGTCAATACTAGTCATTTGCCAAATGTGATCGGGGAGCAGATGAGTCAAGTTATCCCTGCCTCGGTTCAGGAGACGCAGATGAAATGAAAACCCACCCAAGGGCCACGGGTGGGCAGGCTCTGGCTGTGCCCCTATGTGCCCGCACGGCACTGGTGCCATAGGTTCTGGAGAAATCTCAGCTGTGAGGAAAGCTCAGGGGGCAGGTGGGGTTCCAAACCTAAAGCAGGAGCTCTCCCGACAGACGCAGAGAGTGCAAAGGCCCTGGGGCAGAGCGGGCAGCCCGGGACTGGCACCCACACTGCTCACTGGTCAGTCTCTGCAGCTCTTTGAGGTGTGTGTGTGGTTCGCCTGCGCCACAGGCTGGCTCACCCCATGTCCCTTTGCCCAACTGGAGGGAAGGAGAAGAGGGATGTTCCTACCCAGGGGTGCTCGCCAGCTGGTGGAGGGAGGACTTGGGATCGCCCCCACCCCATCATGAGTCTGCTGGGCCCTGGGGGAGTCACCACCATCCTCCAGCGGGCGGCTCTGTACCAGGCGTCACCCAAGGGCCCTGCTCACTCCTTACAGCCCTCACGTTGGCGCTTGACAGATGAGGAAACTGAGGCACAGAGAACAGGAGCAGCCGGTCTCTGATGGGGTGGAGCTAAGACTCAGAGGGTGGCCCTGCGAGCCCGGCGGCCCCTGGGGCTGCATCCGTCCCCTCCCTTCCTGCCCCATCGCCAGCCCCGGCTCCAGCAGACGCCCCCTCTCTCCTGAATTGTTCCCTCTCTGCTGGGCTGTCCCCCGTCACGCTAGCTGCCCCAAAACACTGACCAGCACGAGAAGGGGTCGCCTCCTGAGCCCGCCCCACCTCCAGCTTCCCTCGAGCCTCTGCTCTCCAGGGACCACCCTGGACCGGCCGTCTCTGCCCCCCGCCCCCCTCACCTCCTCTCTCTCTTGGACATACCCCAACCAGGCTTCCTCTCTACCCCCCCTTCTGCGCCCGGGTCCACAACACTCAGCCTGTCACTTCACCAAACAGGCCTTCCTTCCCGAATTCTTAAAGCACTTTGGTCTGTTTGCTGCTTGCGATAAGGAGGGTTAGCACACCAAGCTCACGGGCCGCCCGCTGGTCCAGGCTGCAGCCGCTGAACGCCGGCTCATCCTCCGTGGACCCGCAGTCACTACAACAGCCTGGATCTTCTGCACAGACGGGATCAGCCTCCAGCGGGGCTCTGACCTGGAGACGAGAATCATCTCGAATTGACGTTGAGCTGATTTACATCCGAGCCAGTGGGACCTCTGTGCTGGGACCGCCTCCACCAAGGAAGTGGCTGCCCTGCCGCCCCGTAAGGACAGCGTGTGAGGCAGCATGGGGAGGGTCAGCATGCGCCGCGGTAGGAGGGTCAGCATGCGCCGCGGTAGGAGCCCTGCCCACGCCTTCCCGGCTCTGTAAAACGGCGCCTGTCCGGCCTCGGCCTCGAGGAGTACGGGGACATGGATGTCACCCACAGGACGGGCTGGGTCTGTCCCGGGATGTGCCGCTCAGTTCCTGGAACCCTCAGCTCAGAATCCAACCCAGCACAGGGCTGAGAGCAATCAGTGAAGGACGTCGGCCAATTCTGCGAAAACACAGTACGGGAGGGAGGGCCTGACGGAAATAAAAGAAATCCCACGTCCTCACGTGTGCGTTTCGGCCCCTCCCGCGCTTCATTGGCTGTCATCTTGTGTTCTATTGTGAAATAACATACCCTGCACACAGGGGCTCACAGTGGGCAGTAGGTACACGGTGACCCTGTCGAAGCACCATCGTGAGGGCCAGGGCCCCAGGAGGAGCCCCGCGGCCGCCCTGCCCCCGGCCCTGCCCATGTTCGGCACCCGCCCCTGAGTGCAGGGGAAATGGGTTCCATCCGGACCAGGCGCGGGGCTCAGAGACCAGCACGTCCAGCTGGCGGCGGGGGGGAGGAGGGCCAGGCTGCGGCTGGCATCTCATCCAGCGGGGAGGTTTCGACAAGTCTCCTTGTCTCTCCGCTGCCTTTTTTTTTTTTAATTAATTAATGAATTAATTTATGGCTGCGTTGGGTCTTCGTTGCTGCGTGCGGGCTTTCTCTAGTCGCGGCGAGCGGGGGCTACTCTTCGTTGCGGTGCGCGGGCTTCTCATTGCGGTGGCTTCTCTTGCTGCAGAGCACGGGCTCCAGGCGTGCGGGCTTCAGTAGTTGTGGCTCGCGGGCTCTAGGTGCGTGGGCTTCAGTAGTTGTGGCACACGGCCTCAGTAGTTGTGGCTCACGGGCTCTAGAGCGCAGGCTCAGTAGTTGCGGCGCGGGGGCTTAGTTGCTCTGCGGCACGTGGGATCTTCCCGGACCAGGGCTTGAACCCATGTCCCCTGCATCAGCAGGTGGATTCTTAACCACTGCGCCGCCAGGGAAGTCCCGGTCTGCTGCCTTTTCTAATGTTTGTTCCCTGTGTCATTCTGCAAACATTTACAGGATGATAATGCCACGTGGCATCCTGGGTGCCCTAGGATGGGACTTATGACCCTCACCGCTGCTGGGTTTGCAGGGGGGAACCTGAGACCAAACACGGCTGGCGCCCCACAGACGGGGGAGAACTGGGGTGAGGACCCCCACTCGGGCCCCAGCCCAGAGGCCGTGCTGGGGAGGAACACGGGCGCACAGGGCATGTGAACGGGCCCTCCAGGTCTACACCCGGAGGGGATGACCGCAGATGCCCCCTCCTCCTCTGCAGCTGCCTGCTTCTCCTTCGCGATGGGATGAGTGGGGAGAGGAGTCAGGGCCAGCCTGGCGGTCACGCCTGCTCTAAGCCTTCCCCGCCTTATCCGCCCCCCGAGTGACATAGCTCCCCTGATCCCCCAGAGAGCTCGCTGCCCTTCTGACGTGGCATGGCGTTCGCCTCCCTGACCCGCTTCCCGCCCAGGCCAGGGCTGGCCAAGGTGGCGTTTGCCCAGGGGGTGGCCTAGGCTGCAGTCGGCGCAGTCGTAAGGGCAGACCGAGTCGGGCGTCCAGGCAGCAGCTGTCCCCACAGGCCCGATACGCCTGGGAACAGCTGGGGCTGGTCCTGAGGCAGCTGGACACGCCTCCTGGCCGGTCCAGGGACAATAATTAAGAATCAGGTTTCCGTTGAGAAGCATTATTGCCGGGAGGGGTTGTAAATCAATAGACAACGTTTTTATCTCGGAACGAAAATTAATTATTCAGTGTCAAACATGTTCGCGCTCACTTCCCTGCCAGCAGGGCCGGCTGGACTCCGGGGTGGGCCTCCCAGGGCCCTCGAGGGGTACAGAGGGAGACAGAGGCCGGGGGGGCCGGGCCGGGGCAGGGATGCAGAGAGGAGGGGCCGTCCTGCATTTCAAGATAGCTCTGCCGCCCCAAAGCCCCACGCCGAGTGTGCTAGCAGCCAGGTCAAGCCCCCGCTCCTCCTAAGATGGACACGCACGTGGCGAGCACGGCAAAGCCACAGCCGAGCAGTGGGCGGGCTCCATCAGGGCCCCTGTTGCCCCTTCGCTCCATTGTCCCACGGCCCTTTGGCCGCGGTTCAGCCAGCTCGTCCTGCTGGGGTCCAAGTACGAAGCGGCAGCAGCTGAGCCCGCCCTTCTGAAGCTTCGCCCCCAGCATTTCTGCGAGGTGGGGGGTGTGCGGGTTGGAGGGCTCAGCCCACGGCGGGGCTGGGACGGTCCTCGTTCGCTCAGGGTTTCAGGTGTCATTTCCCACCCCAGCACACAGCCAGGCCTCAGGCCCCCCACCTGCACCTGCTGTCCCCGATTCTCCCGCTGCCTCTGCCCCAGGTGCAGAAACGCACGGAGACGTGAAATGACCGGCTTCTCAGTGCAGAGGCAGCCTTCCTGGAGCCCCACCCCATCCTCCTGACGGGACCCCTGGCACCTGAGAAGTCGGCGTGTCCCATCAAGAGACAGGAAGGCAACCGGCTCTTGTGGCTGTGGTGCGTTCACTCCTTCATTCATTCGTTCACACATTTGGCCAAATATAGAAGCAGCCTCTGGCTCACAGCCAGCCGGGGGGCAAACATGGGAGCACGTGCCGACCAGGGCCCAGGGCTGGCTGCCCGCTGGAGCTCCGATGGCCTCTAGATAAGGGAGGTGAGTACACTGAGCCTTAAGGAGGGTCCAGAGCCCAGGGCCCTGCTGGGAAAAGGGTGGGCTGGGGCTGCGTGTGGATGGGGGACCCTGTCGCCGCGGCGTCTGAGCGGGACACGTCCAAGAGCCTTCACTTCCCGACACGGAATTGCCCGTGACCCCCATAGCCTCGGGGGGCTGTCAGCTCCCAGCGCTCCCAGGTCCTCTGCCCTTAATTCTCCATCTCTCCGTCTGCTGGCTCCTTCCCCACCCTCCCCCCATCCACCCTCCGCCTGTCCTGGGCTCTGAGCCTTTAAGCGCCCTGGCTTGTTGGAAGCAGAGGAGGGTGTGGACAGGGCCCTGGGCCCCTGGAGAGCAGAGTCCAGCGGGACCCAAGCAGGAGTTACTCCGAGGGAGGCCAGGGCTGGGTCAAGGCGTCACGGAGTGGCCAGGGCCCGGAGGAGGGAGGGGCCTGGGGGAAGGGAGGCAATGTGACAGAGGCCAGCTTGCCCAGGGCCCACTGCCCACGGAGCCAAGCTCTAGCTTTCATGTTGGGGGTGGGTGGCGCTGGCATAGGCCGGGTCAAGGACCCCGTGTGTTCTGAGACAGGCCTGAGGGCAGTGTAGCTGCAGCAGGAGGGTGGTGACAGGCGGGCCCACAAGGTCAGCGGGGGCCAGCCCAGCGCCGACCGAAAGCCCGGCAGAGTGGACTCTATCCGGAGGGCAGGGGAGGGGCGAGGTCAGATCTGACCTTGAGGAAGGTCAGTCTGGCAGCGGAGGGAACAGATCGGGGAGGGTGCGGCTGGAGCAGAAGGGAGGAAGAGGAGGGGTGGTCTGGGCGGGGCAGGGGCCGTGGAGCCCAACAGGAGAGCCACAGGTGGTGTGCACGGTGGGTGGCCGCCAGGGTGCGGCCAGGTGGGCTGCACGGAGGAGCTGCCAGGCCTGTCCTGGACTTGGTGGGCTTCGTCCATTACTGCCCCAGGGTGGTGGGAGGCGTGGGGGCAAAGGCCAGGACATGAGAGGCACCAGGAGGCCATGGGGGCAGGGCAAGGGGGGTGGAGCAGTGGGGAAGGTGGGCGGGGCCTGTCTCCCCACTCCCAGGGAACTTTAAAATGCACAAGGCCCAGGATTTCTCAACTTCAACCTCACAGCGCCCTGGTGAGAGGGGCGCTGGTCCAGCCCCTGCCTCCCTGAAAAGTTAGACGGTGGGAGAAGACAGAGCCTAGCAGAGGGGCTCCTGTCAGCGCTGGAGCCAGCACGGCCGGCTGGCCTGGAATCCCCGCCCGGCATGGCTTTCTGTCGTGGCTGGACACCCCTGAGCTTCAGTCGCCTCATCCTTAAGATGGGGTCACAGCCCCACCGTACCATCCTCCCAGGGAGGCTTTGCAAACTGTAGAGCGCCCCGAACTTGGGAGGGCAGGTTGATGTCCCCTGCCAGTGGTCCATGGCGATCCAGATGCCCGCTAGCCCTTCCAGTGACTGAAAGCTTAGTCCAAAGGAGAGGAGAGTGTTTGCGAGGGAAGCCTGCCGGCCACTCCCGGCGTGCGTGTCGCCGAGGCCCTGTTACCATCAGATATTAATATTTCCAACACCGATATTTACAAACCTCCCCCGAGGCTGCGCTGATGGAATATTGGTGGTCACGCTCAGCTAAAAAGAGTATATTGATTGGGGGAAAGAAAGAGAGGTCACTTATTTTTTTAACCCAAACCTATAAAACACTGAAATCCATAAACACCCAGTTCCCGGGCTGCAGAGTGACATCCAACCCGGGCTGCGGTCTCCGTGGCCTGGTCAATATGGCTCCATTAAGGCCTGCCCGCCCGCCCCGTCCGGGCCCCTGTGGCCGTCCAGATTAATATGTGCCTTGCGTTTTAATTCTGCGTCCATTAGTGTCACGTTGCCAGCTGATGGGCTCGGCTGTCGACCCTGGGGAAGGCCCGCTCAGGGGCCCTGTGCCCTGGGGAGGTCATCAGGGGACATGGGGACAGCTCCGCTGGCCCAAGGGCAGAGGCCAGTAGGTTTCCTAGCATCTGTCCTTCTGCACAGAACCTGGATGCCGGCTGCAGAAGCCTGAGGACGGGCGATGTGAGTGGGTCAAGGACACCCAGGCCCTGCTTGGTGGTCTCGTTCAGAGAGCACCTCTGGGGCTGCGTCAGCACCACCCAAGCCGGGTCTGCCCCGGGCCGTGCAGGGCCAGGGGGTCACCTCTCTCCAGCATCTACTCCCGCCAAGCCCAGTGCAGGCCTTCAAGAGAGGGTCCTGGCCAGACCTCAGCTGAGCAGCGGGCCCCTTGGGCGGGACAGGCACCAGCTGCACAGAGAGGGTGTCCGGGGAGCCGCTGGAAGGAGCCCGGACGCCCTCTAGGAGGGAACAGGGAGCCTGATGGTGTCTCCCCCGGGTTCCAGAAAGGATGACGGGCGGATGGGGGCCTGGATACGAGCAGGAGACCTGTAGAGCCAGCCGAGGTCATCCGGAGGTGAGACGGCAGAGCCTGGGCCGCCGGCCTGGGAGCTGACAGAGGGAGGGGCAGCCGCCAGGGAGGACGGCAGCCAGGGTCCCGCCACCCGAGAAAGAGCGTCCCCGAGGGCCGGCTCCTGCCCCACAGCCACTAGGAGAGCATCTGGGGACGGACGCCTGATAGAAACACCTCCTCTGTCTGCAGCAGCCCCTCAGTCGGAGCAGGACCCCAACCTCCGTGCCCAGAGCTCTCAGTCCAAAGTAAGCAGGACTGACAAACACTCTCTGAGCTGCTGACACAGTCCAAAGTCCACGTCTAACAGTGACTCTCGGTGCCCATCAGGCCCAGCTGCCTCTCTCCCCACAGGTACACCCGCCCCATCGTCAGTTCTGGAGCGAAGAGCAGCTGAAAACCTCTGAATGTGGGGAGGGAAGGGGTCTTGATCAGGACAGAGGCCAAAGAAGCAGTGGTAGCCTGACGGCAAAGGAAAAGTCTCTAGAGGCACAGGGACCCCCGCCTCCTGGCAGCCGGGCCTTCGGTACCGGCGCCGGTCATCCTGCAGCTCCAGGATCCCCACGTGAGCATCCAGGGCACTGACCGCGCCCCAGATACTTATCCACAGTGTCCGCGCGCGGTGTCTGGGCGGGGGCTGCAGGAACAAGGTGAATCAGGAACTTTCCTCCCCCCAGGAGCTCCCAGTTTATGGAATAAAACATGATGACAAGGGTGGAACAGTCAGAGTAAAAACTGGGCTGCTGTGTCAGAGGCCAGCTGAAGAGGGTTGAAACAAATAGAGTGATTTATATCCGGCTCCTAACTGTGCAGAGACAGGGGAGCCGGGCTGGCAGGGCAGCCCCTTCCCCAGCGTGGTCCCGTATCCTCTGCTCTGTCACCAGTCCTGGCGGCCCCTCCTCTGCACAGTTCTGAGAGGGCCACCTCCACTCTGTATCAGCACAGGAGCGGGGTGACCCTTCCCTCTTGGGCCGGCCTGAAGGGGCTCCCCCTCCCATCCCATCCCCGGAACTTGGTCCCAGGGCCAAAGGCGGCCGCAGGTTGGGGGTGGGATGTCGTCCTCATTCCAGGGCCCAGCTACGAGTCAGAGGTTCCATTGCTACTAAAGAAAAGAGAACAACGGCGGGGACAAGTCAGAGTGGCTGCCACTGCCGGTCTCCAAGAGGCTGGGAACAGACCCAGACTGGCCCAGCCCACGGTCCTCCCACCCCCCTCCAGGTGTGAGCTAACCAGGTGTTCACCTGCTGTAGGTGTGCGTCCATGGCATCAGGACATGCACATAACAGCAGCAGTGCCTGCCCAGCCCAGGGACCTACAATAAAGTGTCAAATTGAGGGCTTCCCTGGTGGCGCAGTGGTTGAGAGTCCGCCTGCCGATGCAGGGGACGTGGGTTCGTGCCCCGGTCCGGGAAGATCCCACATGCCGCGGAGCAGCTGGGCCAGTGAGCCATGGCCGCTGAGCCTGCGCGTCCGGAGCCTGTGCTCCGCAGCGGGAGAGGCCACAACAGTGAGAGGCCCGCGTACCGCAAAAAAAAAAAAAAAAAGTGTCAAATTGAGGCTCACACACCTCCTCCAACCCAGGGGTCTCCAGTCTGGGGAACTGCAGGCTTTACCTCGGGAATGGGCCGGCACAGCTAGACAAGCCTGACATTGTCTGCTCCCATGCGAGGGCTGTTGGTGTCTGTGATCTGATGGCAGCCGCTAAAGCCATGTGCGGAGCTGCTGCGGGGATGCGGTGAGATTATGTGGGCACGGTGAGCCCAGTCCGTGTGCCACGAATGGCATCATCACCATTAACCCTATGAAACCCTCACACGGGCGCGATGTAAGGGTTTTGGGAATAGATGGCGGTGATGATTGCGAAACACTGTGAACGTAGTTCATGTCACCGAATTGTACACTTGAAAGATGGCTAAGGAGTTCCCTGGCGGTCAGGTAGTTAAGGCTCCGCGCTTCTACTGCAGGAGCGAAGGGGTTCGATCCCTGGTCGGGGAAGTTCCGCATGCCGCGTGGGGTGACCAAAAAAAAAAAGATGGATAAAAAGGCAAATTCTATATTATATATTTAAGCACACACCATGAAAGAGAAACACCATATCGCTTGGTTGGTGTGAAGGCACCCAGCCGCCCGGGAAAAGACCTGCGGGAAGGGTAGGGCGGTTTCTGTGTCTGGAGCATGGCTGGAATCATCGGGAAGGAGGTGACCGTGGCTGGTGAAGGGGGCCTGGGGAGATGGGGTGAGCATAGGGCAGGACTGGAGACATGGGGGAGGGAGCAGATCAGATCCAGCAGGGCTGCTCCAGG
Organism: Lagenorhynchus albirostris; assembly: GCF_949774975.1. Taxonomy (NCBI): domain Eukaryota; kingdom Metazoa; phylum Chordata; class Mammalia; order Artiodactyla; family Delphinidae; genus Lagenorhynchus; species Lagenorhynchus albirostris. The sequence continues at coordinate 145,546,994 of NC_083098.1, forward strand.
CTGCAGTCAGGGGCTGGGCGCTGAAAGGTCAGAGAGGAGCCGGTGGGGGGGCCCGGCTCCGTGCCCCACCTGCCACCCTGGACCATCCCTCAACAAACTTCACACGTAAGCCCAGCGCCTCCTCTCGTGGCAGCACAGATAGTCTCGGCAGCCCTGGTGAGTTGCTGCATGGCAGGCAGCCGTTACTGTTGGCACCTAAACGGTTTCTTTGGCCAACTGAGATCAGATTGTCAATACCACCCTCTCTCTAAGGAAGTGAATGTACAAATGTGATGCTTCTGGGACTTCCCTGGTTGTGCAGTGGTTGAGAGTCCGCCTGCCAATGCAGGGGACACGGGTTCAAATCCTGCTCCGGAAGATCCCACATGCCGCGGAGCAACTAAGCCCGTGCGCCACAACTACTGAGCCTGCGCTCTAGAGCCCACAAGCCACGACTACTGAGCCTGCGTGCCACGACTACTGAAGCTCGTGTGCCTAGAGCCCGTGCTCCGCAACAAGAGAAGCCACTGCAGTGAGAAGCCGGCGCACCACAGCAAAGACCCAATGCAGCCAAATATAAATTAATTAATTAATTTTTTAAAAAAATGTGATACTTCTGGCCTCTGAGCTCAAGCTACTCTGGGTGCCCAGGTGGGGTCTTCATCTGACAGACTGTCCAACAGCTGAGAGTCCCCTCACTCCAATCACTGACATGTGTCCTTGATGAATCAATAAGTCACCCGAGGTTGTCCCCTCTCCTGTTGCAGAATTAATAGGCGGGATTTTTGTTGGTGTTGTAATGGCCGTGTGGCCCGGCTCACGTTACACGGAGCTGACGGCAGCGCCCAGGACAGACAGCGTGCTCCTCCACAGGGCTGGGCGCCGGGAGCCACAGGTGTGTGCCCTGGGCTGGGCCAAAGGACGTGGTGGCCGCTGCCAGGGGTCCCCTTCCTTCCCCTGGAGGCTGGGGTCTGGAGGCTGAGGACATCTGAGCTGCAAGGGCCCAGCCCAGGTCCCATTTACAGATGGAAACCCAAGGGCGAAAGGTTTGCCCTGAGCCACATAGCAGGTAACTGAACGCCACAGTTTTGTTAAAATTTTTTTTCAGAATTCTTAAAATTCCTAAGCTTAGCACATAAAGTCCTTCATGAAAGAACCCAGATTCCCAATCCACTGGGGATCACTAACTACACACACACACAGGCACACCCCTGCCTTCATTCTAAGGATGAAGGTCATTTCCCGAAGGTGATGTGGTCTCACACCACAGGGCCTTTGCACAAGCCGTTCCCTTTGCCCAGAGTGCTCCCTGCCTTTGCTCAGCCAATCTCTTCCCCTTTTCAAAACCCAGCTGGGAATCCTCTCCCCCAGGAACAATTTCCTCACCTCCGAGCTGGGCTGGGGGCTTCCCTCTGCCCCTGCACTTGTCACACTCTGTGGTGACACGCCTCCCTCCCCCACGAGACGTGATGCCTTAGGGGTGGAGCCACACCTCCTTGATCTCCAGCCAAACACGTCCTCGCGCCTGGAGCAGAGCAGGCGCTCGATAGAAACTAACTGAATGCATGAATGTCTCCATTTTCTGCCGATAAGGTAATATTCTAACTCAGAGACTTTGGCCCTTGCCACCAGGCTGGTTTCACGAGAATCATCCCCTTTCTCTGACTGGGGGCCTGGTCCAGAGCCTGGCTCTGGGGACCTCTCGAGGCCCGAGCAGAGACGCCTGGGCTGTGGTCAGCTATAGGGTCCCTACCCTCAGTGGCCGTTCTGAGCCTCCAGCCCCATATGGACTTGTCCACACGTCAGTGGTCACTGTACCAGTGTCCTGGGGTGTCCGCAACGAAGGACCACGGACTGGGGGCCTTCAAACAACAGACATTTCTTCTCTCCAGTTCTGGAGGCCAGGAGCAAAATCAAGGTGTCGGCAGGGCTGGCTCCCTCCGAGGCCGTGAGGGAGAATCCAGTCCAGGCCCCTCTCCCAGCGTCTGGGGCTTTGCTGGCGATCTTTGGCGTTCCTTGTTTTCTAGAAGCATCACCTGTGTCTCTGCTTCCGTCATGACACGCGGTTCTGTCTGTGTCTTCACACAGCGTCTTCCTCCGTGGGTCCCCTCTTCTTACAAGGACACTAGTCATGCTGGATTTAAGGCACACCAGGTTCCAGTGGGGCCTCATCTTAACACACATCTTTATGACACCTGCGAAGACTCTATGTCCAAATAAGGTCACATTCAAAGGCACCCGGGTTGGGACATGGACACCTCCCTTTGGGAGATGCAATTCACCCACAACCATCCCTGAAGCCGTGGACCCATCTGAGGTTGTCCAAAGCCAGGGCATCAGGGGAGGAAGACAGGGCTCTGGCAAACCCCAGGGGGAACCTGAGGGAAAGCTGGGCAGGGAAGAAGAGGTTCATTCATCTGACGAGGATGAATGAGGAGAAGCGGGCGCTTCAAGGAGGAAGACAGCGCAGCCCTGGGAACGCTGTTCTACGTCTCCTGAGACAAGGCCTGAGCAGCGTCCATGGGATTTGGCTACAAGGAGGCCGTGACCTCAGCAGGAAGCAAGGGCAGCCTGCGGGATGAGGAGGGCACAGGTAAGAGAAGGGAGAAAGTAAGGGAAGTGGTACCCACACCACCAGGGGACTGGCTGGGAAAGGGAAGATCCAGTCGGAGGGCGGCGGGGGAGGGGAACTGGGTCGAGGAGGAGACCTGGGACTTTAAATGCCACTGGAGAGGCCCCGGAGGGTGGGGGGGCTGAGCATCAGAGGACAAGCAGGTGCCCAAAGGGAAGGGGAGGATGCCCTGACCCGCAGGACGTGTGGGGCCAGGCAGGGTCCAGCCAGGAGCCCGGTCCAGCCTGTGGCGCCTCCTTTCTCCATCAACAGCAGGGAGGGTGACCCCAGGCTCTGGGGAGAAGGGGGCGCCCGAGTCCCCGTGCCAGGGCAGCTCCTTCCTCAGTGGAGCTTGTGACCCACAATATTTAAAGGTTCCTGCACACACAGGCCCCTGAGCCGGTCTCAGTCTTTTTGCCCTTTGTCCTCATCTTCACACCTGCCAGCAGGTCTCCTCGCCTTCCCGCGTCTCCCCTCTCCCCACCCCCACTCTGCCGCACCAAGCCACGGTCCCCTTGACCTGGACCACAGCAGTCCCCAGGATGGTCCACTGTCCAAGCAACAGCCAGAAGGAGCTGTAAAAAGTATAAATCATCAAAAACAGTGTAAAGAACATGGAACTTCAACCCACAATCTGGGAGAAAGTATTTGCAACATGCGCGATGGATGAAGAGTCTATGTACAAATATATAAAGAGTCCCTACAAATCAATAGGAAAAGAATTTTTAAATAGGAAAAGATACAAACAGTGTTTCACAAAAGAGGAAAAAGGAACGGCCCCTGATCTGATGGAGAAACGATCCGTGTCAACCATGAGGGAAGTACAACTGGATGACACGGAAAGGCCATCTCACGCCCAGCGGACGTGACATTCAGTCTCACACTTGGGAATAACGCTGAGGATGTGGAGAGAGGGAAGGTCGGTACGAGCCCCTTGGAAAGCAGGTTCTCTCGGGTCTACTGAGGACTGGAGTCAATGGGCAGACCTTCTGCGAACGCGGGGTCCTGGGTGTGTTCCGAGGGCAACTCCTGCACGTGTCTGGGGCTGTCTCTGATCCTCAAATCGCAGATGAGGGAGCTGAAGGGCGGGAAGGACATCTGACTTGCGAGCCAGTCTCTGGCCTGGCGCCACCTCCTGCCCAGGATGCTCCAGCCTCGCGGGGCTCCGGCTCGGCAGTCTTGAGAAACTGGCAAGGAGGGAACAGGAAAACTAGAACAGGCGGAGAAGGTCAGGGTGGGCTCAGACAGGACCCCGCCTGCTTGCGACAAGGGGATGCGTGAGTCCTTCCCCGTGTGCAGCTCAGACGTTCCTACCGGGAAGCCGCGATCTGTGATCGAGTCCAGACAAGGGCAGCACCAGCTCAAGACTTCTTGTCTGGAACCAGGAGCCGGAGACTCATCACCCCTGGGGGCCCCGAGAACACAGTCGCCCCGCTTTTGTGAGAACAGATGTTCTCTTGAGATTAACAAGCCTGTGAAATGGCATCCCCTGGAGTTAAAGCTAGGTCATAGAAGTGAACGATTGTCCCCCCCTCCAAGGAGCCAAGAGGAAATAAGCAGAAGGATGGAGGTAACCAGGGGCTGGGGGAGGGGCAGGGGGCCGTGCGCCGTGGGTAGAGCTTATGCTGGGGGTTGGGTTAGTCAGGGCTCTCCAGAGAAACAGAGCAATATGAGACAGAGAGAAAGGAGATAAATATATAAAGAAACGGCTGCAGGTACAGATAGGGATATAGATACAGACATACGTGTACAGATATAGATACAAAGAGATTTATTAGAAGGAATTGCTCACAGGATTATGCAGGAGGCTGGGAAGTCCAAAGTCTGCAGAGCTGATGTCTCAGTTGGAGCCCAAAGGGCAGAAGCTGCCGTAGAACCAGGAAGACCCGATGGTCCAGTTGGAGGGCCGTCCGGCAGGAGAACTCCCTCGGACTTGGGGCGGGTCAGCCTTTCTGTTCTATTCAGGCCTTCAAGGGGTTGGGCGATGCCCACCTGCATGGGGGCTGGGCAGTGTGCTTTATTCAGTCCACTGATTCACATGCTAACCTCATCCAAAAGCACCCTCACACACACACCCAGAACCCTGTTGGACCAAACACCTGGGCACCTGTAGCCCAGGCAAGCTGACAGATAAAATTCACCTTCACAGCGGTGGTGAACAAGTTTTGGGTAAAAATAGTGGTGTTGGGTACACACTGAAGGTGTGTAATGCCACTGAATTATACCCTTGCAGATTATTAAATCCTAAACATGATGCTAAGTATATTTTACCACAATTTTAAAAGAATGCACGGTGCAGATGTTTGCGGCTGCCCCACTTTATAGGTTAGAAAAAATATATATAATTCTTGCTCCGGCAGCACATATACAAAGATTGGAACAGTACAGAGAAGCTTAGCATGGCCCCCTGTGCAAGGATGACCTGCAAATTGGTGAAGTATTCCATGTTTTTTTTTAAAAAGCTACAGGTAGCAAAACCGTTCCCACAAGGTTCCAAACTGGAACGGTCCTCAAAGGACCTCAAAGGCAAACGGTCCTCAAAGGACCAGAGACCAACATTTCGGCTTTTGCCATCCAGCCTCCGCTGCCCTTGGATCAGGAAAGCAGCCAGAGACTACAGGTGAGTGAATGAGTGTGGCCGGGTTCCAATAAAACTTTATTTATACTCACAGAAATTTGAAATTTATACTCACAGAAATTATTTATACTCACAGAAATCATTTATACTCACAGAAATTTGAATTTCACATAAGATTTTCACATGTCACAAAACACTCTTTTTTTTTTCTTTCAGTCTTCGAAAAACCTAAAAACCGTTCTTAGGTTGCCAGGTGTACAAAAATAGACAGCGGGCTGGTTGTGGCCGGTCAACGGTAGTTTGCTGACCCTGGAGCTAAGCAAAGAGGAGCTGGGGCTAGGCTCCACGGAGGGCGCCAACCCCAAGCCCAGCCGAGGGGGCTCAGCCATGCCTGGGTTCCCCGGGGGTGCTAGGTGGGGGAGGGCATAAGGAGAAATAAGGGGGCAGAACCCTGGGGACAGTGGGGATCTGACCTCCACCGCCATCTCACGCTGGGCCGCACGTCCTCCTGATGCCCCAGCCTCTCCCACTGGGCCCCGTCTCACCCTCCTGCCTTCTCAACATCAAGGAAGGCGATGCCCGCTGCTCGGGAAGGCCACGTGGGCAATAGGCCGCAAGTGTGACCCCAGGGCTGCTGGGGACTGAGACGTGTACCAGGACGCAGGGCCTCCAGCGCCAAGGTGCACACGGTCCCCGGGAAACCGGGCTGGCCAGCCACTCCAGTCACCCGACTGGTGCAAGCAGCAGAAGGGACACAGAAGACAACTGCCCCACAGCCCCGGCCCCGGCATCAGGCCTGGCACAGACAGGTGTGCAAGACCCGGGCGTGGTCTCTGCACCTACGGGAACGGGATGTGCCGTGAGCGAGGGCAAGATACGCTACATACGACTGTAAGGACGCTGCTCCCAGATGCAGCGTAGAGCAGAGAACGGGGCGATGCCACGTTTCCAAAGCGTAAGACGGGCGACTGCTCCACGGGGACCGCCTCCGAGGAAGCCCGGGTGGCACAGGGACTTCTGGGTGCCGCTGCCTTGGTCCTGACCCGCTGCCGGCCCCTCAGGGGTGCTCAGTCTGGAGGTGTCCCCACCGCACAGTCAAGGTTGCACACCCCTCCTTGGGCATCTTGCTGGGCGTACACCGTGGCAGGGCACTGGCCCTTCTACACTTGCCAGTTACCCACGTGACAGCCCTTACTGAGTGCCTCCGTGGGTCTGGGACAGAAAACTCCTTACGGTGTTGTGCTCTCTAACACTCGCAGAGCCCCCAAGGGGTAGGTGTTTTTAATCCCATTTTAGAGATGAGAAAACTAAGGCCAAAGAGGTGAAGTCAGTGTCCTAAAGTGACACTGGGCCCCAAGATGAACCCCTGGCCCGTCCTCCTGACTTACAAGGGGCGCACCCTCCCTCCCTGCAGCCTTTTCCTGAGTTTAAGGAGAGGGGGTGCTGATGTCTGGGGTTCCTCCCCAGGAACCCCCAACTCACAGCCCAGACCCTAGACCCAAGGGCAGCCCTCTCCCCTGCTGGAGGCGCTGCCGGCATTCTGTGTACAAATGCCCTGACAAGATGGGTCATCAGTGTGAAATCATCCCATCAGCAGGGCGCGGCCGCCAGCCTCTCGTTATTGCCAAATGAATGACTCCGTTTAGAGAAGTCGTTTGGGGCGCTGTCCCAGACAATGACTCCTGTCAAAAGATTTACCGAAACTCATGGGCGATGCAGCGGGAGGCCCCGTGGGCCTGGCCTCAGCGTTTATCCTGCAGAAAACAAAGATTGCAGCGTGGACCATTTTGCCGCTGAAATTCATGCCTTTTGACCCCAAATGGAGAGATAATCCCAGGGCTTGTTTCCGCTTGAGCCTGGAGATGTTGTAAATAGCTGGCTCTGAAGCGGAACCTCACACTGGCCTCGGGTGGAAGGCAGGCCATGAAGCAGACTGTGAAAGGATGTGGCTCGCTGATGCTCTCCGTCACGCCGCCCCCGTCGGTAGCATCCCCCAGGGGCTTTCTATTCTAAAATTGGGTGCTGGGAAGAGCTCTGGCTCAAGGAGGGAGTTATATGCTTTCTCCATCCCCCAGTGAAGACTGTAAACTTGATCGCGATTTATTTTCCTCTTGGCTGCCAGGAAGCTCAGAAGCCAAGAAAAAACCTAAGCACATTAGCAAGGCTGGTCCTTTGTAATATAACACCTGCATTCTCTTTTGCATTAGTATTGCGGCTTCTGTCTGGATTTTATTATGTTTGTTTAATGTGCCTCGCACTGTAAGCCACTTCAAATCCTTTGTTGAAAGGGTGGGGGTATGAGTAAAATAAAATAACCAAGCAGAGTGGGGAGGGGAGAACAGGAGGCCGGGGACTGTGACCTGCCTCTGGCCGTGACAGCTGTCCAGCTATCTGACCCGTGGACTGAGTGAAACATATTTTCCCTGCCTGGGTATGGCTCTGGTTCTAGACCAGCCTGGGTCACCCTCGACTGCCTGGGTATGGCTCTGGTTCTAGACCAGCCTGGGTCACCCTCGACTGCCTGGGTATGGCTCTGGTTCTAGACCAGCCTGGGTCACCCTCGACTGCCTGGGTATGGCTCTGGTTCTAGACCAGCCTGGGTCACCCTCGACTGCCTGGGTATGGCTCTGGTTCTAGACCAGCCTGGGTCACCCTCGACTGCCTGGGTATGGCTCTGGTTCTAGACCAGCCTGGGTCACCCTCGACTGCCTGGGTATGGCTCTGGTTCTAGACCAGCCTGGGTCACCCTCGACTGCCTGGGTATGGCTCTGGTTCTAGACCAGCCTGGGTCACCCTCGACTGCCTGGGTATGGCTCTGGTTCTAGACCAGCCTGGGTCACCCTCGACTGCCTGGGTATGGCTCTGGTTCTAGACCAGCCTGGGTCACCCTCGACTGCCTGGGTATGGCTCTGGTTCTAGACCAGCCTGGGTCACCCTCGACTGCCTGGGTATGGCTCTGGTTCTAGACCAGCCTGGGTCACCCTCGACTGCCTGGGTATGGCTCTGGTTCTAGACCAGCCTGGGTCACCCTCGACTGCCTGGGTATGGCTCTGGTTCTAGACCAGCCTGGGTCACCCTCGACTGCCTGGGTATGGCTCTGGTTCTAGACCAGCCTGGGTCACCCTCGACTGCCTGGGTATGGCTCTGGTTCTAGACCAGCCTGGGTCACCCTCGACTGCCTGGGTATGGCTCTGGTTCTAGACCAGCCTGGGTCACCCTCGACTGCCTGGGTATGGCTCTGGTTCTAGACCAGCCTGGGTCACCCTCGACTGCCTGGGTATGGCTCTGGTTCTAGACCAGCCTGGGTCACCCTCGACTGCCTGGGTATGGCTCTGGTTCTAGACCAGCCTGGGTCACCCTCGACTGCCTGGGTATGGCTCTGGTTCTAGACCAGCCTGGGTCACCCTCGACTGCCTGGGTATGGCTCTGGTTCTAGACCAGCCTGGGTCACCCTCGACTGCCTGGGTATGGCTCTGGTTCTAGACCAGCCTGGGTCACCCTCGACTGCCTGGGTATGGCTCTGGTTCTAGACCAGCCTGGGTCACCCTCGACTGCCTGGGTATGGCTCTGGTTCTAGACCAGCCTGGGTCACCCTCGACTGCCTGGGTATGGCTCTGGTTCTAGACCAGCCTGGGTCACCCTCGACTGCCTGGGTATGGCTCTGGTTCTAGACCAGCCTGGGTCACCCTCGACTGCCTGGGTATGGCTCTGGTTCTAGACCAGCCTGGGTCACCCTCGACTGCCTGGGTATGGCTCTGGTTCTAGACCAGCCTGGGTCACCCTCGACTGCCTGGGTATGGCTCTGGTTCTAGACCAGCCTGGGTCACCCTCGACTGCCTGGGTATGGCTCTGGTTCTAGACCAGCCTGGGTCACCCTCGACTGCCTGGGTATGGCTCTGGTTCTAGACCAGCCTGGGTCACCCTCGACTGCCTGGGTATGGCTCTGGTTCTAGACCAGCCTGGGTCACCCTCGACTGCCTGGGTATGGCTCTGGTTCTAGACCAGCCTGGGTCACCCTCGACTGCCTGGGTATGGCTCTGGTTCTAGACCAGCCTGGGTCACCCTCGACTGCCTGGGTATGGCTCTGGTTCTAGACCAGCCTGGGTCACCCTCGACTGCCTGGGTATGGCTCTGGTTCTAGACCAGCCTGGGTCACCCTCGACTGCCTGGGTATGGCTCTGGTTCTAGACCAGCCTGGGTCACCCTCGACTGCCTGGGTATGGCTCTGGTTCTAGACCAGCCTGGGTCACCCTCGACTGCCTGGGTATGGCTCTGGTTCTAGACCAGCCTGGGTCACCCTCGACTGCCTGGGTATGGCTCTGGTTCTAGACCAGCCTGGGTCACCCTCGACTGCCTGGGTATGGCTCTGGTTCTAGACCAGCCTGGGTCACCCTCGACTGCCTGGGTATGGCTCTGGTTCTAGACCAGCCTGGGTCACCCTCGACTGCCTGGGTATGGCTCTGGTTCTAGACCAGCCTGGGTCACCCTCGACTGCCTGGGTATGGCTCTGGTTCTAGACCAGCCTGGGTCACCCTCGACTGCCTGGGTATGGCTCTGGTTCTAGACCAGCCTGGGTCACCCTCGACTGCCTGGGTATGGCTCTGGTTCTAGACCAGCCTGGGTCACCCTCGACTGCCTGGGTATGGCTCTGGTTCTAGACCAGCCTGGGTCACCCTCGACTGCCTGGGTATGGCTCTGGTTCTAGACCAGCCTGGGTCACCCTCGACTGCCTGGGTATGGCTCTGGTTCTAGACCAGCCTGGGTCACCCTCGACTGCCTGGGTATGGCTCTGGTTCTAGACCAGCCTGGGTCACCCTCGACTGCCTGGGTATGGCTCTGGTTCTAGACCAGCCTGGGTCACCCTCGACTGCCTGGGTATGGCTCTGGTTCTAGACCAGCCTGGGTCACCCTCGACTGCCTGGGTATGGCTCTGGTTCTAGACCAGCCTGGGTCACCCTCGACTGCCTGGGTATGGCTCTGGTTCTAGACCAGCCTGGGTCACCCTCGACTGCCTGGGTATGGCTCTGGTTCTAGACCAGCCTGGGTCACCCTCGACTGCCTGGGTATGGCTCTGGTTCTAGACCAGCCTGGGTCACCCTCGACTGCCTGGGTATGGCTCTGGTTCTAGACCAGCCTGGGTCACCCTCGACTGCCTGGGTATGGCTCTGGTTCTAGACCAGCCTGGGTCACCCTCGACTGCCTGGGTATGGCTCTGGTTCTAGACCAGCCTGGGTCACCCTCGACTGCCTGGGTATGGCTCTGGTTCTAGACCAGCCTGGGTCACCCTCGACTGCCTGGGTATGGCTCTGGTTCTAGACCAGCCTGGGTCACCCTCGACTGCCTGGGTATGGCTCTGGTTCTAGACCAGCCTGGGTCACCCTCGACTGCCTGGGTATGGCTCTGGTTCTAGACCAGCCTGGGTCACCCTCGACTGCCTGGGTATGGCTCTGGTTCTAGACCAGCCTGGGTCACCCTCGACTGCCTGGGTATGGCTCTGGTTCTAGACCAGCCTGGGTCACCCTCGACTGCCTGGGTATGGCTCTGGTTCTAGACCAGCCTGGGTCACCCTCGACTGCCTGGGTATGGCTCTGGTTCTAGACCAGCCTGGGTCACCCTCGACTGCCTGGGTATGGCTCTGGTTCTAGACCAGCCTGGGTCACCCTCGACTGCCTGGGTATGGCTCTGGTTCTAGACCAGCCTGGGTCACCCTCGACTGCCTGGGTATGGCTCTGGTTCTAGACCAGCCTGGGTCACCCTCGACTGCCTGGGTATGGCTCTGGTTCTAGACCAGCCTGGGTCACCCTCGACTGCCTGGGTATGGCTCTGGTTCTAGACCAGCCTGGGTCACCCTCGACTGCCTGGGTATGGCTCTGGTTCTAGACCAGCCTGGGTCACCCTCGACTGCCTGGGTATGGCTCTGGTTCTAGACCAGCCTGGGTCACCCTCGACTGCCTGGGTATGGCTCTGGTTCTAGACCAGCCTGGGTCACCCTCGACTGCCTGGGTATGGCTCTGGTTCTAGACCAGCCTGGGTCACCCTCGACTGCCTGGGTATGGCTCTGGTTCTAGACCAGCCTGGGTCACCCTCGACTGCCTGGGTATGGCTCTGGTTCTAGACCAGCCTGGGTCACCCTCGACTGCCTGGGTATGGCTCTGGTTCTAGACCAGCCTGGGTCACCCTCGACTGCCTGGGTATGGCTCTGGTTCTAGACCAGCCTGGGTCACCCTCGACTGCCTGGGTATGGCTCTGGTTCTAGACCAGCCTGGGTCACCCTCGACTGCCTGGGTATGGCTCTGGTTCTAGACCAGCCTGGGTCACCCTCGACTGCCTGGGTATGGCTCTGGTTCTAGACCAGCCTGGGTCACCCTCGACTGCCTGGGTATGGCTCTGGTTCTAGACCAGCCTGGGTCACCCTCGACTGCCTGGGTATGGCTCTGGTTCTAGACCAGCCTGGGTCACCCTCGACTGCCTGGGTATGGCTCTGGTTCTAGACCAGCCTGGGTCACCCTCGACTGCCTGGGTATGGCTCTGGTTCTAGACCAGCCTGGGTCACCCTCGACTGCCTGGGTATGGCTCTGGTTCTAGACCAGCCTGGGTCACCCTCGACTGCCTGGGTATGGCTCTGGTTCTAGACCAGCCTGGGTCACCCTCGACTGCCTGGGTATGGCTCTGGTTCTAGACCAGCCTGGGTCACCCTCGACTGCCTGGGTATGGCTCTGGTTCTAGACCAGCCTGGGTCACCCTCGACTGCCTGGGTATGGCTCTGGTTCTAGACCAGCCTGGGTCACCCTCGACTGCCTGGGTATGGCTCTGGTTCTAGACCAGCCTGGGTCACCCTCGACTGCCTGGGTATGGCTCTGGTTCTAGACCAACTGGGTCACCTGTCCATGAGCATTCTGGACTCTCCACCAGGACCGTATCAGTCAGGTTTGCCTGGTAACAAGCACCCCCTGGTTTCACAGCAACACGCACTGATTTTTTCACTCAGAGCCCGTGTCAGGAGCTCAGCTGTGCCCCATGACTTCCCATCCCAGGACCCAGGCTGAAGGGGAGGCAATTTGGAACCTGCTTTCCTCACGGAAGAGTGAAAAGAGTGAGAGGGCTGGAGAAAACCTGGAATGGCCCCTACAGCTCCTGCTTCAGCATATCTGGCCCCCCCACCACCACCGTGCCACCATCAGTGGGCGGGAGGTAGACGCCACCCCCAGGAAGCACTGCGGCCATGGGTTAGGGCACCAGAGGCTTGGATGGACAGCTTCCAGGAAGGTGGAATGGAGAGCCAAAAGCACTAATACAATTTGCCGCAAAGACCCCAGAAGGGAAGACCCATACGGGCAGGGTTCCGGCTAGCCGGCTCGCCCACCCATGGGAAGACCAGGCACTTCGTGGGAGCCCCATATGTGCTGCGCGAACGTGCAAACGATGAATGGTTAGCTAACGGGCGGAATGAGTGAGCAGCAGGCCCTGGACGCAGGCACGTGTCAGCCTCCACTGCTTCAGTGTCTTCTTCTGCGCGTGAACCAGCCAGCATCTCTCTCTTAATAAGATGGGAAGGCAGGATGACAGTGACAACCTCGTGACACAGTGCATGGCAGCCCCTAGTACCTGCCTGGCCCGTGGCACAGGCTCAGGAAGGCAGCTTCCTTTGGCTTCAACTCCTTTCAGGAGGAGGTCTCATTTCAGCTGGAAAGACCAGGTGACAGACACAAAATAAGTGTACATATTACAATTATTATACAAGTTAGGATGATAATGATAACGGCCGAGAGTCAGAGAGCAGTCGCAGAACCCCAGGCGCTACCCCACGTACCTTACATGGAGTAACGCATGTGACGCTCACACTCTCACAAGGTAGGAATTATTATCATCCCCATTTTACAGATGAGGAAAGTGAGGCAGGGCCGCTTTAAACATGTCTGCACATTCTGGGACCTCCTTGCATCAAGACGCAGGGTCATAGTATATCACACACACACACACACACACACACACACACACACACCCCTTGAATCCAGCTGTGCTTGGGACTCCTTGTAACCAATGCCGTGCAAGTGAGGTTAGGAGGGGAAAGGTGTTGGGGCTCCAGCCCCACGCTCATCAGAACACTCACACTGAGGGCCCTGAGCTGCATGGAAGAAGTCCCACTCCCTGAGTCAGCCATATTGTGAGGAAACCCAGCCATGTGGACACGGCAAGCCTGGACACTCGGGTCAGCAGTCCTAGTTTTTGCAGCCCAGGCACCTACCATGGGAGCAATGAGGCTTCGGACAGATCCCGACCCCCAGCCACGGGGTCGTGAGGAGACTCAAGGCTCCCCAGCAGGGACCCCAGACTTTCAGAGCAGAGACAGGCCACCCACACTGGCTCTTTCCAAAAAGATTATTGTCTCATGCCCCTAAGTTTGGGGTGGTTTGTTACACGGCAACAGGACGAAGATTGGCTGCCTTGACACATCCAAAGCACTAGGTCTTGACTAGGCCAGTCGACGGGAGCTAAAGAGGCCTTGAGGAGACTGCCAGTGAGCGCCTCAGGAAGACTAAGATGTGATGGGGGCCTGGAGAAAAGGGGACCCTTGTTACGTGGCGGCCCAAAGGAGAGCAACTGTCTCCAGAAGTAAGAAGGAAGATAGAAACTGTACCTAGTGAACTCAGTGATGTAGCAGATGTTATCTGTAAAGGACCAGGCTGTAAATATTTGAGATGCTGAGAAGCAGATGGTCTCTGCTGCAACTCCGCAAGTCTGTGGCTAGAGCTCAAAACCAACCACTGACGATGCATGAATCACTGGGCCTGGTTGCATTCCAGGAAAACTTTGTTTACAAAAACAGGCAGCAGCTGGATTTGGCCCATGGGCTGTGGTTGGCTGACCCTTGATCTAGCTAAGATTTCCAGGGAAAATATCGAAAGGGCCACCTCTCTTCTCCTTCCTGCCCAGGATAAAATGCAAGAAGAGAGGGGTGAACCAAAGAGTGAACTGTGTAATTTGGCGGGGGGGGCACACTGCAAGACTTGGGGGATGTTAGTTCCCTGGCCAGGGATTGAACCCGGGCCCTCTGCAGTGAGACCACAGATTCCTAACCACTGGGCCGCCAGGGAATCCCCTGAACTGTGTAATTTTTAAGAAAACGTTAGAGAAAATTGAAAGGAACCAGGACTTGCTGGGTTTGAAAACCGAAGTGTTTCTCGTCGCCAGCCTGCTCAGATTCTAAAATGTCTTCGATTTTTAAAACTGAAAATTGTCTCAAAATTAACCATAGCTTCTGGGAGAAGATCAGATTCAGAGTAGAGCTACAAGATTCTTCATAAGCACTCAGGAAGATCGAAGGGGGAACCTCACAGATAAAGACCCTCTCAGGAGCTTAAAGTATGTCTCCTCGACCCTCTCCCTTAAAGAGTAGGTTTTAGGAATCTCAGCAAACTCCAAGGGACCCCAAGATAGAGAAGATCCTCTCCTAAATAAATGTGCGTCTGTGTCTGATCTAATGGTCCGGATGTCAGTAAGATTCATGGAAAACCCACAATGTCTTAAAGCAGATTATACTGGTGGAAACGCCAGCAGCCTGGATAAGAAGGAATGGAGATGGTAAAAAGTACAGAGCCTCTTGGACCCTAAACTACTATGGCCAAGGAGGCTGAGAAGGTCACTGAGTTGCAAACACTGACTACTTCTTATGGTAAAGGAGGGATGAACCAGAACTGAACCTATCCAAGCTGGACCTCGGAAGTGCTATGAACTGGAGACTTCCGTGGGCTTCCCATACTCCTGCTTTTTAAATGTCTCCACGGTTGTATGTTGGGTGTAGGTAGGGGTGCGGATACCTCTTTCTTTAGTTCACAGATCTTCAGATTTTTTTTTTTTAACTCCACACTCAAGAATCTAGGGAACTGTACAAAGCAGATCTACACTGGGGCCTGATGGACATGACAAGACCCTGGACCTCATGTCTGGGACTGAGGTCATGATAGTGAGCCTTCCAGGGTGTGGAAGGATGTGAGTGTGTTTTGCACGAGGGAGGAACATAAATAATTTGTAGTCAGAGGGCAGACTGTGGTCTTTTTAAAACACGTCCACAAATTCCTTGGGGCTCCTCCCATGGAAAGGCAGAGGTCTGCGTCCCTTCCTGAATCTGCGCAGGCTTGGGACCTGCTTGAAACCATCAGAATGTGGTAGAAGTGAAACTGCCTGGAGGCGGGTTTGCCTCATTCACGGAGACCCCAGTGCTTGGAGTCTGAGCCTCCATAGGAGATCTGCCCCACCCGCCCGGGCCGCCATGCTGTGGGGAAGCCCAGCCCCTACAGGGGCTGCTCCAGCCAGCAGGCCTCCTCCTGGATAAACCATGCATGTCACCGGCACTTCCTGCCCTTCACCCTCATCCCCAGTGGAGCATCACCCTCCAAGCACACCCCCATCCGGCCCCTTAGCAGCCCCCGCTGCCCTCCTGCGTGTCCAAGCCACGACCATCTGGACTTCCCATGAGTCCTTGCCCTGCCTGCCTGACAGGCCCGCCAGCCTCTCTGGCCACACACTCTTCCTCCCGGGTCTGCCCCGCCCGGCCCTGCCTGGCCCTGCCCTGTTCTGTTGCCCTCGACCCTTTGCCCAACATCACGCTTCCTTTCTGTCTGTGGTTTCTGTGGTGTCGTCTCCCAGCATGCCCTAGTTCAATATGAGCTCCCGGCGGGCGCAGGCCCGTGCTCGGTCCCCAGCGTCCGGCACGGGGCGGGTGCTCTAGGAATCTGGGTTGCATGAGTGAATGGAGAGCTTCGGGGCCAGCCAGGCCTCCATCCCACGCCTGCTCTGTCTCGCATTGTCTGTGAACCCTTCCCAGGCGACCTGCCCCCATCCCACCTGACTCAGTGCGCAGAATGCGGGGGATGAGGCCTGCCTTTCTGGGGTCCAGCTGGGCTTTGCTGACCGTGCAGAGCCCAGCTGCTCCCGAAGGCCTCGCCTCCATCTCCATCTCTATCCTGACATTTGGCTGTGACCTTGGCCCACTGACTCAACGTCTCTGAGGCTCAGTTCCCCGTCTGCGATGGGAACCAACCCCTGCACGGCAGTGGGGAGGGTTCCCCGGGGCCGTGTGCTCTCCGCCTACCTCCCGCCTCAGTCCCTGGAGCAGAGACAAATGCACTGCCTGACGAGCTCTCCCACCTCCTCCTCATGTCAGCACTTCACCTTATCACCCCCACCTCCTAAAGAAGGAACCGGGGCTCTGAAAGGTGAAGCAGCCGTCCATGCAGCAGGCAGGAGAGTCTGGATTGGAACCTGGGTTCATATGGCTGTGTTGCTAGGCCTGGACAGGGTTTGGGGTCTCTCCTGGGGAGAGACCTGACCCTGCCCCACAGGTCGCGTGACCATCTACGGTGCTGCGGGAATGGGAGGGTCGGGGAGGGTGTCAGCTGCCCACGCCCGGGAGAGGTGTGCAGGCATGGGGACCGGGCCACCTGCGGGCTGAACCCCAGTGCCCAGGTCAGGGCCAGGCGCACAGTAGGTGCGCAGGTTGCTGCAGGGGACAGAGTCCAGCCCTACAGTGTGGGTCAACTGCCTCATTACAAGAGAGGAAGACGCCGACCTCCAGGGGTGCCTGCCTGGGGTCACGGGTCGATGACCACTCAGCAGAGGACCTACTGTGCGCACCGCGCCACAAGGTGGGCGCCGAGCTGATCCTTGCTGCAGGGTCCGCGCACAGGTCAGGCCCATCCCCGGAGGCTCAGAGAGGCAGCCCCAGGCCACGTAGCCACCTGTCCCTCTCCCCATGCCGGCCCCCCAAGGTAGCACTTGCAGGCTGCCACTCGCTGTAACCTGGTCAGCGACAGGACGAGAGTGTGAGGCACCAGGACACGAGACAACTTAACTAGTGGCTTTTCCGGAGCAGCCCGGCCCCAGACATCTCTTAACGTGTCTGAGCTGGAAATCCTGGCTTCCCGGGTGCATTGCTGGGTGCTGGCGCCCGCCGGGGTGGCTCTATGTGCACGTGTGGGTTGTGCGCGTGGCCTGCGAGGCTGAGGGATGCTGATGGCCCAGGACACTCAATGTCTCCCTTCCGTAGGTGCAGACCTGAAGTCCTGTCCTCAGAGGAGGTCCTGCAAGGAGCGTGGTCCTCGGCCGGGAGGGTGAGGGCAGCCGAGGGCAGCACATGGACAGCCTGGCAGAGAGTGGTCCCCAAACCTGCAGGGCTGGAACCTGCTGCGAGCTGGGGCAGGCACTGTCTCGTGGGTCTCGCCCTGGATCTCTGGAGGGCACAGCTAGTCCTCAGCAGGGACTGGCCTGGCGAAGGGACCCCTAAGTCCCCTTCTAACCCTGAGCTGATGCGCCTGACAGGGCCATTTCAGCTGGGCCTTAAAGACCAAGGGGGCCCCAGGCAACCGAGCAAGGGAAGAGGAAGAACTTGAGTGGGGACAGAACAGCCTGGGCAAGTCCTGGCCTCGGGAACACACGGGCTTGCTCAGAGCATGGCGAGCCCCGCCTGGCAGAGCAGAGTCTGAGCCTCCCAGGGCGCTGGGAGGCTGACGGGAGCAAGGAGTAGACAAGAGGAGGCGGGCCAGCTGGTCCAGGCCTGGGGATACCTGGGCCCGAGCTCAACTCAGCTCGGGGCCAGTGGGGCCATGATGCTGGAAGAACGGGAAGTCATCTCCCTTCCAGGAGATGCCGCTGCAGCCCGGTGGTCAGAGGACGACCTCTGCAGCCAGGCCGGCTCTGAGGCCCGGCTCTGGCAGGTACAGGCCCGTGTGTGCGGGCCCCTCGCCTGTCTCAGCCTCAGCTTCCTCATCCACAAAGTAGAAGCCACCCCGATATCCTGATTCCTACAACAGACACTCGACTCTGGACAGACAAGTCTTTTTTTTTTTTAATATATTTTTTTTTTTACTTCATTTATTTATTTTGGCTGCACCAGGTCTCGTCGCGGCACATGGGATCTTCGCTGTGACACGCAAGATCTGTACTTGCAGCACGCATGTGTGATCTAGTTCCCGGACCAGGGATCGAACCCGGGCCCCCTGCATTGGAAGGCAGAGTCTTACTGGACCGCCACGGAGGTCCCTGGACAGCAAGTCTTAATAGCAACCCAAGGTTGGGTGGAAAGAGCTACGGAAAAGGACTAAACAGGGTTCGATTTTTTTGTTCATGTCTTAGACACACAACTCAATAACCCCCGCAGTCCACGCCGCGTCCACACGTAGCTGAAGCCTTTGACTCTGTATGTGCAGAACGGGCTGGCCTCACGGAGGGAGGAGGTGGCTGGGGAAGAGGGAGGACTTCAGCTGAGCCTGTAAAGTTTGATTTCTTGAAAGACCGAAAGTGTGTGAAGGCAGAACAGCATCATCAGCGACAGAAAGAATGCAGCTGGGCCTCGGCTAAGGCTCAAACAGAGGAAACGCGTCGCTCAGGCCAGTCGCTGCTGGGGACCCCAGCAACGGTCCTCCCCGCGGGCTCTCTCCAGCCGCTGTGCCCGCCCGTACCTCCGGGGTGACGCTGGGCAAGTTGCTCCCGCTCTGGGGTTCCAGGGCCCCGTCTCCCATGGGGCCTGAGAACACATCCACGTGACAACATAGCCCGATGACCGCCTAGCTGGTGCTGTGATGATTACTGGCCACTTTCGTGCCCAGCGGAGGGGCCGGGTGAGGACCGGATGGGGAGTGGTGATGGAGTGGGACAGGCAGGCTGGGGGAAGGGGGCGGGGCGGGGCGCAGTCACCGGGCTCCATGTCTCCAGAGGGAAAGCCTGGGGGCTGAGCTGCTTCAAGGCTCAGCAAATGTCAGGTGTCCAGAGATGAGGGGCTTTGGGGGAGGGGATGAGCCCCCCACCGAGACATTCTGGAAGAGGCCCCCTGGGGGGCCAGCGGGGGGCAAGGGGCTTGGAGATGAAGCTGCCCCTCGGACCCTCAGATGGGTCCCTGGAGGTCCTGTCTGGCCTCTGAGGATGCCATCTGTGCTCTCCTCTCACCAGTCTGGCTGCGCCTGGGGTCTTGGCAGGACCTCTCGAGAGGGGCTGAGGTCATGACCCCTGCCCTGTCCAGATGGGCCTGGGCCGACCCTGTCCGCGGCAGGCGAGGACAATGGTCCCTTTTTTTGGCCAGTCGCCCACGGCCACATTCTCCAGGGACCTAGTGACCCTGAACAGGGGCTGTGAAGAGGTCCCTGCTGACTCGGCGAGATGTCCACTCGCTAATGAAGGGCCGTTGGAAAGGGCATTGACCTTGGTCAGCAGGCAGGAGCCCTGCATGTGGGGGGCCACTGCAAGGAGAGAGAGGAAGGGTGATGATGCGTCTACCTGCCCCCCCCCCCACCCAGCCAGAGCACTCGCCCGGCGACAATGGAGACCGCTTCCCAGGGCAGCGGACGCAGACATCAGCCTGGGAGGCAGGCTCAGAGATTCAAGGCACTATTCCTGATGATGAGAGAAACAACAATGACCACATCATCACAGCCACCACAGCCAGGACCAAAGGGCAGCCAGGTGCGATGGGAGGGCAGAGCGGCCCTAACCCAACCTGGAGATCAAGGAAGGCTGCCTGGAGGAGGTGACTTGGACCCAGGTCTCCAAGGCTGGGTAGCATTGGCCAAACATCTCAGAAGGAGAAGGGGATTCCAGAGAGGAGGCAGCGTGGACAATTATCTGGGGGCAAAGAAAGGGGTGACAGATGGCTTGTACTGACTGTAGCACTGGCTGCTGGGGGTAAGAAGCTGGAGATGAGGGGCAATGGGGAGGCCGCAAGGGGTTGAGCCAGAGACAGACGGTCACGTGTTAGAAACACGTGCTCTGGGTTGGAACAAGGGAGAGCGGAGGCAGGGAAGCCAGTGAGGGGCCATGGGACGGTTCTGGAGAGAGATGGGAGGGGGAGGGCAGGAGGGACACAGGAGCCAGGAAGGAGGCAAAGGTGCAGACCTGGCGGTTGTCCAGGCAAAGGGAGGGATCCAGACAACTTAGATTCCTGTGGGCGCTGGAGCAAAGCAAGATCGACCTTGAAGAATTGTGTGTGTGTTGCGGGGTGGGGGGGGGGGTGGCATTCCAACTTGGGCTAAAACCCGGAGGCGGGAAGGCAGGAAACATGCGGAAGTGATAACAGCCGACCACTTCCCGGATTGTAGGAAACGTGAAGTGGGAGGACCAAGATGGGAGGTTGAGGAGCCCACTGGGGTGACGTGGACCAGAGCAGGCACTCCAGGCAGGGCCCCAATTCCTCAGAGGGAGGGAGGCTGAAGGGGCCACTTGGCAGGACAGAGGGTCTGGGGTTTACAAACGTGAGAATATGCAGCAGGTGACAAATCTCTGTGACTCCTGCCCACGTGAGGCCCGGGACTCAATGCTCAAGCTTGGGCAAAGCCCGAATGAATGCCATCCCATGCCGTTCCATGCAATTGCATGCTGTTCCTTTCAGCTACTATCAATCAAGGTGGCACCACAGGCACAGGCAGAAGGAGTTACACTCCTCCTTAGTTACCTGGCACGTAGGAGCTGTGTGACTTCAGACACATTGCTCTCCCTCTCTGAGCTCCAGTCCCTCTCCTATAAAATGTGTTATCTAATCTCTGCCCTCCCAGGGCCATTTGGAATCACACATAAAGGAACAAAAAGTGCCTTGTGCTGCCTGGGGATGGACATAGTGAAAAATGGTCTCTGTGACGACGCCTTCTTCTGCAGGGAGTTTAAATGTTCTTTTCAAACACAGGTAAGACATTTACAAAACTTGACAACCTACAGTTTGAAAAATGAACCTCAACAAATTTCAAAGAGTAGGTTTCATATAGACTGTGTTCTCTGACCACAATGCAATTAATTTAGAAATTAACAATAAAAGTCATTTAAATATATGTACATATAAGTCTGTAAACTTTAGACACACTCCTAAAAATTTTATGTGTTAAAGAGGAAGTTACAGTAGAAATAACAAATTATTTAATGCCAAATGGACATGAAAGCATGACATATAAGTTTTTCAGGATGAACCTAAATTGGTTTTTAGAGGTATATTTCTAAACCATGCATTTATTACAAAACAAGAAAATCTAAAAATAAATAAGTTACATTTTAAACTAAAGGAAATAACAGGAGAATGACAATAACTCTAAAGGACATAAAAAAGAAGTAAATCTGGGAAGAAATTGATTGAAGGAAAATGAAAATAGAAACGATCAAGAAAAGCAAAATGGTGTTCTCTGAGAAAATAAGATAGAAAAATTCCTAGCAAAACCAAACAAGAAAAAAATGCTGCAGAGAGATAACCCTGGAATGAAGAAGGGAACATGGCAGATGCAGGATAGATTTAGAATTTGTTAACGGATGCTACAATTGGCTTTGTGGCAGTATATTTTGTATGTAAGTATAGTGGGCAATTTTCCTGAAGATAAATGAATTACCAAAATTAATTCAGTGTGAAATAGAACGCATGAACAAACCAATAAGCAATGCAGAAGATGAATTGATTAGCAAAAATATGTACCTCCAGATAACGAAGAAAAGCTACCCAGCTCGAATAGTATTACAGCAAGGGTTTTCAAACCGTCAAGAAAGAGACAATCCCTAGTATATGCATTCTGCCTCATCAAATGGAGGGGAAAATGGGAAACTAATTCATTTTCTGAGACTAGTATAACCTAATGGCTAAAGCTAAATGACAGTTCATAAAAAGAAGATATTACGCCAACTTCAATTATAGATGTAAAACAAAATCTTAAGGGGAATACTTGCAAATCAAATCTAGTAGTGCATTAAGGTAACTTCAGCTCATTTTAGTTTATCCCACAAATGCAAGGAGAGCTCTCAATTCAAAAATTTAGTAATAAACAACGGCACCTCAAGAGCGAAAGGAGGAGAGAGGTCAAAAACCCAATCTGGTCATCTTAAGAGATGCCAAACAAGCATTCAATAGAATTCATTCACTGATTATTTCATTTTCAAAAGAATCAACTATGAACAGAATGAAATTTCCTTATTTGGTTAAATGTAGAAAAAGTACAGGCTAAGCTGCTAAACAAAGAGACCCAAAGGTATCAGGACAAGGTGGAGTCTGTTTCCGTGACATGTAACAACGCAGGGAGAATAGGGGTACCTCTCAGGCAGGCAGTTCTTCTCCCCTAGTTCACCCAGGGACATAGGCTCCTCCTACCTCCTGTGTGATGTTCACATGCCCCAGGATGTGGTCCTCACCCACCTGGTCAAAGTGGGCTCACCAGCACCATCACCACTTCCACAGAAAGGAAAAGTAACATAGGATTTGCACACATCATTTCTCCCCACATCTGCTACTGAGAACTTGGGCATGTGGCCACACCAAGACTGGAAAACGTACTTTCCATCTGGTATCCATGTGCCCTGATAAAACCCAAAGTAGTTCTATTACCAGAAGGAAAAATTAAGGGAGAATGTGTAGCCAGGGGCAATTTGCAGGCTCTACAACACCCAATAAAAATTATCTATCAGAAACATAGAGCAGGCATCATGCTTAGTCATTACCTTTTCCATGTATTCTCATTAAAGTCAAGATCAAGGCAAGGATGCCCTCATCATCACTTACGTTCAACATTGTACTGACAGACCTAGACAATGCAACAGGACAAGAAAAAAAAATCAAAAAGGCAAGCATTGGAAAATATTATGATTGTTCACATAGAAAACCCAAGATAATCTACGGACAAACTGGTATGAGTAATACAAATAATTATACAGGAATAACTAGTCATCAGCAAATTTGCTGGATACAAAAACTACAGATTTCCTAGATGCCACCAATGACCAATAGCAAAATCAATAGAGAAAAGATCCCAATCTTAAGCAATTAAAACTCTGATCTTTAGAACTATGCAAGCTGTTTACTGGGAAAAGTTATAAAATATAGCATATTCGTGTATATGGAGACTCAGGTCATAAAGATGTCAATACTCCCTAAATTAGCCTATAGAGTCAATGAACTTTGAATCAAAAGTTCTAACAGATTTTTTTTCCCCCATGAGATTTGGAAAGCCAGTATTAAAAGAAAATAGAAGAGAAAAGAAAGGATCAAAATAACTTTTAAAATATTAGGAAATAAAAACATGTAAAGCATTACTTTAAAATTATAGCAATTAGGAAAGAGTGGAAATGGGTCAAGAGAGAGAGAACAAACTGGAAGTCTCAGAAATAACACATCTGTGTATGGAAACTTGACTTTTGACGAAGACAAGAACACAAATAATCAGGGGGAAGGATAGATCGTCCAATGCAGGTGCTGACTGGGACCACTTGGGGGATTTCCATATGGAAAATTGAATCCCTACCTCACACCATACACAAAAATCAATGTCCAATGGAAGACATAAAGGTGAAAAGAACTCTAAAACTTTTAGAAGAAAATATAAAATAGTATCTTTCTGACCCCAGACCAGGGAGGAAGTTTTAAATATAGCACAAAAAATACAAACCACAAAGGGAAATATTGATAACTTAGACTAGTTAAAGTTTATACCAAAATAATAATAATAATAAAATAAAAATAAAGTTTATACTGTCTCTGAGGCCTCACTTGGAACTGGTGAGACACCACTTCTGCCACATCCTATTGGTCCAAGCCAACTCCACCTACAGAGGGTGGAGCTACCAAGTCACAGGACAAAGCTGTAGAGAGATGCAGAGGAGGGTGGAGAGCTCGGGCTCTTCCACGCCCAGCCTTGGTGGTCAGGGAAGGTACCTGAACAAGGTGATGGAGAGCAGAGGTGGGTGAAAGTCCGGGCAAGAAGGACCCAGGGCTGCACAGGCTCAGCTCTGCCATCCCACAACAGCCCCCCGTCCTATAGCTCAGTGAGCCAGACCCAGGGGGCAGTGCCGGCACCTCAACCTAAGTATGAAGAGATTCATCGCAAGACCTTTTCGATGCAAGTACTTCGGTTTTATTCCCCAGCTCTTTCCAAAGTGACTGAGCACAAAACAAGACGACGGCACGCTCATTGAAATAGGGCAATTAAGACAAAACCAGAAACATTTAAAAGCGTGGCTAGGTTCCAGGAGGGCAGGTGTGGTGTCGGCCCTGCACCCCACCCCTGGCGCCTGGCGCCAGTGAAGAAAACAGAGTGGATGCTGGTGGCACCCAGGCTGGACACAGACCACCGGTGGGTCCTGGTTTGGAAATCCGAGCTTGGAAGCCAAGGTCAAAAGGAAACTTCAAGGAGCCCCCTTTCACGTTGGTCTGCAGAGCTGACTCACCCCGAGAGCTTTGAGGACAGAGGTGCTCATTAATCATTCCCTTCAGTGGCGCCGCCAGGCATGGGGCACAGCTGGCCCAGATGCGGGGCTGGCCCTCCCTCTGCAGAGCTCTCCCTGGACTGATGAAGGACCCTGGAGGGGTGCAAGGGGCACCGGGGACCCTGAGATGCAGGGTCTTTGGCTGAAAACGTCCAAAGGGCTTTCCTTCCAGAAGCAACCAAGGGGTAACGCACCTGAGGGGTGAGGCGCGAGCAGTGTGCATTCTCATCCTTGTAAGACTCTGCGAGGGTCTCAGAGGTCACTCCGGGGACTGGAGTGTATTTGATGGTGCCTGAGACTTGTTCCTACAGCTTCCATGCTGACTCCAGCTGGTCACCTAGACCAGGAACACAGAAATCGCTTTGCTGCTCACCCACCAGGCACTGAGTCCTCCAGAACCACCTTGCTCCACCTTGCCCACCCATGCTCCCAGCCCCGCGTGTGGGGCTGCCGTGACCACCCCCCAGCCCTCTGGAACCTTGAGGACCTCCTCTCGGCTCACCTGTCCCAGGCTGGCCCCTGGTCGTGGCCCCCAGGGTTGGCTCAGCTCCCTCCACCGCACAAAACCCTGCATGGTTCCCATCGCCAGCTGGACAAAGTCCCCTTTCTGTCTCCCAGGGAGACTGCCCCAGACACACCTCTGACCACGTGCTCTGCCCCAAAGGTCCCTGAGGGCCACGCCAACTTGGCCTTCCTGTTCCTCTGTTCCCACTGCTCCCAGGACATTATCCAGCTAGCAAATTCCAATTCATCTTTAAGAATCTCTGAAGTGATGCCACCTCCAGGAAGCCTTCCTGGAGGTGCCAAGCACAGTTGATCTCCCACCTCTGTGCTGCAACTGGCGACAGTGGATTCCCCTCTGGTTGACGATGAATGGCTTCCCCTGGCCCGTGTGCTCTCCAGGGACAGGACGGACTCCCACTTCATTTCCATGGCCCCAGTGCCCAGAATCTGGGGACGGATGAGAGGCTTCACCTAAAGAGGAATCCCCTGAGAGCCGGTGGAATGAAGGGACGGCCCCCAGGCGGGCTTGGTTCTGACAACACGGACGCCAGCCAGTGCTGGCAGCAGCAGCGGCCTCAGCCAGGGAAGCGACATGCCCAGGGTCCTGGCTGCTCTCCCCTGGGCCCTGCAGCGCCTCGCAGCCTCCCTGAGCCGCTCTGAGCCCCGCGTGAGTGGACGAATCTGCCGGAGGCCATTGATGTCTGGATGGAGCACGGCTCCTGGGGTGTGGAGAAGGTGGGCAAGCTTGCAGGGAGCGGGTGTCCTCTGTCAAGTCCCCCCGACCAGAGGTAAGGCACAGAGCCGCACAGAACGGTCCACCTGTCACAGCCAGAGCTGGCCCCCAAGGGCCCCCAGCCCAGCACTCTTTCCTCTGCCTCTGGTGTAAATTCAGGGTCACGTGGGAAAGGGCCTCCACGTTCCCTTGACCTGCCACCTTAAACTCCCTCCCTCTGCCTGTTTCTGTCCCTCCCTGCGGGCAGAGCCTGCGAGAGCTGATGCCCAGGGCGCTGACACCCTCCGCCCCAGGAGGACACCACGGGCCCAACAGGCAGGCAGGGAGGATGGGGTCTGGGGGTAGAGAAAATTGGGGGAGGCAAAGACACACTGCCTGGGTGGGAGTGGCGTTGCCGTCAAGGAGAAAGAGGGGCTTCCACCAGCTTGGGGCAGAGCACCACCCCCTTCCCCGGCCAGCACTGCGGTGAGCGGTGCCCATTTCTCCTCCTGTCACCCCAGCCCAGCAGGCAAGGCCAGCAAGGCATCACCTGCCCTACAGGTGCGGGCCCCGCCTGGGGCTGGGACAGAAGCCACTTGTTCCAAAAGACAGCTCCACCCTGTCTGCTCCTCAGTTTCAGGGTCTGTGAAATGGGGATGCAACCCGCAGCCCTTGCAGGGGGTCTGAGGAACCGCTTAGCCAGCGCTGCTGTTAACGGTCACCGTGCTGCCACAGCCCCACCTGCCCGCCCTAACTGAGCTCTCCCGGGGCTGCCTGTGTGTCTAGACCTCTCCCCGGGTAAGCCGCGGGTGATGAGCGTGGCACACTCTGCCCGGGCATCTGCGTTCTCCTCATGCTTCAGTTTTGTCTGCGGCTCCATTAACCCAAGCTTATAATTAAAGAAATGTGATCGGAAAATTAGCCGGCGCGTAAGACCTGGGTCTCAGTACAGTTACAAGAGACAGTGTCTTTTGCACCCTGATTAGCCCGCTCAGCCTGACGCGAGGTTAAGCGGAAGAGTGCCCGGATTAATCCAGGTTGACAATTATGACCATTTTTTCTCTGGCATCAAGCTTTCTCTCGTGGCTCCCTGCCAGGAAGGTATTGTGTTCCGAGACGAAAATACTTTTCATTTTTTTCTACAATTTCCGTTTAAAAAGTTCCAAATGTTAAGCCACATGACGTGAAACTGAACTTCAAGAAAATCCTATGGGGGTTTTGACGGTGGAGAAAACGTGGGGGTCTGATCCCCTGACCCCAAGCCGACAGAGGATACAGTTTCAGCCTTTCTTCTCCCCCCACCCCTGCGCCCGAAGGAGACAGGCGAGCCCGGTCCTCCAGAAGATGGGAACCTCCGGGGCGTGGGGGGGGGGCGGGGGCGGAATCCACCAAGATGCTCCTGCCTTGGAAACTCGCCCCGGCGTATGGGTTTCCAGGGCCCAGCCCTGAAGTCTGAAAGCTGGGAGACCTGGGTTCCAGGCTCTGCCTCTGCTCACCTCAGTTTGCTTGACCTTATTAAGCTCAATAAAGCATCCTGCTGGGTAGCCTTCCAGAAGCACAATTAACTCATTTAATCCTCTCAAAACCCCATAAGGCAGAGTTCTTATTTCCACTTTACAGATGGGTAAACTGAGGCCCAGGGGGCTTAAAAACTTGTTCAGGGTCCACAACAAGCAACTGAAGTCCCAATTCAAGCCCAAGACATGAATCTAGTGCTTTGATTGCCCAGGTGCCTGCAGGTGTCAGGGGTCACCTCAGACGTCTCTGCAGCACCCCAGCTGGGACCCACTGTCTGTCTCTAGATAAGTGTGTTTGGATCCTTCATCTGAATTCCGCCAAGAGGAGGACGAGAAGCTGGGCAGCCAGGGGGAGCATCTGAGGGTCGGCCCTCCATCCTGGTGGCCCCACCCTCTGGGCTCCTCTAGGACGAGCGTGGCGAGGTCACCCCTACATGGGCAGCCCCTGGCCCAGCACTGGGCACAGAGGGGCTCAAAGAAGAGCCGTCCACCTGGCTAAGATTCACCGTGTGGAATCACAGTTAGTGATCTGTAAAGATGTGCATT
The DNA here is from genome assembly GCF_949774975.1 of Lagenorhynchus albirostris. Taxonomy (NCBI): domain Eukaryota; kingdom Metazoa; phylum Chordata; class Mammalia; order Artiodactyla; family Delphinidae; genus Lagenorhynchus; species Lagenorhynchus albirostris. The sequence goes on from NC_083098.1 coordinate 145,574,653, forward strand.
GCATCTTGATTCCATGTGGAATCCTAGTTAGTGATCTGTAAAGATGTGCATTGCATATTGATTCCATGTGGAATCCTAGTTAGTGATCTATAAAGATGTGCTCTTAAAACTGAGCTGGACAAAACAGCGCGTGTGATTTGCTCCCACTGTTGTAAAGGTGCCGTGCGTTAGGCATGAAATGTATCTTGTAGATTATGCAGGAATTAGGTAAAGACCGAGGAAACTCGGGACTGTGAGGCCCGGTCAATTCTTTCATGCTTAACAATGATCAATGGTATCAATCAGTGTCAGGCTCCCTGCCTAACACCGCGGAGCGCTCAGTGTCGCTGAGTGAACGAATGAATGAAGGGTGCATCATTTCTTCACCACTGGAAACCTCCAGGGCCCACGGGGGGTCAGCTGGGCCGCGCCGGCCTTGCTCACGTCGGGGTCCCCAGGGCCTGACACCCCCACGCTTCAGCTGGGTCTCCTGTGCTTCCATTTGTGTGCAGTGCAGATGACAGTATTTGTATAATACTGGACAATAAGAGGGGACAGGGAGTGACAGCACCGCGGGGGCCGTTGGCCACGCATCCTGGAGATAGTCGTCTGAGCCCAGGGAACAGCAAGAGAGCCCCAGCTGGGCATGGCTTTTGCCGCGCCTCTCAGGAAGCAGCCGGGCTCGGGTCCCTCATCCCAGAGGGAAACCTGGGGGCGTCGCCACTGCGCAGGGAAGGCAGGGGGGCTCAGGGAGGTTTTGGGGACTGACGCAAAGGGTGGATGCGCTCCCAGCCCTGTGGCCCCAGGAGCGCAGACGGGCCACGGCAAAGCCAGGCACGGATGCTCAGGTGGCCCGCGGCTGGGTCTTCTCACGGCCCCTCCTCCCCCGGGCTCTCCGTGTAGGCTGAGCCCAGGGCCCCCCCGCCAGCATGAGCTGTCGCCTGGTTAGACTCTACAGCACCCCCAGGCTCCCCCGCAGCCAGAGCAGACACCCGTCTGCTCTCATACCAACCTGAGGCGCGGGGGACGCCACCGGCGAGCGGCTTCTCCTCTCCCATCAAGGCTCAGGTCACCACTCAGCGGATCATTCAGGCTGAAGCCAGAATCGCCCCGTAAATGTCCCGCTAATTCAGACCAGGCCCGAGCTGCTGAGCTCTGTCTGGGGAGCCTCAAGGAGTCACGGATGCAATGCATCAAATGAGGAGCACGTTTGCACTGCTTGGCCCCGAACAGACAAATGGAATTCTAGACTCTCTGGGGTGGAAAAGAGCTTAAAAGGCATTCTATCCAGCCATCCCCAGCTACCACCACCACCAAGCAGGGCTCGGATCTCCCCACGTGACCGAGAAAATTTAACACCGACACTCAGCCTCTTACACACCTCCAGGGATGGAGAGCTCACTACATCGCAGAGCACCCGGCTTCCACCATCAATGGGTGAGACACGTATCTCCCCTTGCAGTCCTCAGCACTACCCTCGGGCCACACAGGATGTGCATGTCCCCTCTTCCCAGCCACAGTGCTCCCAGGTCCCAAAGTCCCCTAGGTGACAAGGCCTGGTTCCTACTGTGGCCTCGCTCTGCATCCTGGGAGCACCCCCGGGCATGATCTAATTGCCCTCAATCTTTGAGCAACTTCAAGGTACCCAGAGGAGTATGTGAGCTGTGTCTCAGTGGGGCGGTGCGCCTGACCCAGCCCTGACCCTGACCCAGCTATGGCACGCGGCACACCAGAGCTGCTCTCAGGAATGTGCCTTCCAGGAGCGGGAGAGTTACCCACAGGGGCTGGGTTAAGCCTCACAACGAACCTAAGAGGGAGTCCTATTCTTCCCAGTGCACGGGAGAGGAAACCAAGGCTCAGAGAGGGACAGTGATTTGCCCAAAGCCACACAGCCAACGGTGACAGACCCACTTCTGCCAACTCTGAACCGAAGGGTGGGCTGAGCCTGTGTTCCCACGCTCAGCAGACCCCAAGTTCCTACTGTAGCAGCTGCCTCGGTGCCCTGACTGCCAAGCGCCAGTCTCTTTGCCCGGGAATTCTCTCTGGCTGCCCGAAGTTTCTGTGCCCACGTGCAGCCTGCAGTGCCAGGGAATCCTTCCTGTCCCCCGCCCACCCCGGAGCAGCCCTCAAGCCAGGCTGGCAGGCGTTGGTGGGTCTGACCGGACCCAACCCAGTTGCCCACACGGAGGCCTGCCCGGTGGTACCGCACGTGCTGGTTCGCCCACCACCCCACCCCCCCGCACGTTTCCCAGGACTCCTTCCCAGTAAGGACTGGTCGATCAGTCTTTGTCTCAGCATCTGCTGACGTCAAAGGTCTAAGATTGAAGCCTCTAGGATACCCTAAAAGACACCTCCGTAATCTAAGCCTTGGGGGCTGTTTTTGTTTGCTTTTCGTGTGTTTGTACTCTGACACTTCACATTGAGGCGTTGGGGTCTCGCTCGACTTCTGAAAATGAAAGGAACTATATCAAAAAGGAGTTTGGGGTGGAGCTGTCGTGGAGGTGCTGGATGTCGCTGGTTCCAGGACAGCTCCTCAAGTTCATCTTGATAGTAATGATGAAATGACAAGAGCAGAGAAAATAACCCCACGCTGTTAGCATTGGTGGCTTACTATGCAAATGTCAGGTACAGGATATGCCCTGGTTCTGGGCTACGGCTCTTCCAACTGGGACTAGACAGACAAGGACCTGGGACACGGCCCTGCTTCTAGAAGCTCCAGGACCCAGCGTTGGAGAATGAATGGGAGACCTGGTGGGAACAGGTGGAACCCCCATGCTATAGACATACTCATGGGGTCACCCAGATTCCACGCCTCGCTCAGCTGGTACCAGCTGGGGACCTCGGCAGGCCACCTGGCCTTCCCAAGACTCCGTTTCCTTCTAGGTTTGCCATGAGAATGAGACAAAGCCTTACAGCATACGGCATCCAAACGGGGAGGAGACCCAAGAAAGCCCCAGAGGAGAGCAAAAGTGGGTTGTGCAACTGAGAGTGGCTTGGAAGCTTCTGGAACCCCAGAGGGGCTCCCTGTCTGCAGAGAAGGGCTGGAACAGATCAGAAAAGTGATTCCGCACAGACCAGCTCTCTGACGGACCTTGTGCAGTGGACAGAGCTGAGCGGCCGGGAGCTGCTGAGTTCCACCGTCATTCATTCGTTTCCTGGGCTGGCCGCCCTCCCCAGCTCCCCTACTGAGCACCTACTACGCTCCAGGCACCGTGCCCGTGGAGCACAGCCGCGTTCCCTCAGCTGACACTTCCCTGAGAGCATCTGCCAGAAAGGATTAAAATTTGCTGCAGGAAGCCCTGGCTTTGTTTGGGAACTTTACCCCAGCTGAGAAGGAGACGCAAAAGGAGGAAAGAATGACCAATTATTCGCTGTGTTGTCTTCAGATGAAAGGCCCTTTTTTGCGGCGCTTCCCCATCTCCTGTTTGGGTTGTCAGCAGCAATTTGACGAGGAATGTTGCTCGGCCTGACCTGTTTTTTCAAGACCGTAACCTATATTGTGTATCATCTCAGCCCAGGAGACAATCGGCCAGCATCCTCCCTCACACAGTCCCCGCCAGTTGAACTTCAACTTCTAAAACCAGGAAAATTGATTGGAAAACATTGCAGGGAAATCTCCCACTAATGATATTTTGAGTTCAGGAACGGGGGTGCTGGGGGGAGTTAAAGGGGCTTTAATCTGATTCTCCCAACATGGATTTCAGTGCTGAATGGTCAATCGTTACTAAATTCTAATTGGTTCTGGGTCACTCCCTTTGAAATACTGGCTGCGTTCTGTTCATTTTTTCAATTAAATCTTAACAATTCACATCTGACAAAACTCAAAAATCTTGTCAAAAATTGTTCAGGTTTGTGTAGTGAGAATGTGCAAGGAGCAAGATGGAGCTGGGACCAGAGGAAACTTTTATACCGAGGAACAATTTAAGGGCTAATTATGAGAATGCTGATTTTATTGTTTCCAGACTCCCCTCCTTATACTACATAAAATGAGCCTTTCTCATCAACTTACAAAAATTACTTTGGAGGAAACCGTAAACGACCACAAATGCCTCCGCCTAAGCGAAGATTGTTCTCTGGATTTAGAAATTCAAGCCCTTTTCACATTTCATTTCTCATTGTGAGAAAGTTTTATTTGATTTCCCGAGGTAACACGGGAGTCAGCTTGATGTAGAAAAAAAACAAGGGCTTTGTAGCAAGCAGACTCGGGTTCAAAGCTGGCTCAGTCCCGCTGAAACCTGGGTGATCATTTCCCGCAGAGGACCTCACCTCTCTGAGCCTCAGTTTTCCCATTTGTAAAGTGGGAGCAATGTTTTCTAGATTTGTGGTTATAAATGAGTGTCGCCTGGTGCAAGGAAGGTGCTGCAAAACCAGAAACCATTGTCCCTGTCGTTGGAATTGCAGAATACTTACGGCTTAGTCCCAGCCCCACTTTTCATATAGCGAGACGCAGACCAGAGAGGGTCAACAACTTTCCCAAAGTCACACAGCCAGTTTGTTCGGGAGCCAGAAAGAGAAGTCAAAGCTTTTCTCAAAGTTTCTTCTAGAGGGTAACATTTCAGAACATGTGTACAGCTGTCTGGAGCCCACAACTGAATGCTATCACCTGGCTTCTCGAAGTGTGATCGGGCCCTGCACCGGGAGCACGGGTGTCACCCGGGAGCTTGTCAAGAAGGCAGAGTCTCGGATCCCACCCCAGGCCTGCTGAGTCGGAATCTGCATTTTAACGGGATCCCAGCTGGTTCCAGGGCACAGAAGAGGTGAGAAGTGCTGGCTGATGGCATCTCATCGGACTCTGGTGGCCTGAAAATGAGAGCCCGTCCAGTAGGGGGGAGGGATAAATTAAGAGCTTGGGATTAACATACACACACTACTCTATATAAATAGATAACCCAAAAGGACCTACTGTATAGCACAGGGAACTCTACTCAATATTCTGCAATAACCTGTATGGGAAATGAATCTGAAAGAGAATGAATATATATATATATATATATATGTATTTATATTTATATAAAACTGAATCACTTTGCTTGCACACCTGAAACTAATACAACATTGTAAATCAACTATTCTCCAAAAAATTTTTTTAAAAAAGAGCTCAGCCAGCCCTGAGAAGGCCTGGGCCCCCTCACTGGGGCCTAATCCTTGTGCAGGAGGACCAGGAAGCCCTCCCCAGAGAGGAGGAGGAAGGGACGCCAGGCGCTGCAGGAGGAGAGAGGCTCTGGGGACACGGCCTGTGCCACTCTCCCTGGCTGCTGCTTCCAACCCCCTTTGCAACCCATGCCAGCTCCGTCACCCATACTTCAGGGGCTGTGCCCCACCCCCTGGCCCTGGCTCTTCCAGGTTGGTGGCCAACTGCCCCTCCTCAGGGTCTGCATCTCTTTGCCTGAGAGGTGGTGAGGGAATCAACCCCCCCACCTCCAGCGGCTCTGACCCAATGCCTGGAGGGTTGGGGTCAGATACTGTCCCCATGGGATGACTCCATGATGGCAGGATGGCTCCTTGACCAGGCGGGAAACTGGCGTCCCCACATCCTCGCCTGCCTCCCTTCCGCACCCCCCTGCTGGTGTGTCCTGCACCCCCAAATCAACCCTTTACACTCAGCTCCTCCCCAGGAGCCCAGCCTTTGGCCCCCAACCCCTCCGAACTGGAGAGGGAGGCAGGGCACTCAGGTGGATGTGGGTGGCCTTTGGAGACTTAAGAACAGAGGACCCACCGGGGCTGTGGAGAGCATCAAACAGGCAGGTTTGGGTTTGGGGGTCTCTCTGGCTGTCGCCGGTGGGGCTGGGGGCAGGCGTGGAGAGGACAAGGGGAGGCAGGGAGATGATGTGGGTGGCCAGGAAGAGGGGGCAGGCTGGAATTGGCAGGACCTGGCGAGGGGGTAGAGGAGGAAGGGCAGGAGGGATGCCGAGGTTGACTCCACAGGGTTCATCCAGCCTCCCATCGTCCGGGTCAGTTTCCAATTTAAACATCATTAGGGACTTGCAAATTAAAACAATGATGAGACACCACTGCACGCCTACGAGAATGCCTAAAATTCCAAACACTGACAACACCAAATGGTGGCAAGGCTGTGGAGCAACAGGAACTCTCGGTGACGGTGGGAACGCAACAGGGTGCAGCCACTTGGGAAGACAGTTCAGTGGTTTCTTACAAAACTAAACGTACCCTTACCCCATGACCCGGCAATGGCACTCCTTGGTATTTCCCCAAGTGAACCGAAACACATAAAAACCTACTCACAAACGTTCAGCAGCTTTATTCATAATCGTCCACCACAAGTTGGATACAACCAAGATGCTCTTCAGGAGGTGAATGGAAAAGTAAACTGGGGTACCTCCAGACAATGAAATCGTTTTCAGTACTGAAAAGCAATGAGCTATCAAGCGATGAAAAGACCTGGAGGAAACTTCAATGCATATCACTAAGTGAGAGAGTCCAATCTCAAATGGCTACAGACTGTATGATTCCAACTATACGACATTCTGGAAAAGGCAAAAATCATAGACAGTAGAAAGGTCAGTGGTTGCCAGGGATTTGGGAGTAGGGACAGTGAAATGACTCTGTGTCATCCTATAATGGTGGATACACGTCATTGTACATTTGTCCAGACCCGTAGAGCGTACCACACAGAGTGAACCCGCATGTAAACCATGAACTTTAGTTAATAACAGTGTATCAATATTAGCTCATCAATGGTAACAGTGTATCCCACCAGTGCCAGAGGTTAACAACAGGGGAATCTGTGGGAAGCCAGGAGGGAACTCTGCACTTCCTTCTCAGCCGTTCTGTAAACCTAAAACTGCTCTAAAAATTAAGGTCTTAATTAATTTTTTTAAAAAAAGAAATCCTCTGTTGGTTGCCCCAGAGCTGCTGCACAAGGAGGCTGGACAGGGATGAAGCCTGGATCACTGCTCAGGGCCAGCTTTGCTTGGGAGCCGACACTGCTCAGGGAGCCTGGAGGAGTCCCGCCCTGCCAGGGATGGGCGTGCGGAGCTGGGAAGGGAGGGCGACATGAGGCCTGGGGACACAAGGCCTGGGGCCCCGAGGAAGAGGGGGAAGTCAGTGAAACAGGCCACTGGGCTCTCCCTGATGGAGACAGGGAAGGGGAGGTGATGAGGCCCCAGAGACAAGCGGGGGCAGAGCTGGAAGGCTTCCTGGAGGAGGGGTGCTTTGGCTGAGACTCAAGGGCCAGTGAGGAGGCTCCGTTCCCTCGGGCCAGTCCCACCCAAGTCTAGCATACCTGTGCCTCTGCCCACCAGGCTTAGGACCCGCCCTCCCACCCTGGCTTCTCCCCGCTCCTCTCAAGCCCCTCCACACAGTCGCCCCCCAGGCTGCTGTACAGCACAAACCTTTCTGGCGCTTCCCGTTGCCCTCGGGAGAAAGCCCAGTGCCTGGCTTGCCTTCCAGCCCCAGAGACCAGCCCTGCCGCCACCACCCCCGTCTTCCCCAGGAGGACCCAGCCAGGTGAGTGACAGCTGGATGAAGGCTCAGGGACCAATCAGAGCCCACCAACAACGGGGCTGAGCTGCCCCGGGTGGCAGGTCCTGCTCGAGGACCCTTCAGGACCTGGATCCCTGTCATCCCTGGCGGAGATGCAAGGGAGGCAGTAGAGCTCCCCCCACCCCCCAGTCCTACAGAGGAGGAGACCAAGGTCTTTACCAAGGTCCTGCCTGACCTAGTGCTTCCTGGGGAGAGGGGCTTAAATCCCCAGAGCTCAGCCCACTTGTGAGAAGAGGGGTTTTGTCCCCGGTGAACAGACAAACTCCCAGGACCTAGGCCTCTGGTGACCACGACCTTTGCCTACCCTGGCTTGTGGCCAGGTGGGCCCAGGGCCATCTCTTCTCAGTCCTGGGAAGTGGGCGGGGCCCACAGAGAGGGGCTGTGCACAGCTGGGCACGGCTGGGCTGCCCTGGGGGAGGAGGCATCTGTGGAGCGCTTGGCCTTGACCCTGGGAGCCGAAGGCCACCTCTGCAGTGGCTGCCGCACTCTGCTAATCCGTTACTGAGCACCTCGGCTGGCCAGCAGGCAATTAGCGCCGGCACCTCCATCCTGACAGCTAATTGCACTAATTGATGGGGTTGGCGCAGTCCTCCCCCGCCCTCCCCCTCCGCCAGGATGGCTTCATGCCCGAGAGGCCTCCAGGCCTCCAACCTCCCTCTCTCAGGGCCCTCTGGAGCATTTCTTCCTGGGGGCCACAGTCTAGGGACCACTGGGCCAGCCCTCAGCTTTGTCCAGGATTCGACTCCAGTTGCCCATCTCCCCCTTCGACTCTGACACCTGTCCTCCATTCACATCTCTGTGAGACGGGTGTGGGGACTTGGCTAAAAGCAAAGGCAGAGGCCAGCAGGCCCGAGTCAAGGTTCCATGAGGCTCTGGGCAGGGCAGGTGACCGTGACTCTCCCAGCTTCAGTACATTTGCAGGGCAGTTGGGATGATTGAATAGGTGGCAGATGTGAAGCACAGAGCTCCAGACGTGGCCCCAAGTGAGGAGCTCGGCAGACTGTCCCAGAGACGTGACAATGATGGTGATGATGATGGTGATGATGATGGTGATGATGGTGATGATGATGGTGATGATGATGATGGTGACGATGGTGATGGTGGTGATGATGATGGTGATGATGATGGTGATGGTGGTGATGATGATGATGATGATGGTGATGATGATGGTGATGATGATGGTGATGATGGTGATGATGATGGTGATGATGATGGTGATGATGGTGATGATGATGGTGATTGTGATGATGATGATGGTGATGATGATGGTGATGATGGTGATGGTGATGATGGTGATGATGGTGATGATGATGGTGATGATGATGATGGTGATGGTGATGGTGATGATGATGGTGATGATGGTGATGGTGATGATGATGGTGATGATGATGGTGATGGTGATGATGGTGATGATGATGGTGATTGTGATGATGATGATGGTGATGATGGTGATGGTGGTGACGGTGATGATGGTGATGATGGTGATGATGGTGATGATGGTGATGTTGATGATGATGATGGTGATGATGGTGATGATGATGGTGATGATGATGGTGATGATGGTGATGGTGGTGATGGTGATGATGGTGGTGATGATGGTGATGGTGGTGATGGTGATGATGGTGATGTTGATGATGATGTTGTTATAATGACGGTGGTGGTGGTGATGAGAACGAGGCTGAGGATGATAATGCTGGTGGGGATGATGGTGGTAGTGATGGTGAGGATGAAGATGATGACGGTGAGGATGATAATGATAGGGTGATGATGACGACCTCTCTCCCTCCATGGTGAAGGCTACAGTGCAGAGCCTCTACTAAGCAGTGATTAAAAGCCTGGGCTCTGGACCCACATGGCCTGTTCAAATTGTGCCTCTGTCATGTAGTGGCCTCATGACTTTGAACCTCTTTCTTGATCTGTCTGTGCCTCTATATCCCCGACCGTAACCAGGGAGCAATGGCAGTCCTGACCTCACTGGGTGGCGTGAGGCTTGATTCGATAAATACACTACAGCGGCACATGGCAGTTGCCACATTGTTTTTTATTATCTGAGATTCAAGAATCTCCTCAATAACTGAATCAAAGTTTAAAGAACTTTGCTACAAAGGATTCCATCAAGGAAGTAAAAAGACAACAAAAAGAATGGGAGAAAATATTTGCAATGCATATATATGCCAAGAGACATGTACCCAGAATATATAAAGAGCTCTTGCAATTCAAGAATAAAAAACACAGGTAGGGCTTCCCTGGTGGCACAGTGGTTGACAGTCCGCCTGCCGATGCAGGGGACACGGGTTCGAGCCCTGGTCTGGGAAGATCCCACATGCCGCGTAGCAACTAGGCCCGTGAGCCACAACTGCTGAACCTGCGCATCTGGAGCCTGTGCTCTGCAACAAGAGAGCCCGCGATAGCGAGAGGCCCGCGCACCGCGATAAAGAGTGGCCCCCGCTCACCGCAACTAGAGAAAGCCCTCGCACAGAAACGAAGACCCAGCACAGCCAGAAATAAATAAATAAAATTTAAAAACAAAACAAAACAAAACACAGGTAACCCAAATAAAAAATAGCGAAAGGATGCAAATAGACATTTCTCCAAAGAAGATATGCAAACTCAACAGATACATAGAAAGACGTTCCATCTCATTAGTCATCAGGGAAATGCAAATCAAAAGCAAAATGAGATACCACTACACACCCACTAGGACAACTAGAATCAAAAAGACAATAATAAGTGTCGGTGAGGACGTACAGAAATTGGAACCCTCACGCGTTGCTGAAAGTAAAATGATGCGGCCATTCTGAAAAAGTCTAGCAGTTCCTCAAAAACATAAGGGCTGCCGTAGGACACAGCAATCCACCTCTTACGTATGTACCCAGGAGAACTGAAAACATACATCCACACAAAAGTTTATATGCAAATGTTCATAGCAGCAGTATTCATGATAGCCAAAAAGTGGAAAGTACCCAAATGTCCATATATCGACTGCTGGACACACAAAATTGTATATCCAGACAACAGAATATTATTGGGCCATAAAAAGGAAGGAAGTTCCGATCTTTGCTACAACATGAATGAATTTTGAAAACATTATGCTAAGTGACAGAAACCAGACACAAAAGGCTACATATTGTATGATTCCATGTATTCAAAATGTGCAGAATAAGCAAATTTATAGAGGTAGAAATAGATTAGCAGCTTCAGGAGGCTGGGGTGAAGGGAATGGAGTGCCAGGTTTCTTTTAGGGGTAATAAAAGTGTTCTGCAATTAGATAGTCATGATGGTTACCTAATTCTAAATACACTAAAAGTCACTGAATTGTGTGCTTTAAAATGGGGGAATTTTATGATATGTGCATTATAACTAAATAAAGTTGTTATTTAAAAAAGAATCCCCTAAAAAATCTTGACAGATCGAGTGGTAAGAATTTTTCCCAAGTGGGAAATGTGGGGTCAATGGGATTCTGTGCTGCTAAAGGGGCTCCTTAGCCTTGAGCCCAAGCGGGGGTTGGCTCTGTAGCACTCTCTGCACTGCCTGATGGTCCTGGGCTGGACATCCACTGCAGCGTTTCCTTCCAGGGTTCTGAGGCCAGGGACAAACGGGCACAGCAGGTGGGAGGGGATTGGAGAGAAATGTCCTTCTGTGGTGGAGACCCCAACCCCACAGACCCCAGCCCCAATTCCCTCCTCTGGGAATCTTAAGGAACATCCCCTAGGCAACAGCAAGTCCTGCTTAGCAGGGAAAAAGCATTTGGAAAGTTCCATCTATCAGGTTTTTCTTCTCCCTAGCCTCCACCTCACCTCTTCCATCTATCTGCCGGAGGTGCTACAGGTCCCAAACTGAACAGTCTTCCTCTCCCCCTCCCCTCCTCAAACCCCTGCCTCTCCCTGTGTCCTGTGCTCCCCACAGATGAATGGTTGAGCCTCCCTGTACGGTTGTGCAGGTTGTGCACTGCTCAAAAGTTCCTGGCCGAGAGGGTGGGTCAAGGCTGAAATGGAGCTCGCTCTCTGCTCACCAACCTGGGCAGCCCAGAACCGCTTCTGCCCAGGGAGCAAAAGCCTTTTCATCATTCTCACGAGAGCGCTGTACCCACTAGCTGCCGCCCTGGAGGGAGGGAGAGGGAAGGAGGGAGGGGGATGTGAACCTTTTTAATGGCTCAGAATCAGTGCTCACAAACATTTTGAAATGTGCCCACTGGAGCAATTGGAAACGGGTGGATTGTATTCGTCATAACGTCATAACAGGCTGTTACACAGCAATAACGAACAGAATCTCAAGTGGATTAGCACAGCTAAGGTTTATTTCTTGCTCACGCTGCATATCCCATGTGGGGACGCTGCTTCCCACGGTCGCCCGGGGACCCAGGCTGGTGGAGGCTCCACCGTATCGTAGCTGCACCGTCCGGCACCTGCAGCTTCCTCAGCCTCCAAAGCAAGGGGAGAGAGATCAGAGCATCGTCCGGTTTTCCACTGCTCCCTTCTGTCCGCTTCGTACTGGTCACCTGCATGGCTGGGAGGTGCAATCTTCTATGTGCCTGTGGCAGAGAAAAACCAGATATGGGGGGCGGGGGGCACATGTGCTGTCTACACAGGGTGTCAGCTGATCCTGGGTGCTCCGCTGACCTGCCACAGCGGCTCAAAACCGAACCCTGGCTCACAGAAGTGGTTCTCAAACAACAGGGCACCCAGGAGTCCCCTGGGAACTTATCAACATGCAGATTCCCAGGCCGGGGAGTCCAGGTTTAACAAACTTCCAGGGATTCCAATGCAGGGGCCCCTGGGCAGCACTGACCTGCACGGGGTGAAGTGTGCACTGCGACACCACGCATCCCAGGCAGGCCTCTCACGCTCCCCTGCTGACACCCCACACGCCACACTGGGCATCAGGCCATGCACAGAGCTCCCTCTGGACCCCTGACATCCTCTTTTGTGTGTCGGCAATCCCTTTCCCACCCCTTACCCTGTTCTTTGTAGGTTTACCCCTCAGGCTCAGTTCAGACGTCACCTCCTAAAGGCAGTCTTCCCTGAGCCTCTGATTGGGGGATCTGAGCCTTCCTCTGAGCTGCAGCATATCCTTGTCCTAGCTCTTCTCTTTAGCCCATGTTTTATTAACTGGGCTCTGCCAGGTGCCTGCCGCAGGCAGGGCACAGCTAGGGGGCTACCGCGTGCCAAAGTGACGTGAGACACAGGGATAAATATGACTCCGTCCCTGCCTCAAAGTGCCAGGCCCAGGGTTCTCAGTGTCCTGGCAAATGGGAATCCCCTGCCTCACCTCGTCACAGCCCTCACGGCCACATCACACGCTCTGAGAGGTGCTGCGATGAAAACAAAAGCTGTTGAGTTTCATTTGACCAGACGTCTCCATCTGACCACAGCATCCGTGACTTGAGAACCGCCTGTTCACACCACGAGGAATAAGATGCCCCGGGAACGTGGTTTGGAAAACGCTGTCCCAGGTGAAGCCACAGGTAGCAGCTGCTTCTCTAAAAGAACGTCACCGGCAGACCGGAAGCGCCAAGCCACACTCCCGGGAGGTGCTGTTCTGAGAGCCAAGGCGGGATTGCTGGCCAGCGACCAGGGCTCCTGGGTTACAGACATGGCACCTGAGGCTCCCAAGGCGCTGGCAGCACCTGGATTCGAACTGGGGACTGTGGGGCTCGCGCTGTCTCTACCCGCGCCTCACCACGTCGCGCCTGTCCACAGTCGGTGCTCCGTAGATGTTTTCTGGGTACAAGAATAAAGAAAACAGGATTCAGAAACAGGAGACAAGCGCATGGGGATGGGAAGGGCCTTCAGGGGAGGGTGGGATGGCTGTGGAGGGGACTTGAGCTGAGAGGGAGGGAGTCTGAGCTGGGAATGAGGGTCCCCGAAGCCACAAAGATCTATCGTGCAGCCCAGGGAAAGAGAGTCAGTACCTTGTAATAACGTTAAATGGGGTATAATCTATAAAAATACAGAGTCACCTTGTTGTACACCTGAAACTAATATAATATTGTCATACTTCAATTAAAAGAAAGATGTAAAGGGTTCCTGCAACCCAGGATTTACGGTACCTGGAGCAGCACACCTAGTGGTCCAGCAGGGCAGCCACGAACCACGAGTGACACAACAGACGTGGCCAGTGCAGATGAGGAGCTGAACTTTGAATCTGGAAACCGATACTGACTCGGCTGTTAGACGTCAGCGTGTTTGGAAAAACTCAGGTGTGAGAATCAGTTGTAAGTTTCATGACATCTACGTAGAGATCCACTATTTCCAGTGAAAATTCGGCATTGAAATTGAGATGTACCACATTTACACATCGTATTTCAAAGACGGTACCAAAAATGTAAACCGTCTCCCATTTTGATGTTGATCACATGCTGAAATGATAATAATCTTGAACATATTGGATTAAATTATTATTTAATTATTTGCGCCTGTTTCTTTTTACTTCCTTAATGTGGCTACTACGGAATAGAAAATTTAAATCACGTACGTGGCCTCATATTTTCTGTTGGACGGCGTTGCCTTAAAGCCTGTGATCCTTTAATGAAATGGAAATAAAGAGTTTGTAGAAAACTTCTACGATTCTTTTTGGCACGTTTGGAGGGAGTCCTTGGAATGCCCTAGTTCAGGGCCTTTGTTTTACAAATGAGTAAACACAGGCCCAGAGGGGGCAAGTCAGTTTCCTGGGGTCACACAGCAGGTTGTGGATGGAGCCAGGCCCAGAACTTAGCACTTGCTCCAGACAGGCTTGGAGGAGTCAGCCGCTCTGTGACAAACCTACACTGGGCTCCCCACACACCCCACGGGGACTCAAGTCTGCAGGCCACAAGAAGTAAGCAAGACAAGGGTGACATCTGACCCCGGCAGCGAGGAGACATCATTAGGGCTTTTCCCAGCCGTGCAGACCAAAGTCTGCTGCCCAGAGAGGGGCCCAGTCCTCTCACCACTCGGCCATTTGGCACATGGCCCAACCTTCCTGGTGAGCAGCAGGTGACCTCCAACTACAAAGAGAAAAGCGTTCCCCTCTGCTAAAGAGAGCCCTACCAGACCCCGGGTCTCCTGAGCAGCTCACGTTACACCAGGATAGACATTCCTTTCCTCCGAAGAGAGCAGGCTGCGTCTGGGGCTGGGCGGGGCTGTGCCTGGAGGCAGGTGCCCTGACCTGGGGAGTCACCAGGGCCAGTTCCCCTCCTCCCTCTTCCCGCTGCCCAATCTGGGCACTTCAGAGCCTCGATTTCCCTGCGTGTGAAACGGGGACAGCAGTTGCCGTGAGGAAGCCTGGCACGACGGCAGCTGTTGAGGGCTAGACCGCGGCCCCCGCGCCCACACGTTGGAGTCCGAACCCCCGGGACTTCAGAATGTGACCTGAAAAGGCCTTTCCAGAGGTGATCAGGTGAAGATGAGGTCATCAGGGTGGGCCCTGAACCAATAGGACGGTGTCCTGATAAGAAGGGGAAACCGGGGCACAGAGGGAGAATCATGTGAAGACACAGGGAGAAGACGGCCACGTGGCAGGAGCCCAGGAGCACCAAGGACGCAACAGACACCAGGAGCTCCGGGGGCAGAGGCGGCATTCTCTCCTGGAGCCTCGGAAGGGTGCAGGACCCGCCCAACGCCTCGATTTCAGACTTCCGGCCCCAGAGCCGTGAGACAAGAAATGTGGGCTGTTACAGCAGCTGTGTCCCGTGGTCCACCCCGAGCCCCCAGCCCAACCCTCACCAGACCCATGTCTGCCCCCCCATGCTTTTCTCCAGCACCCCAGCCCCTCCCACCTCTTCCCTCCAAGCCCCACCCTGCTGGCTGTGACAGGACGAATGGGGGACCTAGGAGGGGATCCAAGGGTGAGCACCCCCTTTTCTAGAGGCTGTGTGGGGCGTGGATCTGGCTGGGTCACCCTGTGTGGTCTGCAGCTCGTCACTTGACCCCGCCGGCATCTCCACGCGTCACACAGGGATCCTCGGCCCTTGCCTCCTGCCACGTGGGTCCAGTGGGGCGGACACACCGTGCGTGACACAGAGGGTGGCCCCTGGGTATGACCCCACTCCAGGTCTCTCTGGGCCTCCGCCCACGTCGCCGTCACTCCAGTCTCCCACACCCCACCCACGCTCCAGAGACGACACTGGGAAGGTCCCCCGGGGCCTGGCACCCAATGGGGCTGGGAGCAAGAGTGCTGAATGCGTGAGTGAGTGAACTAGCGCAGGCGGCGCTGGCTGAGTGAGTGGCTTGAAGGGCGCCCACCCCGTTTGCAGAGGGCACGCGGCCCCTCAGAGCACGTGCTACCCTGGGGGCAGCAGGCGGGGTAGCCCCAAGCCCGGCTGACTCCAAGCACTGGGCCCCTGGACCTCACACTGAGCCCACACCCGCCCCCCATCTGCAGGGAGCCTCCGCATGACCTGGGGAGTCCCGGACACCTCCTGGGGTGCTCAGCTCTGCCCTCTGACCACCCCCTTGTGCCACCTTGAGACGGAGCCTGGGTCTGAGGGCCGGCTAGCTTGTGGAAGTGTTTCACCTCCTGGACCCCGGTTTTCTGCATCCAGCCGGCCCTGCTGACACCCCTCACAGCCCTTCAAGGCCGGAGAGGTTCAAAGCCCGCACGGCCCCCTCCCCGACCACGACCCTTGGAACGAAGCCCCGACCCCTAGCCAGGGGTCAAGGCCGCACTTTCCTCCAGGCCACCGTACCCGGTCACACCTGCTGCACGCAGGCACCACCCATGCCCCGCCCTCATTCACCTCCGCCGTGCCCCGGCGAACCCCAACCTTCCCTCAAACCATCACCTCCATCTGGAATATCCTCCCAGCTATTTGCCCCCCGCCTCCATTCTGGGTAATTCCCACTCACCTCAGTGCTGGCAGCACGTCCTCGGAAGCCCCTGCGCAGCGTCTGCACCTGCGCCACTCTTACGGGCACATGGTGGTCTCTCCTGCTACACCGAGGCTCCCTAGAGCCAGGTGCCGAGGTGCCTGCAGGGCCCCTGCACGTGGCGGATGCCCAGGAAGGTGCACCACCCAGCCTCTGGGCTCCCCCGCCCCCTCAGCAGGACCGGGAGCCCTCGAATCCACCGCTGGTGCCCGGTGCCCAGTGCAGGGCCCCACGGCGGGAAGTCTGCAGATGCAGAAACTGGGGGTAGGAACAGCTCGGCCACCTGCCCAGGGGACACCATTACTGAGCAGGGAGACAGGACCCACAGGTGTCCGAGCCAAGCCTGGGCATCCCCATCGCAGTGTGGGAAGGACGGGCAGGGTCTGAAGAGGGTTTGGGTCTTTATGGCAGAATGCAAGACTGTGAATGGCAGGGATCTCATCCCCACCCCCAGAGTCCCTGCCCCGGGAAGCACGGCGCTCTAGCAGTGGGAGCCCTCCATCCCGTCTGTGACTCACCTGCCAGCACGTCTGTGTCTAGTTGGCCCCAATTCCTGGGAATCCATACGAAAGCTGCTAGCTCTCTAGCCCGTCTTCCAGAGGCAGCACCAGACCACCCACTGCCCACACAGCAGAGGCACGGGCCCTGGCCCTACCCTCACATCCCCCAGCCTCAGATTCAGGCTTGGGAGAGACCCCCCAAGTGCCAGGCCAGTGGGTTTGATCACAAGCTGGCAGGCCCTCAAACCCAGGCTCCGTCTCAAGGTGGCACAAACAGGACACCTGGTCTCTGAAGTCCCTGGGGAGAGACGGGATCTTTAAAGGGGGCTGGTCCCCAGGTACTGGGAGGGGGTGACTCCCACCCACTGTGGGAGCTCTCTCAGGCTGTGGGCAAGGAGTGTGGAAGGAGTTTTGACCCTGGGTTCACAGGCAACCGCTTGTGTTATTTTGGGTAACAGGCTTTGAGTTAAGCCTACTGAGTAGTGATCTGTAATAAAAATAACAGATGGGCTCACCCAGTGGGGCAGGCGTCCAACCTACATGGTTCGTTCAGGGGAGGAGGGGAACCGGCCAGGATGCTGGAGAGCCAGGCCTGTGGCTGAGCGGTTGCTCTCTTGTGCTTTGCCAAGGAACAGCGGGGACAACGTTGCTACCGTTCCCTGTTGCCCCAGGGGTGGGGAGGTGTTTGCACAGCCTTACCTCCTGTGATCCCCTCAGCCCCCAGTGGAGCAATAGCTAAGGGAGAAAGTGGCAGCTCAGAGAGGTCAAGGGCTTTGGCCAAAGCCACACAGCAAGAGAGCAGGGGTGCCAGGATTCCTCCCGGTCTGTCTGACAGTAGCCAGGCTCCCAGCCCTGTACCAGCCAGTCTCCAAGGAAGCTGTATTCCCCTTGGCACATGACTTCGCCTGGCCTGGGTGTAGGGGACAGGACACGCCTCACCCCGCTGGCTGAGTTCAGTGGAGCTGCTGGCAGGGCACTGGCTGGGGAAGAACTGGGGAGATTGGTTCCAACCGAAGGTCTTTTAAAAGCCCTGGCCTTGGGCTTCCCTGGTGGCTCAGTGGTTGAGAGTCCGCCTGCCGATGCAGGGGACGCGGGTTCGTGCCCCGGTCCGGGAGGATCCCACATGCCGCGGAGCGGCTGGGCCCGTGAGCCATGGCCGCTGAGCCTGCGCGTCCGGAGCCTGTGCTCCGCAATGGGAGAGGCCACAACAGTGAGAGGCCCGCGTACCGCAAAAAACAAAAAACAAAACAAAACAAAAAGTCCTGGACTTGTTGCTGATTTGTGGCCCTAGTGCACAACTTTCTCTGGACAGGGCCTCCTAGTTGCTTCCCAATAGCCATTCCCCATTCTGCTTTAGTAACAAAACTCTCTCTGGAAGATAGGGGTGGCCAAAGACATGAGGGCAGAAGTCTGTGAAAGAGACCCTCTGGGACATTCCCAAAAGAGGGGAGAAGGCCCCTTTGCCTATTGTCTTTGCCCTTCTATTTGAACGGAACAAAGATGTGAGGGCCAGCGCTTCAGCAGCTGTCTTGTGACCTGGAGGATGGAATGCATGTATTAGGATGGCAGATAAGAAAGGCGGGAGTCCCTGCGTCCCTGGTGCCTCCGTGGAGCACCACACAGCCCTGGGCTGCCCACTTCCGGACTTGTTTTATGCTGCTGTGGCCAGTGCTCGGTCATCAGCAGATGCTGAGGACCCCACATGCAGATGCTGACCGGCCCAGTTTAGAAAGGCCTCCTGTATTAGTTAGGATATTGACTCAGTTACCTGAGTAGACACCAAGTCACAGTGGCCTACGTAAAGCAGAAGCTTTTATCTCTCACATGAAAATGCAGGCGGTAAATGGTCCAGGGGGTGGGCATCTGTGCTTTGCTCTAAGTGGCATGTCCTCACCGGGCCTTTACAACCCCTTCCCAGACTGCCAGGAAGGGGAGAGAATGGTACAGAGTTCTGTCCAACTCCCTGTTAAGAGAAAGGTCTGGAGTGGCAGGTAGCACCGGTCAGAATCTTGTCACGTGACCAAGCAAAGAGCAGCAAAGGTAGCTGGGAAATGTGGTCTCCAGCTGAGTGACCAGCAAAACTTGGTGAAAGGCGAAGGGGAGAATAAATACACCTCCCCTCACCTGGGATCAGGGGGAAACTTAAGAACATGTTGAGTATTTTGATGCTTTTTTATTTTGCATTTGCATCTTGACTCGACCTGAGATAAACCCAGGTGTGTTTTGTGGCCTGTCTTGTGGCCCCTCCTTTCGTCCTGCCCTCCTCCACAGCCACCACCCAGACGATGGGGGAGAAACAGACCCCCGCGCCCATGCTGCCACCTCTCCCTGCACTGGCCCAGCCTTTGGTGGGTCCTGGGGACCCGGATATGATGGACACACGTCCCTGCTGTCCAGGAGCTCACTGTCTGGTCGGATTGCTGCCAGACAGCCTGAGAAGTGCTATAGCCCAGCCCTGTGGTGTGACGACTGTCCTACTCCCGGCAGGGACAGGGCCCAAAACGGGGCCTGCACCTGGGGACCCCTGAGTCGACTGAAGAGCCCGAGAGTCATAGAGGCCGCTCAAACCCACCTACACATTCTTATCATGCCAGTGAAAATACCAGCGCTGGGATGTCCTTTTGTTTCTTTATGATGAGGGAAGACGTCAAAATTCAGACGGAGGCCTGAATACTTGAGATGGTTAAGGTTACGCATCAACGTGGCTGGGTGTTCCTTCACCCTCCGGCCTAGATGTCGCTGTGAAGGTCTTTTTCAGATGAGATTCACACATAAATCAGCAGATTTTGAGGGACGCAGATTCCCTTCCACAGTGTGGATGGGCTGCACCCAATCAGTTGAAGGCCTTAAGAGCAAAGACTTAGGGTCCCCGAGGTAGAAGGAAGTCTCCTTGAGACTGCGTCCTAGACACCCTGCCTGAGGTTCCGGCCCGCTGTCCCGCAGGATTTGGACTCACACTGCAATATCCACTCCTGTCTGGATTCCCAGCCTCTGCCAGCTGCCCTACAGAGCCCAGAGTTGCCAACCCTCACATCACAGGAGCCAACTTCTTAGAATAAATCCTCTCTCTCTCTCCCCCTCTGTCTCCTATATATTTGTTTCTATGTATATGTGCTATATTTTCCTATATATTTGTTTCTATGTATATGTCCTATATTTTTCTATATGTACATGTACATGTGCATTTTTTCTGTTGGTTTCATTTCTCTGGAGAGCCCTGACTAATACAATACCTAAGAACAATATAAAGAAAAATATGTAGCACTACCAAGTTAAAAAACATAGGGCTTCCCTGGTGGCGCAGTGGTTGAGAGTCCGCCTGCCGATGCAGGGGACACGGGTTCATGCCCCGGTCCTGGAAGATCCCACATGCCGTGGAGCGGCTGGGCCCGTGAGCCATGGCCACTGAGCCTGCGCGTCCGGAGCCTGTGCTCTACAACGGGAGAGGCCACAACAGTGAGAGGCCTGTGTACCGGAAAAAAAAAAAAAAAAAAAACATAGAGTATAAGGAAACAAAAATAATTCCAACATGATCCAGTGAACTTCGAACTCTTTCTGTGATATAACCGCAGTAAGAAATGCATTTTACATCCTGAAATAAATGTACAAATATAGAGGTAGGGAAAACAATTTCAATCAACAGTGCTCATCCTAATAGGTTAGAAGCACTGGATTCCTTTTTCACCTAGCGTCTCTATTATGCACAGGACACACATGTGCAGGGCATAGGCACCCAGGTGACCACCCCCTGTGAAGGGCTGGACAGGGCCCGTGCCCCGCCCCCTGTGAAAGGCTGGACAGGGCCCATGCCCCGCCCACTGTGAAGGGCTGGACAGGGCCCAGGCCCCGCCCCCAGGCTCTCCCCGCTGCACCTGCGCGCCTTCACTCTGCGATTCAATACAGATGTATTGGCCAGTCTCCCTGGGCTCCTTGCAAACCTGCAGAACCCATATGACTTGATTTGCTTTACAGATTTGGATTCAGTCCCCAGCTAGCTGGCCACGCGGGCCTCGTCCACGTCACGTGGTTGATGTGAGGATTAAACCACAATCTCATTCACTATTTATCCAACAACTGTTGATTAAGCGCCCATCGGGGAGCGCCTCTGAGCTGTTTGCGCAGATGGCAGAGCCCCAGAGAGCTCACGGTCTCATAAAGGGGTCACATAAGAAGAGACCGAGCGATGCTGCAGTGATGGGAGGGGTCACCTGGCTGAGACGAGGGTGGGGATTTGGGGTGGGGGTGGGAGTAGAATGGGGTGGGGGGACCGGGATAGGCTCATTGCACAGTGAGCCCCTGTTGAAGGGCTCCCAGTGGAGATAAGGAATGTTTGCCTTCCCTGGCACTGAGCGCCTGGCACTTTCATTAAACAAGGTTTCCCAGGGAAACCAGTAGCGAATTCACCTTCAGGGAACCAGCCCCAGCCAGGGCCATATTTCCATAGGACCCTGCAAAATTCAGAGTCCGTGTTGGGCAACCCATCTGCCCCTCGAAGGCTGTGAACCACAGTGGAACGCATCCCAGTCGTCACAGAGGCAGACTCAAAAGCCTTCGGGAATGTGCCCCGGGGAAGGATGCATCCAGCCCCTCCCAAAGCACTCCTGTGGTGGAGGGGGTGTCTGGAGAATGCGGGGGGGGGGCAGGCGAGAGGAGCAGCTGATCGGCCTGCAGAGCTGCAGAAAGCCTTGGGGATTGGTGGCCTCGGAAAGCGGGATCCAGGCAGAACTGGAAACAGGAGGGTCTTGTTTAAGCCCCAGCCTGCGTCCCACCTCCCCCAGCCTCCCCACCTGATGGGATGGGGTCTGTGGGTGTTTACGTCTTCCAGAGGGGACCCGACCTCTGGAAGGGAGTTTGGAGACACATGAATGGCAGGTATAGAGAAAGCCAAGGGGAAAAACTAGCATAAAAGAAAAAAATGGATCCCAGCTCACGTCCAGCTGTGAAGGGCATTTGTGGGGTGGCAGCACTGCGACCCCAGGGCCCCCATTTCATCACAGTCGGCCAGGGGACAGCGTTCTGAGGAGGGGGGTAGGAAAGGGCTGTGAGTACTTGATTGACCTGTGAGCATGACTCGTGAACAAGTAACTCTCCGCCTTCCAGACTGGAGGCCAAGGCACTTGATAGATTTCTTTTAAAAAATAAAGTCAAGAACTAGGCTAAGGGCGCCACGGAGAGATGTGAGCAGGTGGGAGAGGAACGGCTGGCAGGCTGGCAGCTGTGTCTTCCGGCGGGGCTGGCATGCGGAGTCTCTTCCGCTAGAGGCTGTTTAATCTCTTTGCAGAACTAGAGGACGTTTCAGATTGTGCGCATGAGTAACTGTGGCAAATTAAAAGAAGAAAAAGAAGAAGGGTACAGTGGTTCTCTCAATTTAAATCTTCTACACATTTGCGTAAATTTTTTCCTTTCTTCATAAAGAAAAGATTCGGATGATGGTACACGAGTGTGTACATTGGTTCCCAACTCTTCGAATTGTACTCTTAAGATCTGCACTTTTCTCCATAGGTAAATTTATCTTTATTTTTTAAAAAGGATGTGGGTGGGGGGCGGGGAGTCCTCCCACAGTATACCTTGTTATACGTTCGAATTTTGTGCCATGCCAATGTATTGCCTAGTCGAAAAACTAAATAAACAATGAGGAAAAAACCCAAACTATTGAAAACTCCAACTATCTCCGGGTAGCTAGTTGCACTTGTGGTGCCTTTTTTTTTTTTTTTTCTTGCCTATATTTTCTGAATTTGCTACAAGAAACGAACAAGAAACGAAGAGCTTTTCCTCGTGCAATCAGACGTGGTCCCGCCGGGAGGCGTCGGGGCCCATTGCGCTGGGCGCCCGGGGCGCAGGGCTTGGGCCGCGGGGCCTTGCGGTCTCCGGGCTTTGCCCCGGAAGGTCGGGCCGTCGGGCGGTCGGGCATCGGTCCCTCGTGCAGGCCGGGACCCTCCCCAGGAAGGAGGCCGAGGAGGGAGCGCAGGGCGGAGGCGGTCCCCGGGACCTCCCCCTCACCGGGCCGAGCGCTTCCTCGGCTTTGCGCTCAGGCCCAGCTCCGTTCCCAAGTGACGGCCGACCTGGGGCCAGTCCCTGGGCCTCGGCCTCCCCGCGGGTAGAATGGGCAGCCGAGGCGCCGGAGGACCCTTCTGCGAGGGCGCGGGGCTTCTCAGTTTCTGGATCCTTCTAGGATCCTCGGTTCTGCCGAGGTCTGAGTCTGGAAGGTCGAGGATCTGACTTCGTAGGTCTCCGGGTGCGCAAGGTCCCCGAGGGTCCCAAACTGCCGCAGCCCCTCCGCCCACCCCTCCCCCCTGTCCACGGGGAGCGCGCTCCTCTAGTGGCGTCTACGCACGCAGGGTGGCGGACCCCGGTTGCCGGAGCCGCGTCTCTACCGGCCAAGAAAGCGCTGGGCGGGCGCGCCGCAGAGGGGCCGGCGGCCGGCAGAAGCGGACGCAGAGGAGGGGGTGAGGACCGAGGAGCGGCTTTTAACGAAAAAGTTGAATCATCAGCGAAACCATTAGGACTAATGCGAGGCGCACAAGCTGCGGAATCAATGCTGGGCCTCGGGGGTCGGGGCTGGGTGGTGGGGTGGGGACAGCCGGCCGACCGCCCCTTGACCACGCGAGGCTCAGCTCCCTCCCATGTGGGGAAATGGATTTTCGCGATTTAAGAAAACTCAAACCAAAGTGAGGTAGGCCCGGATGTGCTGACGCTGCGGTTCCGGCAGCATGAGCCCCGAGAGCGGCTCCGGGAAGGGGGGCGGCGAGAGGCCTAGGCTGGGATGCAGAGACCGGGGCGCGGGGAACCGGAAAGGCTTGCAGTGAACTCGGGCAGAACGAACCGGGCCGTGCGGCTGAGGTTGCGCTCCTGGGCCAGGGTCGGCGGGACCCAGGCAATCCCTGGGCCCAGGTCCCCGGTGCCCACTCGAGCCCCTGTGCGCGCTGGAGGAGCCCACGCCTGCGCAAGACAGAGAGGCCCCGCTCCCGCCCTGGGCAGCCCCCTAGAGCGCGGCTGCAGGGCTCACTCGGCGTCTCGGCATGCACGCACCCTGATTCCATCACCTCGGGCCCCGGGTCAAGCCTCCCTCCCAGCGGCTGGGAGAGGTCTGCAGTGACACACACACACACACACACACACACACACACACACACACACACACCAGTCAGCCTCTGATGATTGGCTGGGGTCCTGGGGCCCAGTACCTCCCTCCTCCAGGCTCTGCGGGAGAATCAGACTTCCAGTGGAGAGACCCTCGGGAAGCCCCCGGGGAAACACGGGAGATCAGAGAGGGCACCAGAGCAGGGTGGGCTTCCTCTAAGACCCATTTTCCACCGGAGCCTCCCAGTTCCCTCCTCTCCTCCACCCTGGGGTGGGGGGTGGGGGCAATGGCCCCTCTGGCTCCTGAGGCAGCTGGCTGGGGAGGGACCTCCCCCTGGTGCCGGAGGGAGGTGTGGCTTCGGGCTTCTGGGGAGCCTGTCTCTGCCTTTCTTGGGGCCACGCTGGGTTAATCTGTGAAATGGGCACAGGAGGTGAGATTGAGGCTGGCAAGGGTCTCTTTCAAGAAGCTGGAAGCTTTCTGGGGAGGGGCCCCAGAGGCTGTCACCACCACCCACCCGCCCCCACCCGCACACACAGGGAAATGGAATATTTTTAAGGGCCCCCTGTCTACATAAGCAATTTGAATCATCACGAATCAGTGTGTCGGCATCAGTCTGTCGACCTAATCTCTCTGATCCCGCAGCTGGCCAGGCTGCCCTTCAAAAATTCTCGCCCACACAGGTCTCTATTGGCTTGGGGCTTCCCTCTCACATCCCACTAAGGCTTGAAGGGTCCCAGCCATTCTAGAGGGACTTAGAGAATTCCAAGGAAGGCGCTCTGCAGTGTGGGGCCTCCTGAGGGGCAGCCTAGGGTACAGAGGTGCTGCCCCCAAACACCCCCCCATGTAGGGGGGACTCAGGTAGGGAAAGTCCATCTGGACGAGGGAGAGGAGGCCTGAGGAATGGCGAGGGGAAGGAATGGAACGGGAGGTATCTCCCTGCTGAGCTGATGAGCTGCCGTCACCCACCCACCTTCCGGCAGCCCGTCCAGGAGGACCGCCGCGTGCAGGGCTGAGCTCTCCACACGCGCTGGCTTGTGTCATTTCCTCGCTGGAAAGAAAGCTGGACACAGCTCTGCCTTCCCGCACACACGTTCTGTGTGATCTGGGGTTGGGTGTGATCGCACATATGAGCCGGAATCCTCACTCCTAAACTGGGGACAGCACTCCGCCCACCAGGTTATTGTGGGGATGTAGCGAGACAATTCAGGTAAAGGGCCTGATCAGCTCCCAGCTCAAAGAAAGCCTCAATGTGATGTGGATGAAGGTCAAGGGCCATCCACCAGGAGCTCTTGAAAGAAACAGCAGAGCAAGGCTGGTTGGCCCAAGGCTCTGTCTGGGCCAGGGTCTGTGTGCACCTCCGGATGTCAAATTTCCGAGGCCAGCTGTGTGGTTAGCACGGAAGAGGCGCAGTTGCCCGTGGTGGGGGTGGGGGACACACGCGTGTGGACACGCTGGGTCTCCGCTGGGGATGAGGCAAAGGTCAGGATTTATGGGTCTGGGAGTGTGGGCGCTTGGGCCCTGGAGGGGCAGACGGAGATGTCGACGGTGCTGGCGGGGTTAGGGGTGCAGCTGTAGTTCTGGAGGGCTGTTGCGCATTCGTGCGCAGGCCTGCGGGGACAGGGTGCGTGGGCACCCTCATGTGTCCTGGAGCCCCAGTGGGAGCCTGACTAGGCGCGCGAATGGGGGTGGGAGCGATTTGACTCTGCGCTCAGGACCAAGCCGTGGCAGGCGGCGGCCCCGGCACAGGCCGAAGGAAACGGACCTGTGGGCTGAGGGTCTCGGCGGCAGGTGCCCCCGGGGGTAGTCAGCACTGAGCAGGGGCACAGATGGCTGTGCACCCAGCAGCAAGCCTTGAGCCCGCGCTCTTGTCAATAGGCCGCGCGACCTTCGCCACTGCTACCTACCCACTCCACAGATGGAAAGGTGAGCTCAGAAAGGGCAAAGGACTTTCCCAGAGCCACGCAGCCGGCCGGCGAAGGAAGCACACGGTCCGGCAGCCTTAACTCTGTGCCCCATCTTTCCGGGAGGGAAGAGTGGAACGGGGAGCCCGACCCGAGGGCCAGACGGCGGAGAGTGGGGCCCTGCTGCTCCCACCAAGGGCCGAGACACAAGGCGAACCGCCGGGTCTCCACCTGCGCGCGCCCGGAGCTTCACTCCTCTCTAGCCTTCGGGTTTAATACCGCCTCCTCCCAGAGGCCTTCGGGGACCCGGGCGGGCTCAGGCACCTCCCTTCTCCCCGGACCCAGCCCCGGCCCCTGGGCTAGAGCTCGGCGTCTTAGGTGGTGGCGCGGGGACCGCACGGATGGCGCGGAGCCCGAGGGGGAAGGGAAGGGCTGTGGAGGAGGGAGCGGGAAGGGGCGAGGTGCGAACCGAGGGGCGGGGCCCGAAGGCCGAGCCAGACTCCGAGACGCCAAGGAGACGCCAGGTGAGCCGGGCTGGGGGCGGGGAGGGGGCTTGGGCTCCGGCGGGAAGGGTGGGGGCGGGGCCGGAAGGACTGCGGGGAGGGGGCGGGGCACCCCGGAGAGCCGCGGGCCCGGAGGGTCTAGAGCGGCGCTGGCCGTGCTCTCCGACGCCCCACGGCCTGGGAGGAGAAGGGGGCCGCTCCGCGCCGGCCGGCCGCCGGGTCCCGGGAGCCGCGGAGCTGGCGCCACTGCCAGTTTCTCTCCTTCAAGCTCGGGCAGCCCGGGGGGACACTCAGGTCGGGAGAGGGGACAGCCCGGCTCGAGGGCCCCAGAGGGGCAGGCGCGGGATCCGGACGCGAAGCGGCGACGCCGACTCTCCCCAGCCGGATCGAGGCGACGTAGGGCCTCGGCGGGTCGGGATCCGTGTGCCGCTGCGTCCCGGAGTGCGCTCTTCCGCAAAGAAATAAAACCTTTAAAGGGGGCCCGGCCTCCCCGACTCCTATCTGGGCCTGTTCGAAGGGGGGAGGAATCTCGTCCCGGAGAGGGGGGAACGGAGCCAAGGGGGGCACCGCGGCAGGGGGTACGGACGCACGGGCGGAATCCTGAGCTCCGATGGAGGGAAGAGAGCAGAGAAGAATGGAGAGAAAGAGACGGAGAGGAGGAGACCGACTAAAGCAGAGAATCTGCGAGAAAGGAAACGCGCAGCCGGGGCCCCGGAGGCACCGCCGCGGTCGTGCGGGCTAGCCTTCACCAGGTCCCCCTCCAGGGGGTTGGCGAGACCCCAGGGAGACCCGCAATTCGGAGCTGGAGCGCCCGCACCCCAGAGGCCCCCAGCATGCACCTTGCCGGCTCTCGCGTCGGGCGGGGCCCTCACACCCCCAGGATCCGAAGCTCACCCTCTCTCCAGGGGATGGGGAGCGCGCTTCGGACTGGTCTGCCTCTCGGGATGGAGCTCCAAGCACGTGAGCCCCTCCCCATCTGCCCTCCAGGAATGTCCGGCCCAGCCTTAGCCAACCCACCCCACTTCAGTCCGAGTCTTGGCGCTGCGGACTCAGGGACGCCGAGAGCGTCCAGGAGGTGCCGAGAAACCGAAGACACGAACCCAGGACCAGAGGGGCGGCCGCCGGGTTCGGTCTCCCAAGCCCGCAGCGGGGTCGGACCTGGGTTGCACAAGCAGTGGGAGATCGCGGTCCGCGTGGGTGACGCCGGCCGCGAGAGCCGGGAGGCGGCGCCAGCGATCCTGCAGCCCGGATCCGTCCTCCGCGGCTCTCAGAGGCCTCCCGGGCGGAGGTGATCGCGGGCGCTGGCGCTCAGGTCGGGGACCCAGAGGAGCGCCCGGACCAGTGGGGGAGGGAGGGAGGCAGGGACAGATACGTGGAGAAAGAGGGAAGTTTAAGCCTGAAACATGTCTGCAGAGACCGAATTGACGGGCTTTAATGCGCACTGCGAAGTAAGCAAGGAGGGGGGTGGGAAGCAAGCAGGATGTAAACCGAACCGAGGTCAGACGGCGATCCGATGAAAATAAACGTATAACGAAAACGGCCCCCGGCAGAGAATCAGCCGCTAGGGATACACACCCCTGACGTTCCTGGGCAGTCACTTTTTAAAGCATCTTTATTATGAAAGTTTTCAAATATAAAACAAAGTAGAGGAAGCCTTAAAATGAAGCCCCATGTACCCAGCCCCCACTCAACAATGATCAACTCCTGGCCAATCCAATTTCATCTGTGCGTCTCCCTTTCATTTTTACTATTTAATTAATTAGTTTGTTTAGTTTTGTTGAGATATTTTCGAACAAACGCAGACATCACATCGTTTCAGCGGTAAATACATAAGTGCATCTTTAACTTCTAAAAATTAAAAGATAAGACTCTTAAAAATTAACAATACATCTATAAGTCGCCTCACAATAAATCCACAGCTTCATCTAATACTCAGAAGCAGTTGACTTCTCCCGTCGCGGAGCACAGGCTCCGGACGCGCAGGCTCAGCGGCCATGGCTCACGGGCCCAGCCGCTCCGCGGCATGTGGGATCTTCCCGGACCGGGGCACGAACCCGCGTCCCCTGCATCGGCAGGCGGACTCTCAACCACTGCGCCACCAGGGAAGCCCGAAAGCAGTTGACTTTTGATGGTGGAAATGCAAAGTATTTGTTTTGACTTTACTGCAATTTCCAGATAATCAATCATAAGCATTCTTACTTTTATAATAAAACAAACAGACTAAAACTGAGGCCGACAGCTGCAGGAGCTGACACGGGCCAGGCGGTGGGCTGTCGTTCGCTCTCCAGGTGGTGAAGCCGGAGGCTGCCTCGTGCTTCTTGATCTTTATCTTTGCACCTTTGTCCCAAGTGTCCATCCGAGGTCCAGATTCAGAGCTCGGTGCTATCAGAACAGGGTGGCCCCCTTTCCAGTCTACCCATGAGGGAGTGTCCCTCTCCGCGAGAGGGCAGCGGGGCTTCTACCCAGTTGTGTGGTGAGCCGCCTTGGGGACCCACCTTGGATCACCGAGTTCAGGCTTTGCTCCTAGCTAAGGGATGCAGGAGGCATGCGCACTGAGGGCGGCCAAAGGAAAAGATCCAGGTGATTCTGACGGGTGGGAAGGGAGGGCAAACACTGCCTGAGTGTGCAGGCTATCAGGGAGGGGTGACTCCACGATGGGGCCCCGACCTCCATAGCACCAGGTGGAGGAAGGGGGGGGGTCGGGGCCTCGGTGGCTGAGTGACTTCACGGAGTCCCTGCCCCAGAGTCTCTGCCCCCTCGGTCCCCAGTTTACCTTGCTGAGAATTGCCAGGTGAGGCCAGAAGGCTTTGAAGGATGCTTGGGAGACACCTACAGACAGGAGAAAGAGAGAGAAGCTGGCCCAGCCCCTCTGGCCTCCCTCTTGGTACCCACCTGACCCAGCTCTCAGCCCAGGTGGGTCGCCTTCTGGGTAGGCTCAGAGCCAAGGCTCTGAGAAACCGTCACCCCACGAAGCCAGGCCAAGCTTGTGGGGAGGAGGCTGGGGGCCACGGACAGCCCTTGACCTGTATTTGATGAGAAGGGGTCAGCCGGAGGGGAGGCCCTGGGTGGGCAGGAGTACAAAGGCGGGGGCTTCCAAGGTGCAGGGTGCGGGTGGGGAACTGCCAGCTAGGAGAAGGGCACTTACCGGGATGCCCGTCAGTCCCTCGCCAGGGCTTTGAATGAGGCGGGCAGACATGAGCTGGGGTGGGCCGGTGCCTGCTCTCTCGGCCAGGACCCCGGAGTGCCCAGGTGGGGTGGGGTGGGCAGAGAACCACCCTGGGGTACATGAGACTGGCCTGTCCCTTTTAGCAGGTCTGGTTCTGCATGAACTTGGCTGGGAATCCTTGCAGGTCGGCCAGGGTGTCCGAAGCCTGGTGGACCCAACTGCGCTCAGCGACTCTGCAGCCTGAAACCCTAGGCGGCCCAGGGTGGCTGGAATCGGGTCTCACGTAAGAAGTTAGGGTTGGCGGGCTGGGGAGGGCCACGGCACGTGCGGTAGAGACAGAGCAAAGCCATTCCTCTCCCGCCACGAGCGGAGCCAACGTGCGCGAGGTGAGGTTGGCCCGCAGTGATGGCGCCGGAGCCTGGAGCCAGGCTCATCCCCAGCCTGGTCCCGCGCGCCCTCTAGGGCTGCGTGTTCCCTACCGCGCTTCTCTCTGGTTTGTGCTGCCCCTGGTGCGACACTCCGGACGCTGGGTAATCATGGGGTAAAGCCAGCTTCCCTGAGCCCCCGCCCTAATCCAGGTTTGGATCCACTTTCTGTATTTCAGTGTTAGGCTTCTAGCTCCCGACCCTTCCTGCGCAGGGGAACAGCCTCTCCTTCCTCCTCCTGGCACCTTCCTTCCCACCCGGCGGATCTCGGAGGAGCCTGCGGCAAGGAAGCCGCTCTCCAGCCCATCTTTTCACTGCTTCATCGAAAGACGCAACCCTTCTCCCCGAATCCGCCCCGCGTTTGCAGCCCGTAGACCCTTCCTCCCTCTGACTCCAGCGGCAGGCCGTCGGGTTCGCTGCTTCCCGGCGGGCGGGTCCGAGGGTACGGCGCCCGCGGCTCCTCCCCTTCGCGCTCCTGTGGCCCCGGCGCTAGGTGGCTCCCGGGCGGACGCGGAGCTCTGGTTGGCGCAGACCGACCCGCCGCTGTGGGCGAGCCGCCTGGGGACCTCGGCACCACACAGCGCTTCGCTGCGTCCTGCGGTCTGGTCGCCACCACCTCGAGACCGCACCCGCACAGGCCACAAACAGTCGAATAAAACGGTTGCCTCGTGGTGATAACCCCTTTAACCTGGGTTGTAAGGATCCCAGTCGTGGTCCGAGAGCTCGGGACCACGGCCGTTGCCGAATCCCATCGCCGCGGTGCAACGCCGCGCGGGTGCGGCGCGGAGCACAGAGCGCCGGCACCGCCTGACGCGGCCCGCCTGGTGCGTGGAGGGAAAGCGGCAGAGAGCAGGTGGCCGCGGCCGGCGGGGGGACCTGCGCTGGCCCGGAGGCCTCCACGGTGCGGCCAGCTCTGCCCAGGCTTTCTGGACGCGTCCTTCTGAGGACTGGCAATGATTCGTCTGCTGACAGCATGAGGTCACCACCAAAGCGAGGGAGGGTCAGGGTCCCAGGGGAGGCTAAGCCAGGGGTGCCGATGCCTAGAGAGGGCACAGTGGGGAAGAGAGCGGGAGGAGGGAGACATGGGTCTGTGCTGCCCCTCGAGTGGCCTTCTTGGCACGTCACTTCCCCCCGTGGCCGCTGGTCAGGAGCGAAGGCCTTTGGAAATAGCTAGAGCAAGCTCGCTGTAGAGAAGCAGATCCTAAGTCCCTCCTGGCAAAGTCGAGTGAAAGCTACAGGAGAAGCAGTAGCATGGGGCAGGTGCCCCTCCCTCAGGGAGAGGACAGCCAACCCTCAAAGGGAAGCAAATGCGGCAACAGGACGGGGGCTGGGCTGGAGGAGGTGCCCCATGCGTCTCTCAGGTTGCCCACCCGTGTTATGCCCTGGGCACTGGGAGTCTGAAGGTGGGGACCTTAGAGCCCAGAGGAAGGACCACCTAGGCCACGGACTGCTGCCCCCTTCCCCAGGAGGGCTGCTGGGGCTTTCCGGGGCCTGGCCTCAGGGCACTGGGAACTGACTGGAGGGGCTGGGGCAGGGGATGATTCCGGGTCAGGGAGCCGGACCTCCTGCCTGGGGGTGACCCCCGTGGCGCCTTCTCCTGGGCTGTCTGGCGCCACCTCTGAGAACTCCAAGGACACCGGAGGGTGGCCCTGTTGCTGTGCAGCTCAGCCTGGGAGCGTCCGTTCCACCCAAAGCCCCAAAGCCAGGGGGCAGAGACAGGTTTCCGAGGGGGCTCAGTTTTCTTACAGAAGTGACCGTTTCAAGCACCGAATGACCTCTCTCTCTGGGCTCGAGAAGCACACCCAGTAAAGTGTCCTCCCCCCACGCAGGAGGGCCCTGTCTTCACCCTGCAACAGGCCGGCTGTAGAGAGCCAGCCATTGGAAGAAGCTTTCAATAAGCTTTCCTCAAGAGCCCATAAACTCGGGCCCTGACCCGGGACTTTGCCCACGGGTCCGAGTCCCCCAGCTCAAGAGAGACTGCGGATGGTCCAGGGGATGAGGCCCAGGCCAGAGAGCCCTGTTCCCCACCTGACCTTGCTGGGCTGTCTGGCGCCGGTGTTTCGTTTTGGCCAAAAGAAAAAACCCCTTATGTTAGAGATGGCTCTCAACTCCAGTGAGGGACGGGGCAGTGGATGCAGGGGGCCACACAGCTGGCAGCCCCTCGTGCCAGGTGAGTGGCCCGCGGGCTCTGCCTTCGCCTGACCACTGGCTTTCGGTTGTCGCCAAGGCCCCGGAACTGAGCGACAGAGGATGCAGAATCCCCTTCCACCCTACGCCCCTCTCCTCCCCGACCCTGACTTCCCCTAAGGTCTCGCTGGGTCTCCCTGTCTGGAGAAAGTGGGGGCTTGAGAGTACAGCTCGCAGGCCCCGGCTCCTGCCTGCCCTGCCCACCTGCCCCCGGCCAGCATTGGAGGGTGCTCCAGGAGCGGGGAGACGGTGCCCCCCATAGCCCATTACCAGAGGAGAGGCTCGGCCCCAGTGATCACAGAGCAGCGGCAAGTGTCCAGAAAACGTCCCTTTTTATTCCATACGCAAATGAGTAGATTCATTTAAAAAAAAAAATGTCTTCGCCAGGATAACCAGGGGCTGCAGCCTGGGAGAGAAGCCCCAGTCTGGCCCCATCTCCAGAACGGACAATCTGAGAGCAGCGCCACCTGGAAGGATCTTCACCCCTTCCGCTCCACAGGGGCTCTCTTCCTGGGATTCTCTCTCTGCCAGCCCGGAGGCCTGCTGCCCTGCCCGTGCATAGTCCCAGGCAGGGCTGTTCGGGTTGGAGAATGGTCACCTCCATGAAGCACCTGGGACAGCCTGGATTTGCCGTGGACTGCGCCCAGCCGCTGGCTCCGGCAGGGCGGGGGCTGGATCTGCTCCGAGGTTGAGGCCTGCCCCCGGGGGTAGGGGGCTGGGGGAGGCTCTGGGCTGCGTGGCCGACTGTCTCTGTGACGCTCTCTTCCCAGCGGGGATCCAGCCTTGCGACTGTCTGGGGAGCCACAGTCACCTGCGTCTCTGTTACATTCTGGACGATCTTCCGATCTTCGGACAGGGGTTCGGCTCGCCCGGGCGGCAGCCTGCGCTCCCCGAGGCGCGGCAGGGCCAGGGGAGCGTCCCTGCCCTCCCTGACGGACGGCCCCCTGGCGCCACCGCTGCCGCCTCGGCCCGTGTGCGCGTCCGCAGAAGTCCCCACTGGCCACGGGGAGTGGGCCCGGCCGGCCGGGGGCTCACACCAGGCCGGGCATCTGCGCCCGCAGGAAGGGCACGGAGGCGGCGGCTGGGAAGGCGGCCAGCGGGTAGGCGAGGGCCCCGGAGAAGCCGAGCAGCGGCGGGGGCGGGGCGGGCGCGGCGGGCGCCAGCGGGAAGGGCAGCGCGGCGGGAGCTCCGGCGGCGGCGGCGGCGGCCGGGGGGCTTTCGTGGTAGAGCACCGGCACGCGGACCAGGCGCTGCGCGCCCGGCGGGGACAGGCTGGCGGCCTCCAGCTCGGCCGCCAGCTGCCGCTTCCACTTGTTGCGGCGGTTCTGGAACCAGATCTTGACCTGCGTCTCGGTGAGCTGCAGGGAGGCGGCCAGGCCGGCGCGCTCGGCGCTGCTCAGGTAGCGCTTCAGGTCGAAGGTGGACTCGAGCTGGAAGACCTGGCTGCGCGAGAAGACCGTGCGCGTCTTCTTCTTGCGGCCGCCGCCCCCGCCCCCGCCGCGCGCCTCCCCCGCCGCCGCCGCCGCCGCCCGGGCCTCGGCCAGCTCCGCCGCCTCCTCCGCGCCGGCTGCCGGGCCCCTCGCCGCCAGCTCCGCCGCCTCCCGCTGCACCGCTCCCGGCCCGGGGCCCCGCGGCCAGGCGCCCTCTGCGCGGCCCATCTCCTCGCCCGTCTCCGGTGAGTCCCGGTCGCTGGCTGCAGGGGGGGAGAGGAGGAACACGGGTTGGTTCCGGAGGCTGATCCCCCGGCCCTGTCGCTGAGGTCAGCTGCTTCCCCCGCGAGGTCACCCACAGCCACAGGCAGGGAAATTGTCCCCACGCAGCCCCACCTACGGCAGATCTCACCCTGGGACCGGAGAAAGGCAGAGCATCTGGAGGTGAACTTGAAGACCTGAGCGATGCTGCAAACCAACACGCTGGCCACACACTCACGCCCAGAACCGCGCATCCACACGGAGGACAACAGAGGGAAGACGGAAGAAAAGGAACACAAAAACACAAACAAACACAAAAAGAAGACTGGCTCCCTTAAACAGTGACTTCGAATCAACACACACAAAAGCCCCGGAGGTACACCTCAGGGAGGAAAGGATGGTCCTTCTGAGAAATGTACACACCAGAAACCAGCACAGAGAGGGCCTCATCCCTAGCGCTCAGCCCTAGGCCAAGTCCCCCAGACACAGAAATAAAGACTTGCCATCACCTCTCCCCACTCAGGCCCAGGAGCAGATGCAGAACGCCCGCGTGCACAGAAATATTCCCATTGATGGAGGATAAGCAAATGCAAACAATTCCCCAAACCACACTCCAACCAGGTGACACTGGGAACCTATTCTCCCCCGATTCCTGTGCCCCTAGTTCAAATGTCCATGGAGATGTGCCCTCTCCACCCAAAATCACACTCAGAGGGAGTGCAGACGAGGGCAGCTCTGGCTCCGTAGAAACACGCGGCAGCCGCATCTCACCCCAGACACACTGGGCCCATGGTTGAGCCTGTGGGTTTGGGGCTACAAAAGCCCACAGAGTGTCCCCGAGCTCATGTTCCAAGTACCAAGCTGCACACAGTCTCCCAGAGGAGACGCCTCCCCTCCCCAGGTCTGGCAAGGGGTGATGCCTCCAGGTGAAAGAGTCTGCCCAGGACCCAGGTGCTGGTCCAGATTCCAGGCCCAGCTTGAAAAGGGCAGCCGCCTGACTTCCGGGCTCAAGAGGCCAGCTCAGGCCAGCTTCCCTTGTGCCTCAGGCCGAGGCTCCTGGACACAGGCCGCAGGTCAGCATTGCTTGGCCCGGCCAGCCCTCAGAAGGCAGCGGTGAGCCCGCAGCGTGAGGAGCCCGCAAGGTGTGCAGACACCGGCAGGCTGTGTCTGTAGCTTGGTCCCTGCGCTCCGCGGCTCCCCCGGAGGTGTGCCGATTTGCGTGTGTCCCTGTCCAACCCTGGCGGCATGAGCCCTCATGGTGTCCAAAGAGGGGTCAGGTTCCAGGCTGGCATGTGTGCGACCAGATACGGGGGGGGGCAGACTCACAGAGGCCCACGTGCTGCCACACGAAGACAAGACAGGCCTGCCAGCTCTGGTACAAAACAGGGACCCCTAACCCGCATTATACGAAAGAAGAACCGGCTCTTTGGTGGCCGCCTGTGGGGCTGCAGCTGTAGAAGAACCCCAGGGACAAGCGGGGAACGCATTCCCCACCCCGGGGAGACCCTTTTCACAAACACCCCCAGAAGGGCACTACGTCTGATCACTCAATTTCGGGACGAACACTGAGGCCTGCTCGAGCTTCCCGGAAGGGAAGGGGGTAGGGGCCCGGGACCTTCTGGGTGTAGGCTCTGAGATGCGGGTCCCTTTGCGAGGGGCTCAATCCCACACCAGAGAAGGGGTTATCCAAGAGGTGAGAGGGGTCTGGCCCACCTACTACCCCCTTCCTCACCCGCCCCCCAGCACTCGCTAACTTTCGCTTGGAGCTGAAAGTATTTCAGGGCCTGGAAGAGTCTTCAGTTGGCCTCACAGTGTGCGTTTGTGGGGGGGCTGGCAAAGCCTGGGGGCTGAGGTTAGAATAGCTTCCTACTCCTCTTGCCCGGGGCGGGGGGCTTCCTCCAAACGGCAGGTCCCCAAGGGAGGCAGCGACCCCGGGGAGGGGAGTAGAACTCAGGGGTTGGGACGCCCAGTCAAGAGGGGCGATCGATCGGGTTCCAGGGCTGAAAAACCCCCCACCCCCAGACTCAGAGCCCTTAGCAGGGAACAAAGGCGGGGGAGGGGGAGGGGCAGAAAAGGGAGAGAGAGGGGTGGGACTGGGGGCGTCTGGCCTTGCACAGCCACAGCCCAGGGGCTTGGGAGGCCCAAGAGGGAGAGCCAGGCCCCTGCCCCAGGCCCTGGCTGCAGCTTGTAGAGGAGATGGGACTTTGGGGACACGGCTGCTGGGGAAGAGCGCTGTCCCCCGTCCAGGCCTCCACAGCAGCGGTTCCCTCTGCTCAACGCCCCCTTTATTTTGCTGAGTCTGACTCTGTCTCCTGACCCTCTCTCTTTCCTTCCTTTATCTTTTCTCTGTTCTCTCCATCACTTATGGGTTTCTTTTTGCTTTTTGTTTTTCATCTTCTCTTCCCCCCTAGCTCCTTTCTCCGCCCCCAACATCCCTCTCTTTCTTCTCTGTCCTTTTCTCTTCTTTTCTGCCCCTCCCCCCCGTGCCCCCTCCCATGGCCTGCCTTCCCCTGTTGTATTCCCCACCCCCCTTCCTCTTCTCTTCTTAGCTGTCTGTTGTCCCCTGTCCCCAGGTTCCCCTCCAAGGGCACTCCAGAGCCTGGTGATGGGTGAAGCCCAGAGCCTGCGAAACCTTCTCCCTGCATGGGGACCCTGTCCTGGAGAGTGGGCCTCCAGACCTGCTCAACCAGGGGCTCTGCTGGGGCCCGACACGACCCAGAGCCTCCCACAGACGAGGAGGATGGCCCAGAAAGGGCGCCAACGAGCCCAAAGTCCCCGAGCAAACGCTCGGGGAGGAAGCCCGCCCCCCCTTCCCCGCGCCCTCACTCACTGTCAGGGCTGAGGCCGCTTCCGTAGCCTCCGTGCGGCCGCGAGTACCAGCGCGTGGCGCCTCCGCAGCCCAGAGCGTAGGGCGGCCCGGGACCCGGGGGCGGCCGGGGACCGAGGCCCAGCGCGCCCGGCCCAAGCAGCGCCCGGGCCCGCGCGTCCCCGCTCGGCCCGGAGCCCGCGCGCAGCTGTCTCCGCCGCTGCAGCCGCCGCCGCCGCCGCGCCTGCTCCGCGTCCTCGTCCTCAGGGTCGTCGTCGTCCTCCTCCTCGTCCTCGCGGCCGCCGCCGCCCTGGGCCGCGCGCCCAGCGCCCTTGGCCTCGGCTGCCAGCAGGTTCTCTATGAGGAAGGAGGAGGCGCGGGCCGGCGTGGCGCGCCCGGGCTCCGTCAGCTCGTCCGGCATCGCGGCCGCCGGTCCGTCGGGCTCTGCCGGGCTCCTCGGGGTTCCGGGAGCCCGGGGTGCGGCCGGTCCCGGTCCCCGCTGGGGACGCTGGCGCGCGGCTCCCTGGCGCACGCGCGGGCCGGCCCTGGAGCCGCTGCCCGGAGCGCTGGCGTCGGGCCCCACGGGGCAGGCAGCGGCCTCCGCGCCGGACTGGGCTGGGCCGGGAGCGGGTGCGCGCCGACAGCCGGCCGGGCAGCAGCCTCGCTCGCCTTTCACGTCGCCGCTCTGGTCGCCGCCCGGGCCGGCCCCGCTGGGGGCGGGGAGGGCAGGGGAGGGGCCAGCAGGGGCGGGGCGGCGCGGGCCGGGCGGGCAGCCAGCTCAGCCCGAGGATGCCGCGCCGGCCCCGAGTGCGGCCACTGCTCGGAGACGCCGCCCGGATCCGGGCGCGCAGGCGGTCGCGCGTCCGAGGGCGGGCGGCCGGCGGCCCAGGCGGGGGGTCGCGGCCAGTTCGGCCCCGCGTGATTCATTCCCCCGGCCCGAGCCACCCGAGCCGGGGGTTGGAGAGGTGGGGCCTCGGTCGCGGGGCCGCCTATTGGCTGCGGGGCTCCGATGAGAAGCAGACTGGCCAATCAGTGTCCGGCAAGGGCAGTAATTACCTCGCTGAGGGGAGAGTGTTGGACCGAGAGTGAGGAACTGCGTGTGTGCGCGCGCACGAGTGTGGTGTGTGTGTGTGTGTGTGTGTGTGTGTGCGTGCGTGCGTGCGTGCGTGCGTGCGTGTGTGCACGTGTGTGTGTGCTTGTATGTATTTGTGTGCATGTGTATACCGTGGCAGGAAGACCCCGGGGCTTCCAAGAAACAGCAAGAGAATGGGTTTGTCATTTTTTTAGACTCCGGATGTCAAGGCTGCAAAATTGTGGCATATTTTTAATATTTACACTTAATGAAATATGGATTTAATGCCAAAGGTAGTGCGATAGAACTCTCTAGGTCTCAGATTCAGGCTCAAAATGTAAGAAAATGCTAGCCCCCACCCCTATCCCCGTGGCCCTGCCGACAGAACGCCCGATGTCACACCCGCTGAGCGAGAGGAGGTCTCCACCGTCCAGCTCCCTAAGAGGCTCGGGCCTTAGTGGCGGGCGGGAGCCATTGCCCCGGCCGGCCGCGTAGGTCTTAGGGGCAGGCCCCGACTGTAAAGCGATGGGGAGTCAGTCCCCTCCCACTTCTGCAGCAGGGAGTGCAGTGACCAAAGTGCATCCCGGCCCACGCCGTCGCCCTCGGAGCTGTGGCCACTCAAGAGTAACCTTCTGACCGGCTTCCTCTGGGAGCGGGTGACGGCCGAGTCACCGGACGGCAGCGCGGATGCGCGGGCGCAGCAGGCTTCACCGGACGCGGGTTATCGCGGAGAGGTACACCCAGCCTCCCAGTGCCAGCCGGGGGCCGCGACCAACCGAGTGCCGCCCGCCGCCTCACTTTAATTTTCAGAACAACCACGGTGGAGGGAGCATCAACCCCATTTTCCAGAGGGAAAAACAGAGCCGAGGAGAGACCATTCCAGATGGTAAGGGCTCTGGCAGGCCTGGAATTCCGACAGTCAGGGCCTGGGGCCCTTCTGGCACCGGCAGCCCCAGAGTCGGATGGGGATGGGAGCGAGAAGCAGCTGAGCAGCGGGTCTAGGAGGCCGGGAGGCCGGGTGGGGCTGAGGCCTAGTGGAGGGACCTTGCTGGCCCACCTGTGGCCGCGGAGACAAAACGGTGAGCACTTCGGGTGCGTCTTCTGGCTGCAGAGGGAGCCGGTCACCACCACCCCCGCCCCGCGCCACCCCCTTACCAGCTTACCACCCTGAGCGTACCTACCCGCGGCTGCCGGGAGGGACCTCTGGTGCCCAGTGGCCTGGAGACCTTGGGTGGGAGGCGGGCTTTTCTGCAGACTCGAGGACAAGATGCTCGACCCATCTCCTCGCCCTCGCGTCCCGCCCCAGGAGCGACAAAGATGATCAACGACAGGGACTCACCGGGTTGTTTAACTCCAGCCTGGAGGCAGACAGAGTTGGGGCTTTTCCCCCATTGCATGGGTGAGGACACTGGGCCGAAGTGGGCGAGCCGGGGTCTTCGGGAAGAGCTGTGGTCTCCCAAGTACTGCTCCCTGGGGGTGCCCACGGTCAGAGAGACTCCAAGGCAGAGGTACCCCAGCCAGAGGAGGGCAGGTCAAGGGAAGAAATGACTGCCCCGGTCGGTGTGGGGGAGAAGCAACAGCCTGTGGCTAATCACAGCATCTAAGTCGAGGGTGCTTCTAAGAGATGGAGAAACTGAGACCAGAGAAGGACCCGGATGAAAAGACAGGTGGCGGAGAGGGTGACTTCCAGCTGACACCTACTGCATGCAGGCTTCCTGGGGCCTGCCTGTGCGTGGCCCCTGGGCATGTTTCTGGAACCGCAAGCCTGGCGTCACTCCCGTGCTTTCTGAGCACTTTGAGTGGGGGCTTCCTCAGAGTCTGGGTTCTAATGCCTTCTACTCTGGGCTGTGTGGCCCTGGGCAGGGGGCCTCGCCTCTCTGATCCTCCGTTTCCTCTCCTGTAAACCGCGGGTGGTAAGCACCCCTGCCTGCGCCAGGCTGTTGGGAGTGGAGGCCGGCTGGGCATCGGGCACTGCTGGAACGTCTCCCACTGCCTCTGGGGAACATGGAGGGACGGGAGGCGAGGGCACAGGCCGGACCGGGCCGAAGGAGAGTGGACCTTCCTCCCAAGCACCGGTCTTTGGGGGCTTGGAGGGCGTGTCTCCTCCCAGGGGCTCCAGGGCTGGGTCCTGGCACTGCTGTCCCCAGGAGGCTCCCGGCAACTGCGGCAGCAGAACTCCAGCGCGTGGCGCGGGCCCCGGCGAGCAGAGGGTTGCTGCGGAGAAGCAAGACCAGGTGGGGAGGCGTGCAATAGCCGCCCTGGTGCTCGCACAGGCGGCCACCTCTGTGCTCCGTGCGTCCCGGAGTCGGATCGCCACTCTGCTTGGAGGTGACAGGAGGCCGAGTTCGGAGGGGGGATTGTGGGCGGAGGCTTGTCACGTTCAGACCCGGAAGCAACTCCAGGATAGCATCGGGCAGTCAGGATGCTCTCTGGAGACTGACTGTGGAGCCTCACGGCCCTGAGAGGGCTTCTGGTGCTCCCAGGGCCAGAGCCCAAGTTTCTGGTCACCTTTGGGCAGAAGGACTCCCCAGGCAGAAAAGTGGGGCCATGACGTCAGCCGCCCTTCCTCACGTCTGCCCACATGTTTCGTCCACCGCCACCTCTCCCCTCTGCCGCCCTTCCTCACCGCCCGTCCACTCTTGTCTGCCCTAATGTTTCGTCCACTGCCACCTCTCCCCTCTGCCGCCCTTCCTCACCGCCCGTCCACTCTTGTCTGTCCACATCTTTCGTCCACCGCCACCTCTCCCCTCTGCCGCCCTTCCTCACTGCCCGTCCACTCTTGTCTGTCCACGTGTTTCGTCCACTGCCACCTCTCCCCTCTGCGGTGGGACCACCAGAGAATCCCCAGCGAACGGGCTCTTCACAACCGGCAGTGGCAACCTTGTCACCTCCTAGCTCAGTGCTGGTGTCCAAAGATGCCGCATGAGCCGGGGGAGCGAGTTAGTGGGAATAATCCCAAGAGCATAGATCAGGAGTCAGCAAACTGCAGTAACCACTGCCTGTTGTGTTTTGCTTTAATCAGCTTTTTTCTTTGGGAATAATTTTAGAGAATTCCCACCTTAAAATTTAAATTTGATCTTCACTTCATCCTTCAACCCAAGTCCATTTGTCCTAACCTCGCCCCCGTGCCACCCCACATACCTGTTCTTGTGTATGAATTTACAGAAGCAGTATTCCATTATACACCTCTCCCATCTTGCCCTTTTTTCACCTGAATGTAGGAATTTGATACTGATAAATGAAGCAATGATTTTCTGACCACCGTGCACTGAACCAACAGCCACAGATGCCTTTGTTCCAGTTACTATGGTCGAATCACACATTTCCCCCAAACTCAGGGTGTCAGATGACCGTTTATCAGTGTGCTCGTGGGGTGCATGGATTAGGGTGGCTTGTCTCCACTGCAAGGTGTCTGGCCCTCAGCTGGGGGTGGGGCAGGACTTACCTGAGGCACTTTGGCCCCTTTATCTGGGGGCTGATGGTGATGTCAGCAGAGGGACCCCTGCCTGGGGCTTTTCTGTGTGACCTCGGCTTTCTCACAACATGGGTTCCCCAGTACGAGTGGGTGTGTCTGGGGGTGTCGGAGGGGGGCATGGAACGTCACCCGGGAATTCCGAGCCTTGCTCTCCTCCGCTTTGTTGAGTACATGGAGTGGTCGCAGCCCCCATGGGGTGCAAGGGGAGGAACTTGGACCCCATCGCTCAGTAGGGGGATCATCAGATTGTAGGATGAGAAATCCAGGAAAAGACACGTGCCCCAAGGGTAGCGGATCCCCCGTTAGGGGACTTTCAAGATGCTGCCGGCTCTCCACTACTGCAGTTCATGTCGGGATGAACAGACCTGCCCATCTTTCTTTGTGGGCCGGAGAGTCGTCTGGGGGTGCATGCCCCCCGAATGGGACTTCTGGGGGGCGGGATCTATACAGACTCCACGTCACCAGTGCTTCAGAAAGTCTCCCCAGAACAGCTGC
Source organism: Lagenorhynchus albirostris (assembly GCF_949774975.1). Lineage (NCBI taxonomy): Eukaryota > Metazoa > Chordata > Mammalia > Artiodactyla > Delphinidae > Lagenorhynchus > Lagenorhynchus albirostris. The sequence goes on from NC_083098.1 coordinate 145,616,283, forward strand.
ATCAGTTTCCCTTTCGTCACATCTTCGCGGCCACCTGGTCTGATGGGACCTTCGTCTGTGGCACCGTGACATGCGTGAGAAGGAAATCAGGTGTTTTCGGTAATGATTCTCTGGCAGCTGACAGGGTGAGGTAGCCGCACTGTGTGGGCAGATGCAGCGAGATGGAGGGGCGGGGTTAGTGCTCCTGAGTGGCAGCCCATGAGGGGGTAGGCGGGGCTCGAGATCTGGATTCGGTTGGATTGTGAAGCCTTCAGGCTAAAGAATAGGGTTCTTAGTTGGCAAAGCAATGGGGAGCCCCTGAAGGGTTTTGAGCTGGGGAAGAGCCAGGACTAGAGCCGGGCCTTGGGAGGAGTAACCTGAAAGCACTAGCGTGTGCAAGGTGAAGGGGCATGCGTAGGGTCCAAGGAGGGTCTCACCGCCATCCTAGCGGTAAGCAGCAAAGCCCCAGGAGGATAGTGGCCATGCAAAGGGACCACATCTCAGGTGTCCACCTGGTGGCACACAGGCCTGGGCAGGGGGTGGGGGGGGTAGGCAGGGTGGGAGGGCGTCTCAGAACGTTCTTATTGGCTTGTCAGATGGTCCACTCCCCACACCACAGCCATGTGAAGTGTCCTTGCAGCTGTCCAGATGTGCAGTCAAGCACCAGGCTCCGTTCCCAGCCCAGCTGCTGCATCCACTGTGGTCATGAGAAAGTCACCACCCTCTGGGGACCTCAGTGTTCTCAGTGCTAAAGTGGGAATAACAATCCCACCCAGCGCACGGGGCTGGCGTGGGGTTGAGTGCACATAACCACGCAGGCAAGTGTTTGGCATAGATTTAAAATGTTGGCTTTGAAAAAGACCAAATGTTTGGAATTATTTTGGCTGCCTTTTGAGGGTCTACCCACTTCCTTCCTTGTGGGTCTGCCTTTAAACCCTGAAAAGGGGAGGAAGATTTTCACAAAGTGTTCGGTGGATGCTTCCCAGAGTTCCACTCCCTGGGACATAGTGGGTGGAGGAGGCAGGGGATGGAGAAGGGGGGGGAGAGGGGAGGAGGGGGTAGAGGGGGAGGGGAGGGGGAAAGGGGGGAGGAGGGGGAGAGGGAGAGGGGAGGGGGGAGATGGGGAGAGGGGAGGGGGAAGGGGGGAGGGGGAAGGAGGGGGAGGGGAGAAGGGAGGAGAGGGGGAGGGGGAGAGGGGAGGGGAGATGGGGAGAGGGGAGGGAAGGAGGGGAGGGGAGAAGGGAGGAGAGGGGGAGGGGAGAGGGGAGGGGAGATGGGGAGAGGGGAGGGGAAGGAGGGGGAGAGGAGAAGGGAGGAGAGGGGGAGGGGGAGAGGGGAGGAGGGGAAGAGGGGAGGAGGGGGAGAGGGGAGGAGGGGAGAGGGGGAGGGGAGGAGGGGGAGAGGGGAGGAGGAGAGAGGAAGGGGGGTAGAGAGGAGGAGGAGGGAGAGCAAGGAAGGGAACGTGAGCCGTGGGGCGGGGAGATGGATTCGAAGGAGAACAGGAGTGGGGAGGATGGGGGGGGAGGGAGGGAGGGGGGAGGGGGCAGTGGGAGGAGGAAGATGAAGTGCTAGGCATCCCTGGCGCGCAGGAGGCAGGAGCGGAGCCCGCCCAGGGGAGCCCGGGTTCTCAAGGACCCGGGCCGGCACAGTGTGTGCGCATGGCCAGAACCACGCTTCCGAAGCGCAGGTGACCCCTCCCCAGCCAGTAAGGCCGGACCAGCCAAGAAGCCCCCTTCCCCGCGGGCTCAGAGCTGCCGGGAGGCTGGGGCGGACAGGAAGACATGCCAACCTCTGTCCCCTGACCAAGCCGTCCCCAGGAGCAGGAAGCTGGGTCAGGGAGGCTAATCCCCTCCAACCCTCAGGGCCTTTGCCAGGAGCCCCTGCCCTGGGCCAGAGCCGATCTCTAGCCCTCTGCTCACCCCCACCCCAGGCTTGATGGGTGCATCGTGTCTTGTCCCTGCTTGGGGAAGGCGCCAACCAGACCCCTGTGCCCTGGTGCTCAGCAAACCTTGGACCTAGCCAGCGGCTGTCATTGGTGGAGGGAACCTTTCTTTCTCTGCAGGTATATTCCCTGCTCCAACATTTTATTTTGAAAGGACTGGCCATTGAACACCCACGCACCCACCATCTAGATACCGCCTTGAGCATGTTGCTTTCCTTGCTTTATCACCTCTGCCCATCCCTCCATTCCTCCATCCATCACAGCAATGTGTGAATTGGGGTCCCAGCCCTGCCACCTACCAGCAGTGAGACTCGGTGCTGTTGCCTGTCCCCAGGCACCACCTCCTCCTCTGGAAATGGGCGTCATAGGGCTCCTTGCGCTGGAGGCAGTGCCCAAGAAAACGGTGCCACGGATGGACGCTCTCAAGGTTATGTTTTAATGTGACGATACAATCACACACTTGATTTCTTCGTGTGACATCTGTGCACTGACTCACTGACTCTGCGTTCCGGATGCCGTGTTTTCCTGTCTCAGTAAAGATATGCGAAGTTGTAGTCGCTGAGGCTCGGATGCAGGAATGTCTGCCTATAATGGGAAGGGCACCCCGAGGTGGGGGCAGCTTTTGGTTTCCACAATGGAGTGCAGATCTGTGCTTGGAGTTATCCAAACCACTGAGGATCTTCAGACAGCTCAGGCCGCCCCTGACCTTGATTGGAAGTGAATCGGGGCTGGAGAAATGAGGCTGGAACAAAGTGCTGGGGTGAACACAGTGCAGGAAACCTCTTCCCAGGAGCCGGAGGGAAGTTTCTGGAAACTGAGTCTGGCTGTAATGGGAACCCTGCCAGTCTGGCCGGCTCACCCCTCCAGGTTTTGGAATGGATGCCTGTGGCCTAGCGGGACGTGTTTGTGGAGGGCCCCCAGCTCAGGATGCCAGTAGGAACGTTTGGCATGGGAATGGTAGTTGCACTGCTCAGTTATCCCTGCCAGGGGCGGGGCACGTGGGGGCCGGGCGACGAAGCCCCCTCCCCCCAGGGGCTGAATCGGGACTCCAACAGGTTTTCCCGCACTTCCCGGCCTGGGGCTTGCCCACGTGAGTCCATCACACTCAGAAACCCTGAAAGGACTTGTGGAGAACGATGGCCCTAAACAGATTCACGGCAGCAGGACTCTCGACTGCAAAAACTGAACCACGCTCCCTGAAAGCACAGGGGAGCGGGTTATGTAAATAGTGACCTGTCATGCAGCTGGGGAAAGAATGGGGTGCTCTCGATAGGGGGCCCTCCAAAGGATGGACTGGGAAAAGCAAACAAACCAGGGTACAGGATGTGCGTCAGCGGTGTGCAAGGGGCGGGGGGTGCACACAAGCAAGCGGATTTACGCACATACACGTTATGCTAGTTCATTCATCTATGGTTGTGTGTGTCCATATCTGTGATGGACAGAATTGTGTCTCCCCAAAATTCATATGTGGAAGCCCTAACCCCCAGTGCCTCCAAATGTGACCTTACCTGGAGATAGGGTCACTGCAGATGTAATGAATTACTACGGTGAGATCACCCTGGAGTGGGTGGGCCCTGATCCAAAATGACTGGTGTCCTTATACAACGAACGCCCTGCGAAGAGACAGCATCGCGGGGGAGAATGCAGGGCAGGGCCGGGGAGGTGCTGCCACATGACCGCACAAGACTGGGGCACAAGACTGGGGCTGACCCCGACGCTGGGGGAGAGCCTGGGACAGACCCACCCAGCACCTCCAGGGGGGTGTCGCCCTGCCCACGCCTTGGTCTTGGATTTCTGGCCTCCGGACTGTGAGACACTTAGCTTCTGCATTCCCTGGAATGCAGTGCAGCTTCTGTGTCTGTGGGAGGAGGCCTGGGGGCCTGGTGGGAGGCGCCCTCCCAGGAGACCCGGGCGCTGGGACAGCGGCGAGAGGACGTCTCAGGTCCACAGTCTTCACCGTTCAGGTTTTGTACCAGGTGCAAGCACTACTTGATTTTTTTAAACAAACTGGACAAAGTTAAAAGTCCTCAGAGTGATGCCCTGGGAGAGGGGAACTTTAAGGGCGTTTGGCAGAGAAGCTGACTGAGGCTGGGGGACCCGAGGTGGCCGGGCTGTGGGATGAAAGCAGAGGATGTGGGGGAGAAGTTCGGGGATCCCGGGGGGCCCAGGGGTCCTCCCGGGCTCAGGTATGCGTGTGATCAAGGCGGGGATGGGGACAGCAGGTGGAGAGGGGCCGGCTGACCCTCTGAAAGTGGGGGATGGAGGGGAGGTCCACGTGGGCGGGTGGTCCCCTGAGGCCGGCATGTTGTCCAGGGGTTGCCGCCTTCCTTACCCGAGGCTGCAGGGAGGCTGGGCTCTGCCTCAGGTCCACCCGCAGCCCCTGGACCACTCTCAGCCTCGACTTCCTCATCTGATGGAGGAATAAACGGCACCCAGGCCAGAGAAAGATGTTCAAGGACCACGCTGGCGACAGGTATCCTCCGAGGGCACCCCTGCCCAGCCCCCAGCCCAGGGCTCAGCTCAGAGTGGGGAGAGGCAGGCAGCACCCAGCGGACCAATGTCTTGTGGGGACCGTCACCTCCCTGCCACTGGAGCTGGCCGTCCCAAACCAGTGAGCCTTTCAGCAGGTCCTGGAGGGAATGAATTCTTCGCCCGTTGGAGGGGTGAATTTAAAGCAGCGGGTCATCTGCACAGAAGCCTTCTCCAGAGCTGCTCAGCCGTGGAGGGTTGGCCTGGGGAAGACCCTACAGTCCAACGTGCCTGCACCCCAGGGCCCTCGCCCGCCAGGCCGCGGGGCCTGCAGGAAACATCTTCTCCGGTACTTGCAGGGTGAGTTTGATAACTGAAGCGGGAGAGAGATGTTGAGGGAGACTAGGCAAGGCGCAAATTTTGGCTTCCTCCTGCCCCTTGTGCTTGCGGTGGGAGGGAAGCACTCCTGCAGGGGCCCCCAGATCCCAGCGGGGACTCAGCGGCATCCGACCAAAGGCCCTTCTGCTGGGTCCCCCGCAGCTGCAGCCTGGGCTCTGAGTGTCCCTAGGACACTGAGTGTTGTCTGTGAAACACCAGGGACCAATCCGTGGATGCCTGGCCCTAGCTCTAATAAATCAGCGCACACTTGGGGGCTTAAAACCACAGAAATTTATTCTCTCACAGTTCTGGAGGCCAGAAGTCCTCAATCAGTATCGCTGGGTTGGAGTCAAGTGTCTGCAGGGCCGGGCTCCCTCTGGAGGCTCCGGGGGAGGGGCCTTTCTGCCTCTTCCCGCCCCTCGTGGCCCCAGGCATTCCTGGGCTTGTGGCCTCTGTCTCTGTCTTCACGTGGCCTCCTCCTCTGTGTCTGTGTCAAATCTCCCTTGATCTGCAGCTTGTTGGCAGTTAGGGCCCCTTGGATAATCCAGGATCTTCTCAAGATCCTTAACTAATCCCATCTACAAAGGTCACATATCAGGTCACATTTATAGGTTCTAGGGATTAGGACCCCTGTTATCCTTGGGGACATTATTCAGCCCATGACACCACTAAGTCCTCATCAGGCTCCAGTGCAGTAGCTCGGGCCCGGGTCCCTCTATACTTATTGGGGGCATCAGTCGTGTGCTCTTTGGGCCTGGGTGAGGCAACCCCAGTGTCTGCAGAAAGTGAGATTTTAAGCCACAACTAAAATGTTAGCTCACCTGGAAATCGATCTGGGAAATTAATTCAAAGGGAGGGTCCCAAACAATGACTCAGTGTAGAAACCTCCTAACAGGGGGTCATCTAGTTGCTGCTTGCACACCTCTCCTAACAGGGAACTCACTACCATACAAGGTAGCTCATCACATCTTTTTCTGCTCCTACCACCCCCTCCCTTTACTTACACATGTAATGATGTGCAGAAAGATTGCACTTCTGAACAGCTGTGGGAGAGGCTGGTCAGAGCCTCCTTTGTGCGGTCGGGGACAGGCAGGGGCCAGCAGGGTGGGGGACCCTTAGTGGAGGAGGTGGCCAGACCGGACACATTTGTCACCCAACTCCACATACACCCCAAACCTGTGCCATTGAAGAGGGTGGGGTCGGGTGGTGGCAGCTCTTCTGAATGCTCCACCCCCGAGGGGCTGGGTGAGTGGTAGTCTCACTGCCAGATTCCGGGCCGCCTGAACCCCTCAGAGAGAGACTTCTGTCTACGTGTGTCCCTTTGCACGGACAGCAAGCCAAGAAGCCCAGCCCCCCCACACCACCCTCTGCTCCTTTGCCCACTGTAGAGCCCCTTAGGGAGCGGATCCTGCATCCTGGCCGGGACCCTGACTCCATTTGACCCCCTGCGGCCTGAGTGGCCACTGTGCTTGCGATTCCAGGCCACCGGCGAGGTTTCTTTTTGCACTCACCAGCCTGCTCTAGGCACCCCGAAAGGAATCACCCGGCCAGAGTCACGGGGTAGGGGCATGATTGACTGTCCTGTGTCGTAATAAGGCAGAAATCACTGGAAGCGGCTGCAAAGTGCGGCTTAGCTCTCTCTGCACGTGCCCCCAGCCGACCCCCAGCACGGAGGTGGGGAATACAGAGAGCAGTTTTATATCACTTTGAATAACACTCCAAAAACATTTAGTGTTCAAGGCATCCAACACTCCATTCTTGGGACCAGGGGAAGATGTGCTAAAACAAAACATCTTCTTGGACCTGAATCTATAAATAAGGCAGATTCTGCCGGAACGTGTTTGCCTCTTTAGCTGGGAGCACAGTGGAAGTATTCATCTAAGGCTGATTCATTCTGAAGGGTTTGAAAAAGCAAAAGCCATTCGGGTCCTGGAGGAAAGGTCCTGTCCCAAGAGCGCCACCGTGCGGAGACTTCGGAACTGACTTAAAGTAACAACCCGACACCCCTCTTGGGCAGAGAAGTGGAAGCGTGCGTTTTGCCCCTCGAAGCTCTCCTGCATCCTCACACCCCGCACATTTTAGATGACAAACGTGATATCCTAAAACGACATCTCCAGTGTGGTTTCAGGCTTACCACGAGGCAGAACTGAAGTGAGGTTTAAAGATACCTCTTCCCCCTCCCCGCGATGCTTGTTAGACTGTCTCCAGGAGAATTTTACGCTCACAGCCAGTCCCCCGGATGCCCAGATGTGCCACCGACGCCGGGCAGTGGAAGCTCAGGAAGACCCTCACGTGGTGGGGGCAGTTCTGCTGCCGGTCCCGGTACTGGACCTGGCCCTCATCCCCACCCCCTGCCTGGTTAGCCTCTGCGCACAGACTGCGGACTCAGGCTCGGAGGTGTGCAGGTGCTTCATTTATCCACTCAGTCATTTGTTCAGCCACTACTAATGTGACGCAGTCGAGCATCCAGGTCCCGTTCTGGACAGGAGACGGTCCAGACAGAGCCAGACCCACCCTTGCCCGCAGGGAAGATAGACCAGACCCTGTCCCATATCCCTGTGTAACTGCATCCGAATGAAGGCTGAGATGGACAAGCTCAGGGCACGGGAGGGGACCCACCTCCACGTCTCCTCTGGTCCATGCTTTGTGGTCCCGCAGAGCCGGGGAGGAGGAGGGTGCCCTAGCCCCCGGGAGCTAAGGCGGCCTTGAGAACCCATCAAGGATGACATTTATTACCACATCAGACCCAAGTTCAAGAGGCAGTGCCCAGCCTGGCCTCTCACATGGACATCTAGGTGGAATTAGCTCACTTCCCTCCCACCTCCTTTCTATATCTGGAATATTTCGCTGATGCCCTCATGGGTGTGAGAATAAACTGGGCCCCAGCAGTCAGGGTCCATTGGAAGGAAGGTGGCGGGAGGTACAGACAAGAATACTCTTCCTAAAACAAGAAACACACTCAGAGGCCAGAGGACTAAGATGTTTTCCCACCAGGGCCTAACTAGCCAGGAGTCATTTTCTGGGGTCCTGGGGCACCAGTTTCCTGAACTCCACCCTCTCCCCTTTGTATGTAAGGGGAGCATTACTTAATGAAACGGCAATAGAGAAAGCAGGGGCTGGATGAGGCTGAGAATCGGCCAGGGTAGGAGATTGCAGGGGTCACTGAGACTTTAGTCCAACACAGTCCCTCTATGGGAGGGGAAAACGGGTCAGGGAGCAGCAGGGGATGACCTGCCAGTGCCCTGGAGGGCAGACTCCCTGTCGTGGCTGGGACGCAGCCACTCACTCTACCTTGGACACATGCGGGTCCACAACAGACAGCTGATGCCTTGACTGAATCCAACTTTAAAGTGTAATTCCCATCACAACATTGTAAATTAACTACACTTCAACTATAAATAAATAAATGAATGAGTGTAATTCCCAGACCGGGGAAGTCATCAGATCCCCGCCTCCTGGGCGGTTCCTTCTGGTCTGCGTGTGGGTGGGGCGGGGCTTCCAATTAGGGGCGGGGCTTCCACCTGGGGGAATCAGCCTTCTCAGGGCCTTGGCCCGATTCTTCTTCATTTAACGCCCCAGGACTACACCAGGAGGTAGGTGTCCTGAGCGGTGTGCTGAGCTGCCAGTGGCTCACAGCCCCACAACGCGTCACAAGGCCAACTCAAGGTCTCTGAAGGCAACTCACGTCCCTGCCCCTGCCTGCAAGAAGTCTCTGTCCTTGACGGGAGATACGATGCCATAAGCTACCAAACCACCATCCACTCGGCCCCGCCGCTGCTCGGACTGCGTGTCAGTCTCTGGCCTCAGGATACCCCAGGTTGGTAAACCATATGCCCAATCGCCACTTTAAGCCTCAGTTTTCTTAATGGAAAAATGGACATGATAACAGAACCGACCCAGCCAAGTTGTTGTGAGAGGGATACCGTGGGGTGCAGGAGGGAACCTGAACCCCCATGAGGACCGGCGTCCGCCCCCTCCCTGGCCACCGACCCACCAGCAAGAACATCCCGGATCGCCCGCGCACTGCGGACTGCACACCTCCGCTCCCCGCCGCAGCTCACTGGGGGACCCCGCCAGATGACTCTACCGCTATTGAGACGTCTATGTGATCCGTATGGCTGAAAAGTCGTTTCCCAGAGAGAGCAGGGCACCTCTTCCCTAATCCCAAAGGGAGAGAGAGCAACAGAAATCCCGGGGCGTCCGGCCCTCGGGCGCGGGGATGCGCGCTCATCCTCGCTCTGCGCTGCGCGGAGGAACCCAAGGCGCCAGGGAGCGCGCTTTGCCTGGCGGGAGCCACCCGGCTTCCTGCCCGACCCCGGGGACACTGGGGGACCCGACTCCTTCCCGCGCCTTCTCCTGGCCGGGCTGACACAGAATGGTCCAAGCCAATCGCCATCTCCAGGCAGCAGCTGGAGGACTGGCTCGTCTGAGCGAAGGACTAGGGGCAGGGAACTTCCATCACCCAGCCCCGCCGCCTGGGCTCTCAGTCCCAGGCACCCCTCCTCTCATAGCACCTCGGGGAAAGCTGAGCCCCTGAAAGGAGCTGGTGGCCCCAAGGTGGAGGCAGAGCTGGGCTGACCTCATACTGCTGCAAGGTCACCTAGAGCAGGGACCACGGGTGCCTCAGACCACAGTGGGGTGTACCCTGCCTTTCCTCATGGGGTTTCATTTCGCATTTCAAGGGAGACCGCCCTGCAGAGCAGAGTGGAGAAGGTGGAGAAATCAACCGGAAAGGCAAGCCCAGCAGCGGGCCCTTGGCCCAAGCATCCACTTCCTTGGCTCCAAGACGCTTGTCTTGGGCCAGTTACTCTGTCCCGCCTGAGGGAACAACGGCGTTTATCAAATTCCTAGGAACGCTCCCTGCTTGTGAGGGATCCGGGAGCCCCTCCATCGCTTCTCAGATGCACTTTCCTCCTGCTGCTGTGGGGTCTGGACCCCCAGCAACTTGCCTCTACTCTGAGCCCTGTGGCGCAAAGCTGGTGCAGGGAGTGGGGTGTGGATGCAACCCCTGTCTGCAGGACCTAGAGCCCCCAGCATCCTGGTGAACACCTGGCTGCTGGGTGTACCAGCGTGGGGCCCCTGTTCAGTTCAGTTTTCTTTGAACTCTCTGTTGGGTCTAGTGGGGGGTAGGGGTCCTCCCCACTCCTTCCCTTCCTCCCTCCCTCCCTCCCTCCCTCCCTTCCTTCCCAACTTGTCAGAGCCAGGCCAAGTGTGAGCTTTGGGGCTTTAGCTGTGTACAGGCAGGAGGGTCTGCAGATCTGAAATGGAAAAATAAATAAGCACACAGGATCGGGATACCTGTGGCTGACACGCAGCCTTGGGCCAAGCCCAGGCTTTGCCAGGAGGAGGCAGAGGTCTGCGGGGTGGTGACACTTGCTCATCCAGGGCCACCTGCTGGAGGTGGCAGAGTTGAGATTTACCTCAGGGGACTCTGAGGCCATCCTCCCGACAGCTTCCAGGACCAGACTGTTCATCCCCCTTAAAAGTAAAGATTGGGCTTCCCTGGTGGCGCAGTGGTTGAGAGTCCGCCTGCCGATGCAGGGGACATGGGTTTGTGCCCTGGTCCGGGAAGATCCCACGTGCCGCGGAGCGGCTTGGGCCTGTGAGCCATGGCCGCTGAGCCTGTGCGTCCGGAGGCTGTGCTCCGCAACGGGAGAGGTCACAACAGTGAGAGGCCCAAGTACCGCACACAAAAAAAGTAAAGGTTGACAGCCACCCCCTGGGGGAAAGGAGGCCACGGAGGCCAAGAGGACAGGGCCAGCCCCGCGCCAAATGTCCACTAAGACAGGAGGGGAACAGATGAGCAAACCCCAGCCAAGCACCCCCTCTGCCTGCACATTCCACATAGGACCTACCTGGTTAGATGGCCCAACAGAATTCCCTCCCACAAAAATGCTGTCGCCGCTCCCATTTTACAGGGCAGGGAGTCCAGGTGAGGGGCTCACAAAATGCCCAGACAGGGCTGGAGCCCAGAGGAGGGAGGCTTATCTGGAACTCCACACACTCCCACCGTCTTAATTCAACAGGGTTTGCCAGACGCGCCAGGCCAATTCTGCGTCTCACCACTTGTCCCTGCGGCTCCAATTCTGATACAGCGCCAATCTGAGGCTGCCCCAGCATGGGCCAGGCGCCCTGCCGAGTACCCTGCAAGCTCCCCTCCCTGGACATGACCGTGAGCCCCGGCCAGTAGAGCTGTGGGATCCCGGGCTTCCCCAGCCTCCCTAGTGCCGGGGCCGCGCGCGGGGGTTGATTCCGGGCCGTGCCCAGCAGCAGCGGTGGCCTATCGTCCTGCACCTCCCCTTCCCTTCCCCCCACACCGCCAGGCTGCACCAGGGCAGAGGCCAGTCTCGAGCTCGCTTTGGGCAAATGCTGGCCCCGGGCGGGGTTCAGTTTCCCCAATGTCAAGCTGTCCCTGGATTAGGAGGCCTGTTCCCAGTGGCTCTGACTCTCTTGTCGACCCCAAGTTGGGTGCACCCCCTTCCGTTGTGTTTCAGGCTATTTTGCTGAGTGACTGGAGCCTCAGTTTCCTCACTGGGAAATGGGTACAACAATGATCCTTCCCAGGGCTGCTGTGGGGACCAAGTTACACACCCTCTGCCCGCACGGACCTAGGGGAGGTTGTGGTCAAGGGAGGGGCGAGGCCTGGCCACCGCAAAGCCACAGCCTCACTGGCATCTCCCTCTAGGTGGTGGTGGGGAGTCAGGACCTCAGCTTGGAGGGAAGATCCTGCAGCAGAGGCATTCCAGAATCTGAGTCTCAACCTGCCCCTGAAGCCCGGCGCCCACACATCCCTGCCACGGTGTCCACTGTCCCTTCCTAGGCACTGTGACCCCAAATCCCGCACGTCCCCAACTCCTGTCCTGCAAACCTCACATCCTACGGGTGCAGAAAGCGTCATGTCTCCCCTCCCCCCACCCCAAGCAAGAAGAGGATGGTTTTCTTGTCACTCAGGCCCAGCTTGAATGCTTCCTCCTCCCAACCGCCTTCCCTGACCTCAGAGCGCACAGTGTACATTCACTGAAGTGCTGACTGCCCACCCAGCCCACCCGGCCCACCCCCAAGCTCCCTGGTGGCCACCCTTTAGCTCACCGCCTATCCCCGGGGCCTAGAACCCTGCCTCGCCCAGAGAAGACACTCAAAAAATATTTGCTGACTGAAGGGAGTGAATCCCGGTTGGCGGCTGCACACGTTAACCCCGCAAAGCCGTTTATCGTTGGGGGACCCCGGAGCCGGTGGATGGCAGGAGGACACACTGTCAGCACCGCGATTAAACTTCACAGCGTAGTTTGTGTGCCACCTCCTCCGGGCAGCCCTCCGCCCTGCGCCCCATCTCTAGCTCTTCCTTCCCAGAGGGCTGCGCCCTCTTCCTGTGTCGGGTTCCCGCAGCACCCGGCGCGGGAGAGCGCAGGCCTGTCTGGGTGAGCGAACCGGAAGTCTGCGGCCCGCGAAGCTCCGGGTCGGGGTGCGGGTTTGGGTCTCAGGCCCTCCTGGGGCTGCAGGCGGCTCGGTGAGAAGCCCAGCGAGGCCTCTGCGCCCCGCGGGCTACCCGGTTTATCGCCTGGGAAACTGAGGTTCGGCCGGTGCACCGGGGCCCGCGGTCAACCCGCAAGCGCAGGCGCCTTCGGAAGGCGCTGTCCCTTGCCCGGCAGAGCCTGCAGCGGGGCGATCGTGCGTCACTCGCCCTCCCCCGACACCAGCCCGCTCTCGGAGAAGGAAGGCGGGCGGCCGTCAGCCGGAGACTGGCGGTGCCCCGGGGCGGGAAGCCAGGCCTAGCAGGCCCACGCCGTCCTCCGGCCCGGGTCCCGCGCTGGGCGCCGCTCCTGGGTGCCGAGGGCGGCGGTGATCCCACCACGCGGCATCTGCCGGGGCTTCCGTAGCCTCATCTTTCTACCCGTCCTGCCCGCAGCTTCTGCGCATTTAAAGCCAGATGAAGCGCCTCTTTCTGGGTGGTCTGAGTTTCTTCCCCGGTTTCCCTGGGCTTCGCCTTTCTCTCTCCCGTGGGGACACCTATGGCCGCGCGCCACTCGCGGACGCTGCGGGCACGTGAGGCTGCTCCAACTCCGTAGGAAATGCTTCCTTCCGACCCTGAGCAGATCGTGTCAGCGAGGGGAACCGTCGTGCAATTTGCTGATGGGACGTATCCGCGGGGACGCAGGCCGGTGACCTCGCGCTGCGGACACGCATTTCCGTGGAAAGCTCCCGGGGGACACAGCGCCTGCTCCGAGACCGCCCGTCCCGGCGGGAATCAAGGTCCCTGGGCCCGAAGCCCCCGGCCTCACCTGCCGTCCTGTATGAGGCCGGGAAGAGAAGGCGCGGGACCGAGCGAGTAGCCCCCGCGGCGGGTGAGGGAGCGAGATGACTTTTAAGCGCGTGGAAGGAAACCACGCAGCCGCGTGCGGCCCCCGAGCCAGGTCCTCGGTTCCCGCCGCCGCCGCTCTTCAGGGCCGCTGGTTCGAGGTATCCACGGTCCGCGGGAGACCTCCTGCCCCTGGTGCCGTCCTTCCTGCCAGCACTGGAGGACCCGGTGCCCCCAGTGACGCACCGGCTGCCCCACGCCTTGGCCCGCAGCCTATTCCTGTCCCAAGAATGGGTGCTCCCCTAGCATCTCGGGCCTTTAAAATTGGGGTGCGGGGCCAGAGCCGCTGTTGAAACTGGGTATTAGCGCTCTCGCCCTTCCCCACTACCTTCCCCACCCCGCGGCCTCCGGGAGGCCTCGCAGCAGCTCTGCCGGGAGCCGCCTTGGGTCTCCATTTCCCCGACAGAGAAACTGAGTCTTAGCAGAGCAGAGGCTGAGCGGTGAGCACCGCAAGGCTGCAAGTGCAGGGCGACCGCCCGCCTCAGTTTCCCTCAAGGACCTCAGGTAACACCGTTTCTAAAACGGGCCCAGGGTACGTCGCCCGCCGACCACAGCCTCCGATGCCCAGCACAGCCGGAGCGCGGTGGGCAAACCCGCAAAGGTGCCCTGAAGCCCAGGTGGCGGGGAGCCCGGGTCACCCCGACACGGACAGTCTGTGCGACGCGAGCCCCCATCGCCCAGCGTGGGCCGAATGCGTTACCAGCGAGAACAGAGTCCGACCTTAACCCCCTACCCCCTACTCGCGTCGCGGCTGTTGACTCAAGGCTCAGGGGCTTCCGCTTCTTCCCTTGGCTTTAAATCCCCCAAATGAAGCCGTCATCTCCCACCCCGGCGGCCCCGCAGCTCCTCCGCGCTGCCTCGGCCCCGCCGGCCCTGGTCCCTTTCCGTCCGGCCCGCCTTCTGCGGCAGCCGCCTCCCCGCGCCCCCGGCCCGCCCCGGCCCGCCCCGGCCCGGGTGGTGCAGGTCTTACCGCTGCCGGCCCGGCCCTGCGCCCCTGCCGCTCCGCGCTCCCCGCTCTGGGCGCATCGCCCCGGGACGCCGGGGGCAGGCGGCCAACCCGGACCTCCGGGCGCGCTTCTGCCCCGGCGGATTATCTCCCTTCCCCCACCAGGGCCCGGCGGGGGGCACCGACTCGCCCTGAAAGCTGGGAACGCTGGATGGTCCCCGCCCAGCGCCAGCCGCCTGCGCCACCGCGACTGCTCGTTTAACCTTCCCACCGAGCGGCGACCCCGCACCCCGCCAGGCGCTGCCAGCCGGATCCGGCGGAGGCTGGGGCACCGCAGGCCGGGGCACCGCAGGCCGAGTCCCCGCGGTGAGTGACAGACCCTCCTGGCGTCCATCCGGCTCCAGCTCTGAAGCGCAGGGACCCGGTCGAGGCCTGGGTCTGCCCCAGGCTCGGGGCACCTGCAGCAGGGCGGCAGTCTCTCCCCTTTGACATCTTCCCAGGGAACTGAAGCTCCCTCCCCAGGTCACTGCCCACAGGGGTGCCCAGATCCTGGCAGCTCTGGCTACATAGTTTTGTGGCCCAAAGTGAAAATGTGGCCTCTTGTTCACAAATTAAGAGGCATGAAGACTTTCAAGGCAGCGAAAGCCAAGAGAAGCCTTCCTGAGCACAGGGCCCCGTGTGGCTGGACAAATCCCCATAAACCAGCCCTGCCTCCAGGGCCCGGGCCCTCAGCAGAGCCCCACCGGGGGCCTCTCCCAGAGCTTTTCCCTCTCCCTGCACCGAGAGCTCAGTCCTGGGGCCCTCTGCTCTGGGCAGGGGGCGCGCAGAAAGTGGGGTGGGAAGAGGCAGGGCAGGCGGGTGGACTGGACGGTCTCGGAGGCCAGGCCCAAGACGCGCCTGCGAGCTCTCTCGTGCCACTGGCATGCGACCACCGCCAGGCCACCCCCGGGTCTCCCCCAGGCAGGGCTGAGGAGGGTGGCAGCTTGACTGAGCACAGACTGGGGAGTTCGGTCTTAAGGGAGAACCCACTACACACACGGGGTGCTGCGCAGGGCTGGGGACCCAGGGGCTGTGGTCACGGCCAGCCCTAGAGCCCTGGGCAGCTCCGGGTCCAGCCTGCTTGAGCTGAAACCCCAGTGATCTCAGAGTGCAGAGGGCTTGTCGGGCGGGGTCTGGCAACCTGAATTCAAGGGCAGATTCGCTGCAGTCACCAAGGCCCTGGGGAGGTCCGAGCCGCGTGTTGACCAGGGCCTACAGTTTGTGCAAAGAAAGCGCTATATTCCTATATTTTCCAAACAAGAGCCCGATGATTGTATAAATTTTAGGCCCACCAGAGTCCAGCCACTCCTGTGCATTTCTGGGTGTGTTTCTCCCATGGTCGGAGTTTCACCCTCTGGACGACGGGGACGATGACGTGGCCTCCAGGTGTGGAGTGACAGGCGGGGCTGGGGACACTGGGACCTCGCGTCCCCCGGGACAGCCCACGCTCAACCGTGTATCGATTTCCCCATTTTAGCCTTACAGTCCTGTCATGTCCTTTCAGGAGACCAGGAAATGGAGGCCCAAAGGAGCTGGGTAACTCGCCCCAAATCACTCAGCGGATGCTGGGTCCTCGCTCCGTGGACCACATCAGGGAGTGGGTGGGCACTGGGTTGCGTTCAGGCTGGACATCTTGGACCTGGGGACCCAGTGGGGCTTGAGAAGCCAGAGGGACCCAGGGCAGGGTCTGTAGAGACCCATGGCCAGCCTGGGTGGAAGCACCCATTTCTTCTCTCTGCAGACAAGCCTGCCTCAAAGACAGAACCTGGAGGCAGCTGAGGCCCCGGAGCTCGCCCCGACCCCCGGCTCTGCCCGCAGAGCTTGCGCTGCTCCAGCACCGGGAGATGCTTCTCTTCTCCGGACTGGGGGTCGCATCCCAGCTCTGCGCGGGAAACCTGGCCCAAACGTTGGCCCCTCTGGGCCTCAGTTTCCCTCCCTGTGAAGGCGTGGGCGGGGCTGTCAGCTTTTCTGTAACTTGAGTTGGGGCAGCCACGGGATGAAGCAAATGTTTTCCCTGAGGTGTTTCCCAAACTCCTCCATCCCCAGGGAAAGGGCATTTGTGTGCAGTGAACCTTCCACACCCCACACCACGGTGTACAATGTTCCCCTGATGAATGTGGACGTGGAAAGAGTCTCTGGGTTCATGGCGGCTCCAGGAAGCACTAGGGGCCTTTGACAGGTGCGTGGGGGTCTCGGAGTCCACTAGCCCCTCCTGATACTCCATCCTTGCCTCCAGGAACCTCGGGAAAAGCTGGGTCCCCACTGGCGGCCGGCCCCTGACCCACCCAGCTCTCCCAGCCCGCGGCCGGGCCACAGGAGGTTGACGGGACAGGAAGCCGGGGTCGTGTGCGCACATGGGCCTGGACCCCATCGGGGACACCAGTTAGGGATGGAAAGTCCCCGCATGAGCCCCCAGGATAAGCCATCCTTTTCCCACTCCCCATGGGGTGGTGGAATGGGGTCGGGGGTGAGAGGAGGGTGCTTCTGCAAATCTGGTAATTGAGTTTTCTCAACAACCTCGTGAGGTAACTGGCCACTCTCGGTCCGCTGAGCAGGAAACAGTGGCGCAGAGAGGTTAGGGAACTCACTAAGGCCACAGAGCAGCGGGGAGACTGGATTTGAATCCAGGACAATGAACTGCTTTCAGCCGCCAGCCTCTGTGCGGATGCACGAACCCAGCGCGCTTGGAGGTGCGGGGCAGAAAGCCCGCCCGGGAAGATGGGAATACAAACCCATTTCCTTCGCGCATTGATTGATTTCCCTTCCAGAGCTCCTGCGTTATGCAAGGCCTGGGCTCTGAAGGGCAGCCGATTTAAATGGAAATAAGTCCGGGAAAAACAAATCAACATGGCCCCAGCTTCAATTCCCAGGAAAAGCACATCCTAAGCGCTGATCCAGTCAGGGCATAAGAGGACCGATTTAGAGACGACTTGGCGAAGCTGTTAACCCTGCTCTCAGGGGCCTCCGCTTCGGACGGTGTCCCCAGCATCTCTGGGTCCTTCCTAAGATCACTTCCTGTTCTGGATGAAAGCGGGTGTTACCAGGGAAACTGGAGGGTTTGTACCTTTTCCCCCTAAGGAGTCTGGGTGTTTTCAAATGAGCGCATTTAGGGATCGTTCACCCGGAAGTGGCTTTTGGAGGGTCGGAATCTCAGGGGGTTTGAAATCTCAGCCAGCAATTTCCAAGTACCTCCATTACCTCTGCAAAAAGCAACATATATGCCCCTCCGCCCCCTCCATACCTCCCTCCCTCCCTTCCTTCCTTCCTTCCTTCCTCTTTCCCTTCCTTCCTTCCTCTTTCCCTTCCTTCCTTCCTTCCTTCCTTCCTCTTTCCCTTTCTTCCTTCCTCTTCCTTTCCTTTCTTCCTTCTCTCAAAGAATCTTTACTGGGTGCCTGGGATACGCCAATCATTAGTCCAGTTCCTGGACAGTGGACAAGCAGCCGGGGTCCTGCCCCTGTGGGACTCACGGCCTTTAGATGACTAGCTCACCTCGGTGGCAGCTTGTTCACTGTTTTCATTTTAGAAATGCAGAAGCTGAGGCCCAGAGAGGTGAAGCGATCTGCCCAAGGTCGCCCAGCAAATGGGTAGGTTCCTTAACCTGACACCAAACCCTCCCCACCAGGTCGTCCCCTTCAGCTCCTCTTGCAAGGCTCCCCTCCCCCGACTCTGCGCTCCAGCAGGTCCACAGCCGGGCCAGGCTGCCTTTGCACGTTCGGCTCCCCTTCTCCCTCCGTCCTCGGAAGTCGACTCATTGTTAAAAATACCAGCGTCGCTGAGAGTGTGCGCATCCTCTGTGTGTGGAGTTTCTCCAGCCTCGCCCCTGCTCTGTCCCATCGTGGTCTTGGTGTGACCCTCCCTCCCTCCCACTCACCTGCCCACGGCCCGAGGGCTGACCCAGCTCTGTGCGGGACCCCAGCCCCGAGCGAGCACTGCGCCAGGCCCATGCTGCCGTCTTCACTGTAGCCTGACCAGATGAATGGCAAGCCTTTGAAGCAGAAAGGGACAGGTAGGGAAGAGGAGGCATGTCTGGTGTCCCGTGGGGACCAGGATGGCATTTAGGGGTCCGGGAGAAGATGACCAGGGGAAGGTATTGGGGCCACCTGAGGAAGGCGGTTGAGTGGCTGAGGTAGGAAGGGCAGTGGGAACCAAAGACAGAGTTTTAGCAGAATGACATTCCCCTCTGTCGACATCATCACCCACCGTGGTTTTAATTAGATTCTGGTACTTCCCAGCGCCCCTTAGGAGCTAAAAGTACTTTGGTTTACATCTGCTGATCAAATGTGGGAGGAAACGCAGAAAAAATAGCGTCCGTATTGTTGTCAGAGCACGTTCTTGGCTCTCGATTTGAGATTAGCATAATAGTTGTCTAAAGCTAACAACAGTAAATTTTTCCTGTCTGGAAATGTGTTAATGATATTTAGGAGAAAGTATCTTTTGATGGAGGTGAAGCTGGTTCCTGAATTAAGGTTAGGCTTGCTCAGAGCGATTTTATTTTTCATGTGTTTTCTTGGAGGAATCACAGGAAGACATCTGGGTACTGTTCATCATCATTTTTTTATATTTTAAAAATATGTGCTCCCCCATCCGCAGAGCCACTGAATTATGAGGATAGTATAGAGCCAGACCTCAAAGGCTGGTCACATCCTTCCCATCATGGGCCCTTAAAATCCAGTGTTCAATGACTTAGTTCTTTGCTTTCCCACAGGTGAGGAATTACTAAGCCCATTTTACAGCTGGGAAGATCGAGCCTGAGGCAGAGCGGCCGGTGGACCCAAGAACGGGTCCCAGGTCCCTGCTCTGTCTTGACTTTACTTTCTAAACCAGTGTTGAGCATTTCCTGTCTTTGCTGGAAGGGGGCCCAGCTCTGCTGGGGCCGCTGGGCGGTCGTCCAGGCTGGCTGGACTAACAGACACCAGGTCTAGAGCTGGAGTTTTGTCTTTGTGAAATTAGCTGCCGTGAGTGTGTTGGTGTCCAGCTTTTCTGAACCTCACCATTTTCTCTTGGAAATCTTGCCCTGTTCACTCTTATTCAGAAAGAGGGGAAGGGGAGACCAGTCTGACCGTAGCTGACCTTGTCCTCCCCCTTGGCCCCAGAAGGAGCCCTGGGCTGGGGGTCGGTGTGGAGCCCGGTCCCTCCCTCCCTCCCTCTCCCCTTCCCTGTCGTGGGCCTCAGCTTCTATGGCCTCATCATCCGAGGGATGAACAGGCGCCCAAGATGAAGCTGGCCCCATGAGCATCCAGTCGACAAGCCCCAAGACAGCGCCAGGGTCCAGGCACCTCACAGGTGGACAGAGGTCTCAGAGAGAAGGACCCTGAGAAGCCTCTCTCCTCACAGATGTGAGATGTCAGCTGGTCGAGCGACCCCTGCCGGACTCAAGGCTGAACCCTCAGAGCTGAGATTCTCATTGCTTCCCGACTCACCCCAAACTCAGAGGGGCCCCCTTGACACACCGAGTCTCGCTCTGTGGAGCCCCATCCTGCAGGGCTCCTCGGAAAATGGGTCTGCTAGGCGTGGGATGCTGGACGCGCCCCCCGCAGAGCATCTGTGTGACGTAGGCTGAGCCGGTGCTTCCTGAACTCCCCACGCACGGAGACCCCTTGTCCCGAGCGGTCAGGGTCCACTCAGGGGCAGAAACCACACAGGTTTTTTAACAGAGAATTTCCTATAAAGAACTGCTAACCAGGAATCAGAGAACTGAAAGGGCAGAAAGAGACTCCAAGATGCCAGGAGGGGAAACCGCAGGCTGGCCTCGGGAGCAGCGCCGGGAGGAACTTCAGGGCGGGGGTGTGGAGCACGGTGGCCACAAGGAGCAGGTTTTCTCTGCGTGATGCCTTCCCTGCAAATTCCACCTAGAAGCTTCCATCAAACTGCGAGCTGCCCAGCACGCACCTGGCACAGACCCAGCATCTACCAGGCGCGTACCGTTCCTGAGGCTGCGGTCGCAAATCACCCCAGACTCCGTGCCTGAAACAACAAAGTGTTCTTCTCTAGCAGCTCTGGAGCCAGAAGTCTGAATCCGAGTGTGGGCAGGGCTGAGCTCCCTCCGGGAGTGCCGGGGGAGGAATCTTCCTGCTTCTTCCAGCGCGCCTGGCAACTCCAGGTGTGCCTGGGCTCGTGGCCACATCACTCCAATCCCTGCTTCCATCACAGGCCTCAATCTCTGCTTCCGTCTCAGGCCTTCTCCCCTGTGTGTCTGTGTCCAAATCTCTCTCTCTCTTCTCTTAGAAGGCCACCAGCCACTGGGGTGAGGTCACACCTTACTCAAGGATGACCTCATCTCGAGATCCTTAACCACATCTGCAAAGACCCTTTTTCCAAGTAAGGTCTCATTCACATGTTCTGGGGGTTAGGATGTGGACCTGTCTCTTTTAGGGGCGCCAGTGAACCCCCAAAGGAGTGCAACGGGGCCAATCTCGGAAGTCATCGGCACCGCGAAGCCTCCCCTCGCTCCCAGCAACCCCAGTCCCCCCTCCGCACTTCCTTAGAGCACTGCACACACCTCTGTGACGACATTCATTCATCTACCCATGCTTCCGTCCACCCATGCATCCATCCACCCATCCATCCATCCATCCATCCTTCCAGCCAGCCAGCCACCCCTCCTTCCTTCCATCCATCCACCCATCCATCTATCCATCCATCCATCTATCCCTCCTTCCTTCCATCCATCCATCCATCCATCCATCCTTCCATCCATCCATCCCTCCTTCCTTCCATCCCTCCTTCCATCCATCCCTCCTTCCATCCATCCATCCATCCATCCCTCCTTCCTTCCATCCCTCCTTCCATCCATCCATCCCTCCTTCCATCCATCCATCCTTCCATCCATCCATCCTTCCATCCATGCATGCACTCGTGCAGCGGCCTCCATTCCACACTTTCTAAGCTCAGTCTCTGCCGGGCACCGAGCTGCTGCCGGCCGGAGCCGGGAGCCACTGAGGTGGGGTGCCTTAGGAGTGCAGGGTCGGCGGCGCCACCAGACCTCTGGCTGTTGGCGATAGACTGTTGCTCCCCCGCCATCTCCCAGCTGTAATTGTTCAGCTTCTCTGGGCTTCTTTCCTTTTCTGTGAAATGGGTTGATAATGCCACCCCCTCCTGGTTGCTAGGGAGCCCCAGGGCGGTAGTGGCTGGTCCTAGGTGCTCAGCAGCAGGCCCCCGTGCTCAGCCTCCCCCCCGCGCCCTGCTACTCCCTGCAGCGCACCCAGGGCTGGGGCCTGTGTGCGAGCGGGGCTTCCAGGATGCGCTTGGTGGGAGCTGCGGCCAGAGAAGGGGGGGCAAGGAGGGCGATGCCGAGAGCGGCCGCCCTCCTCGGACCTAAGGGAAAATCTCAGACACCCCCAAGTTTCTCTCTGTCTCAATTTCGAAAGGCATCGAGGCTTCAGGCGTCTGCCGCCATTTCAGCCCTAGCGGCCCCTCCCATCCCGGGGGCTGCTTGGAGAGCGGCCTCTCCTCTCTGCGGGTGAGCGGTCTGGGCTATTCAGAAACAAATGGCCCGGAGCGAGAATCCCTGCTGTCCGAGGGCCTTAGGATCAACCGGGAGCGGTGCCCAGTCACGGAGCCCGCGGGGCCAGGTGGGGGGCACGGCTGCCGGCACAGAGGCTGGGCTGGCCGCGGGCCAGCACCCCACCCCGCCCAGTGACCTCAGGGGCCGAGCCAGGGACTGCTGGAGGGCTCTGGGGGAGGGGAGGGCTCCCCGCTGAACTCCACTCCGGCTTTCTTTCCCAAAGGCCCGGGCGGGGGCTGCTGATGGATGGCTACGTAATCTGTCCTGAATGGAGTGGAGGGGACCCAGTGGCCCGTGAAGAGTCCCTTTCCGCACCCCATCCTCCCCGCCCTCCCCGGAGTTTTCTTTACAAATTAGAGAAGGGCATCGGGTCGCATCCCAGAAGCCAGCTCAGGGTCAGAGCAACCCATGCGCGCAGGACACAGGGCCCGGTCCCTGCTCGGATGACCTGGGCCGGCTAGGACCCAACCCCTGCAGAAGGATGGGAGCAAGAAAGGGAGAGAGTGCATGGGGGCGGGATTGGGGGTGCAGACCCAGGGTGGGGGTGGGTCTTCCCCGGGGTCCCCGGGGAAGGGGACTGGAGAGAGGGCCGGTCTGACCCCAAGGCCCCTGGGCTCCCCCACCCCGGGCAGCAGCTATCTAAAGACAGGAGGATCTAAATGCTAGAACTTTGACGCAGACGCCTGCGCTAGATTTCCTTGAATTTGGCCCAGTGACTTGCTTTGACCGACAGGCTACAGAGGACGTGATGATGTTCGGGTCCTGGCCCCCTTGGACGCTGAGACCGCCACATGCAGGAGCCTGGCCAGCCCCCATCATGGAGGAGAAGCAAGACTCCTGGACGCTCAGACCGCACCTGGGAAGACGGCCCCACCAAGACCACGGACCGTGAGCAATAGCGATCACAGCGTCCTGGCACCAGGTGTAGGTAGGCAAGGGTGGTCCTCCTGCAGCAGTAGTTGACTGATAGCTCTCACCTCTCGGTCCTGAAGACTGGGTACGTTTTCCTCCTGTTCCAGGGGCTCAAGGAGCCCTTTGGACTGGAAGAGAAATGTCACAGGTGGCATTGTGTCTCCCCCAAATCCTTGCTGAGGTCCTGACCCCAGGATCTCAGAAGTGACCTTATTTGGAAATAGCATCGTTGCGAGGTAATCAGTTAACACGAGGTCATCCTGGAGCAGGTGGGCCCCTACCCAGTATGACTGGTCCTTATAAAAGGGGACATCGGGACGCAGACACGACTACAGGGAGGAGGCCATGTGGAGGTGAAGGTGGAGGCCTAGGGTGACACAGCAGAAGCCAAGGAAGCCAGACTGCCAGCAACCACAGACGCCCGGTGGGAGGCCTCACAGATTCTCCCTCACAGCCTCGGAAGGAATCGGCCCTGCCAACCCCTTGATCTCTGACTTCCGGTCTCCAGAACTACCCTTCTGCTGTTGAAGCCGCCCAGCTTGTGGTTCCTGGTTACAGCAGCTCTAGGAAACGGATGCAAGAAAACTCAAGTGATTGAGGACCCTTCCAGGCCCCGGCGTCCTGGCATACCTGTTGGTGTTCCCACCGTCTTAAAGGAACAGTCAGGAGAGGAATCCCCGTTCTGAGACACTGTCTCATGGCCAACCACAGGATACTAGGTGAATCTGAGTAGAGATGCCCTGAAGCGCATTGCCGAATTTCTAGCAAAATTACAAATGTGTTTACACTTTCACTCTGTGAGGCCACTTCCAGGGATCTCCTCCAGAGATGCACGGCAGTTACAGGAAGAGTCGTGCACACGGCTGGTCTTTGCAGGATGCGTCTTGGTGTCCCGGCAGAGGACTGTTTAATGTTTCCTCCTGAGTTCTTACGTCTTTGGCAGGAAAATCACAGAAGTGATGCTTCTGTGTCGTCATCGCATCTGACCGCATTCATCACTGGGGGACACTAGCTTTGATCGCTTGATTAAGGTGGGGTCTGCCAGGGGTCTCCACTGTAGAGTGACTCCTTTTCCTTTGGAAATCAGGAAGTATTTTGTCGGAGGTACGTGGAGACTTTGTAAGTAACCATTCTTGTCATGCTTGCAATTAACCATTCATTGCACTATAAAAGTATGGGCCTGCAGATTCCTGTTTTATTTGATAGGTTACAATCTGTCACTAACATAACTGATTCTGCTGCTCTGATCATCCCACATCTGGCTTCCTTACCCTCCTGGGCTGTGACTTCCCACACTGGGCCCCGGCACCGCTCCCACCTCGGAGCTGAATCGTTCAGGGCGGACGGGAAGAAGGGCAGGCTTTACCGGCTGGTTCTGTAGACTTCCAGCCATCAAAGCTAGCCGGGGCCAGCCCAGCTTCAGCGGAGGGGAGTGGACTTGGACCCACCTCTCCGTTGGAGAAGCTGCAAGGTCCTGTGGCCACGTTGCCCCACCCTGTAGCCAGCAAAGCTAGAGAGTGAGGGGGGAATGAAACACTTTCAGGCAAATAACGACGGAGAAAATAGCCGCTGACGTCATGAATAACAGCATCACCAGCCCCTCTCTCAGGTGCTTCAAAAGGATACGGTCCAGGAAGAGGCAGTGCCCCCGGCTGGGGCTGGGAGGCTAGGATGCTGGGAGCTAGAGCAGCTGCTGGGTTTATGGAGGTGACATTCACATAATGTACAAGCGACCATTCCAGGGTGTACAGTTCAGTGGCATTTAGGACATTCACCATGTTGTTCCACCTCCACTTCTGTCTCGTTCCAGAACATTCTCATCATCGCAAAGAAACCAGCACCTATTAGCTGTCACCTCCACCCCCCTCCCCCAGCCCCTGGCAACCACTAATCTACTTTCTGTCTCTACGGATTTGTCTGTTCTGGACAGTTCGTGGTGTAAATGGAATCGTACACCACGTGACCATTCATGATTGGCCCCTTTTACTTGGCAAAATGTTTTCGAGTTTCATCCACATGGTAGCATGAACCAGTACTTTGTTCCTTTTTAAGGCTGAATAACATTCCATAGATATGGTATATGGATATTCCACATTTTATTGGTCCATTCATCTGTTTCCTCCCCCCAAGATTTACTGAGGTTTAATTCGCAAATAAAATTGTATGTACCTAAAGTGTACAAAGTGCTGATCTGATATATGACTACATTGTGAAATGATGCCCGCCATCAAGTTCATTAACACATAGGTCACCTCACACGGTTACCGTTAAAAAATTTTTTCTTTGGGTGAGGACGTTTAAGACCTGCCCTCCTAGCAAATTTCAAGTGTACAATACAATATTAATAACTGTAGTCACCATACTGTACATTAGATCCCTAGAACTTATTCATCTTAGAACTGAAAGTCTGAACCCTTTGACCTGCATCTCCCCAATTGGTCCCACCCCCAGCCTCTGGCAACTATCATTCTCCTCTCTGATGCTTTGAGTTTGACCATTTTTTTTTAGAATTCACATATAAGTGATACCATACACAGAAAAGTATTTGTCTTGTTCGGTCTGGCTTATTTCACTTAGCATAATGCCCTCCAAGTTTGTTCACGTCGCAAATGGCAAGATTTCCTTCCTTTTTACGGCCGAGTAATATTCCATTATATATATATATATATATATATATATATATATACACAATATTTTATTTATCCGTTCAGCCTTTGACAGATGCTTAAGTTGCTTCCACATCTTGACTATCCTAATATGCTGATGCTACAACAAACACGGGGATGTAGATATCTCTGCGAGATACTGATTTTGTTTCCTTTGGATACACACCCAGAAGTGGGATTGCTGGATCATATGGTAGCTCTACTTTTAGTTTTTTGAGGAACCTCCATATTGGTTTCTTTGGTAGCTGCACCAATTTACATTCCCACCGGCAGTGCGTGTGGGTTCCCTTTTCTTCACATCCTTGCCAATACTTGCTATCTCTTGTCTTTTTAATGATAGCCATCCTTACAGAGATGAGGTGATATTTCCTTATAATTTTGATTTGCATTTCTCTGATGATTAGTGATGTTGAGCACCTTTTCATGTACCTGTCGACCATTTTATATCTTCTTTGGAAAAATGTTTATTCAGGTCCTTTACCTATTTAAAAATTGGATTATTTGGTTTTTTGTTTCTTTTTTTTTTTTTTTTTTTTTTTTTTTTGCGGTACGTGGGCCTCTCACTGCTGTGACCTCGCCCGTTGTGGAGCACAGGCTCCGGACGCGCAGGCTCAGCGGCCATGGCTCACGGGCCCAGCCGCTCCGCGGCATGTGGGATCTTCCCGGACCGGGGCACGAACCCGCATCCCCTGCATCGGCAGGCAGACTCTCAACCACTGCGCCACCAGGGAAGCCCCTGGTTTTTTGATATTGAGTTATATGAGTTCCTTATATATTTTATATATTAACGCCTTATCAGATATATAGTTTGGAAATAATTTCTCCAATTCCATAAGGAGAATTGAAATGCCTTTTCGTTTTGTTGATGGTTCCCTTTGCTGGGCAGAAGCTTCTTAGTTTCATGCAATCCCACTTGTTTATTTTTGCTTTCATTGCCAGTGCTTTTGGTGTCAGATTCAAAAATTCTTTGCCAAGACCAATGTAAAGGAGCTGTTTCCCTATGTTTTCTTCTAGGAGTTTTACAGTTTCAGGTCTTATGTTTAAATCTTTAATCCATTTCAAGTTAATTTTTGTAAGTGGTGTAGAAGAGGTGTCCAGTTTCACTCTTTTGCAAGGGGATATCCAGTTTTTCCAACACCATTTATTGAAGAGACTATCTTTCCACATTGTGTGTTCTTGGAAGGCTTATCATAAATTAATTGACTATATATGTGTCAAATATGGGTTTATCTCTGGGCCGTCTATTCTGTTCCACTGGTCTGTGTGTCTGTTTCTAGGCCGATAGCATACTGTTTTGTAATATATTGTGATGTAGGGTAATGTGTTACTTTACCATAGGTTTGTAAAATACTTTGAAATCAGTAAGCATGATGCCTCCAGTTTCATTCTTCTTTCTCGAGATTGCTTCAGCTGTTTAGCGTCTTCTGTGGTTCCGTACAAGTTTTAGGATTTATTTTTCCTGTTTCTGTGAAAGATGCCAGTAGAATTTTGATAAGAATTGTATTGAGTCTGTCGATTGCTTTAGGTAGCATGGGTATTTTAAGAATATTAATTCTTGCAATCCAGAAACACAGAATATCTTTCCATTTATTTGTGTCTCCTTCAACTTCTTTCATTACTGTCTTACAGTTTTCAGTGAACGGACCTTTCACCTCCTTGGTTAAATGTATTCCTAGGTGCTTTGTTCTTTTCAATATTATTGTAAATCGGATTGCTTTCTTCATTTCTCTTTCAGGTAATTTATTGTTAGTGTGTAGAAATGCACCTGATTTTGTATGTTGATTTTGCATCTTGCAACTTTACTGAATTTGTTTATTAGTTTTAACATTGTTTTGGTGGAGTCTTTAGGATTTTCTGTATATAAAGTCGTGTCATCTGCAGAGACAGTTTTACTTCTTTTGTTTCCAGTTTGGGTGCCTTTTATTTCTTTTTCTTGCCCGACTGCTCTGTCTAGAATTTCCAACACTATGTCGGGTAAGAGTGGTTAGAGTGGGCATCCTTGTCTTGTTTCTTTTTTTTTTAATCTTTTTTTTTTGGCTGCGTTGGGTCTTTGTTGCCGCGCTTGGGCTTTCTCTAGTTGTGGAGAGCGGGGGTTACTCTCCGTTGCAGTGCACCGGCTTCTCACTGCGGTGGCTTCTCTTCTTGCGGAGCATGGGCTCTAGGCACGCAGGCTTCCGTAATTGCAGCACGCAGGCTCAGCAGTTGTGGCACACGGGATTAGTTGCTCCGCGGCCTGTGGGATCTTCCCGGACCAGGGCTTGAACCCGTGTCCCCTGCATTGGCAGGCGGATTCTTAACCACTGCACCACCAGGGAAGCCCCTCTTGTTTCTGATCTTAGAGAAAAAGCTTTCAACCTTTCACCATTGCGTATGATGTTAGCTCGGGGCTTGTATATGTAGTAAAGGCCATATGTATGTTATTTTTATATATGGCCTTTATTATGTTTAGGTACATTCTACACCTAATTTGTCAAGGGTTTTTTTTTTATCATGAAAGGATGTTGAATTTTGTCAAATGCTTTTTCTGCAACTATCGAGCTGATGTATGATTTTTATCCTTCATTCTGTTAACGCTGTGTATCACATAGACTGATTTGCGTATGTTGAACCATCCTTGCAGCCCAAGGATAAATCCCACTTAACCATGGGGTATGATCCTTCTAACGTGCTACTGACTTTGGTTTGCTAGTATTTTGTTGAAGAATTTTGCATCTATGTTCATTGGGGATGCTGGCCTGTAATTTTCTTTTCTTGTGGTGATCTAGTCTGGATCTAGTTTCAAGGTAATGCTGGCCTCATAGAATGACTTTGGAAGTGTTTCCTTCTCTTTGTTTGTTTTCTTTTTTTTAGAACAGTTTAAGAAAGACCGGCATCAATTCTTCTTTAAACGTTTGGTAGAATTCACCAATGAAGCCATCTGGTCCTGGGTTTCTCTTTGCTGGGGGATGTGTGATTACTGATTCCATCTCCTTACTAGTTATAGGTCTATTCAGATTTGTTTTTTCTTCATGGTTCAGTCTTATTAGTTGTATGTTTCCAGGAATTTATCCATTTGTTCTAGGTTGTTTAATTTGTTGGCATATCATTGTTTAGTAGTTTCTTAATGATCCTTTGTATTTCTGTGATATCAGTTGTAAGTTCTCCTCTTTCATTTCTGATTTTATGTAGGCATGGACATATATGTGTTTGAGTTCCTGCCACATAAACTTTTGAGCTTTAGTTTCTTCCCAAGTAATACAGAGGTGTTAATGCCACCGGCTGTCACAGGGCAACTGGGACAATAAAATCAAATGCAGAGTGCTTGACTTAAAGAAAGCAATTGGTAAAAGTTGCTATTCACAACTGATGGTACTTCCCACTAACATAAATTGGACACTTAAAATGTGCTCAATATTCTACATGTATTTGTCTGTTTAATCTTTTTTTAAAAAGTTTTTTTAAAAAATTTATTTATTTTATTTATTTTTGGCTGTGTTGGGTCTTCGCTGCTATGCATGGGCTCTCTCTAGTTGCTGCGAGCAGGGGCTACTCTTCATTGCTGTGCGCAGGTTTCCCATTGCAGTGGTTTCCCTTGTTGCGGAGCACGGGCTCTAGGCGTGCGGGCTTCAGTAGTTGTGGCATGTGGGCTCAGTAGTTGTGGCGCACGGGCTTAGTGACTCCGCGGCATGTGGGATCTCCCCAGACCAAGGCTCGAACCCGTGACCCCTGCCTCGGCAGACGGACGCTTAACCACTGCGCCACCAGGGAGGCCCTGTTCGTCTAATCTTTATGGCAACCTCATGGGGGTGGATGCTGTCAAGACTCACATTTTGAAGACAAGGAAACTGAGGCTCAGAGTGGGTAAGCGACTCACTCGAGACCACACAGCCAGTGAGCGGCCGAGGCAGGACTCAAGGCAGGCGGTGTGGAGCCCACGCCGTGACCGCTGTGCGTTAACCAAAGTCTGAGCGGAAGGTGCAGAAGCGAGGCTTCGCACAGCAGCTGCTGGACGAGGCGGCCGAGCCCTGCTGCTCACGCAGCTCTTGTTCATCGGCGCTGCCCACAGACGCGGCCTGGAACGCCTCAGTAGTTAGAACAGCCGCCTGCCTCTTCCACTTCCGGCATCTCCGGGAGAGCCTGCCTCGCCGGGGCTGGCGGGGCTGGCACTGGCGCATCTCTGGGGCACGTACATTGGGCCATGGTTCTGGGGAGCTGTACTGGCCCAGGAAGGGAGGTTCTGGCCAGTCCCAGGAGCAGGTCCCTTCTCAGAGCTGCATCCCCGCTCCACACCATTTTGCTCTCGATCCTGCCCTCCTGGATCGCCACCATCTGTTCCCTCCCCGAGGCGCCAGGTGGGCTGGGGGTCCTCTTGGTGGGGGGGAGGGGGACAGGGGGAGGAGGACACCTCAGAGGGGCTGGGGCTGGAGTGACAGCTAGACAGCCCCACACCCACCGAGCTCGCCAGGCAGGAGGGCCTGTCTTGCGCCCACAGACGGCCTGCGGATGCCACCCCAGATGTTTGAGGCCTCCGTCCTCAGCGGGGCCACGGCCCAGGCTGGTGCTCTCTGAAGCCCATGGAGGTCTGCAGCGTGTCTCTGCTGGGCCGTGTTTGTTCTTCGTATGATGCTGAAAGGAGCTTGGCGTGAAGAGCCCAGGCCACCTGCCTCGCTCTGGGCACCTGAGAGGCTGGTTAATAATTCCCACATCCCTCTTTTCCACGTCAGAGAGTCTGAAAGACCAGCCCACGTTGTTTGACAGGAACGTGCTGGAACTGGGCAGGTGCACGCCCCGCCGGGACCGCTCCCCCTCCCCCGGGCAGATGCTCCAGGGGCGTCCGCGGGCCCTCTGCGCCCCTGGGCCGCTCCTCCTTCCCAAGGGCGTCATGCCCCCGCAACCCTTTCTTCCATCCTTCTTCCCCCTTCGTTCCTTCCTTGTTTTGCTTTCAATGTGTAATGTGGCCTGCGTGAGGCTGAGCATCTGTTCTAAAGGCTCAGAAGGAGGAACAGAGTGTGTTTCCTGGGGTTTCCTTTGGTATTTACTACTTTCATCCTTTCGACTCTCCTCTCACCTCCTATCCTACTCATCTTTCCTTCCAATCTCTGCTCAATGCTCACCGCCTCCAGGAAGTCTTCCTGACCTTCTCACATCCTGGGAGCCCTACTTCCTGCTACGGTTCCACGTGCATTTAGGGGATTGTTTGGTCCGTGTCCGACTCCCGTCCTGGACACTGAACCTCAGAACGGGGGAGGGGGTGCCCGCTTGCTGCCCTTGTATCCTCA
Organism: Lagenorhynchus albirostris; assembly: GCF_949774975.1. Lineage (NCBI taxonomy): Eukaryota > Metazoa > Chordata > Mammalia > Artiodactyla > Delphinidae > Lagenorhynchus > Lagenorhynchus albirostris. Next base: position 145,646,732 of record NC_083098.1, read on the forward strand.
GCGCGCGGCCTGGGAGGGACCCAAGAAAACATCGAAAACATCTGTGATCGCTAGACACGGGGCAGCTTCCTTGCCGGCCCCGGTTCCCCACAGGGTCGCCGCCCTCTCTGTGGCCAGGGGAGTTTGCTGAAATCCTTTCTTACCAGGTGATTTATCTTCATCAAATTCACCAACACTCCCCATGGCCTTGGGGCCGCGTTCAAACCCCTCTGTGCCCTGGGTCTGACTCTCGGGGATCAGAGCAGGTGTCCAGCCTTGGTGGTGAGTGGGCACCGCCTCCCCGAACACATTTTGTAACTGGATGTGGACCGCACCGCTGTTTCCATTCCCTTAGGCCTTTTCTGGGGACCCTCACATGGGAATTTCTGCGCCTGCCCTGCTGGGGCCTGGAAGCAGCCTCTGGGTGCTGGGCCCTCCCGGGTCCTTGGTCGTGGGGAGATGGCCCTGGCCAGGCCCCCCATAGACAGCAGGACGGATCAGGGCAGCCGGGTCTGGCAGGGAAACCTCACTAGAGACTGTAAAGTGAGGGCTCTGCTGTACTGAATGAGAGACGGACGGATGGCAGGATGCGGGGAGAGAGGGGAGGGACACGGGGGAGGGCCTGGGCCCATTCTTCCTCCCCGGGAGGGTCTCTGGGTCCTGTGCCCTCAGCCCGGCCTCCTTGAAGGCCTTCCCGGCTCTGGACCTGGCTCAGTTCCTCCAACACGAAGGCCCCCGCCCCCCTGAGCTTGTGTGAGCCCCGCATCACTCTCATCCCCCCAACCCCACCCCAGTCTCTGTGTCCCCGCCTGTGATGCAGGCTCTGCCCTGCAGGGTGGGCTGAGGACCACGTGTGCCCGGTCGGCATCTGGCGCTCCGACACCACTGGTTCTTTCCCTTTTAAAGGATCCTCTGTGGGGTTAGTTGACTTTTCAGCAGAACAGATCTTGACCACCCAGCATGACCACAAGCTCCAAGGGCAAGGCTTGGGTGTCCCTGGGACCAGGGTGGAGGCAAAGGGAGGAGCGGTAAACGTGTTGGTGGGTGTATTTGCTTCGTTCAGCTGTGTAACAAATCACTGCAAGTGTAGTGGCTTCAAGCAACACAAGCGTCCTCTCCTGCGGCCTGGAGGCCAGGAGTCCTGAAATACAGGGGTGGGCGGGGCTGATCCCTCCTGGAGGCTCCAGGGGACAATCGTCTGTCTCCTTTTCCTCTCTAGAGGCGCCTGCATCCCTTGGGTCATGGCGCCTCCTCCGTCTTCAAAGCCAGCAGCGCAACGTCTTCTCTCCTCTGGCCCTCCCGCCTCCTTCTACGAGGACCCCGTGATTACTCGGGATCCACCTGGGTCATCCGGATACTCTCCCCATCACGAGATCCTTCCCTTGATCACACCTGCAAAGTCTCTTTTGCCCTGACAGTAACAGGTCACAGGTTCCAGGGACTGGGGCGAGGACAGCACAGGGGCGGCATTGTTCAGCCTCCGCGGCTGGACACACACACGCTTGCCTGCAGGAACGAGTGATGGATGATGACATGGGGGCTGTTTTCTCCTCCTTCCCTTCCTTCGAGTGCCGGTTGCCCAGCTCTGTGCGGGAGACAGCGAGGACCTCCACGGGGGGAGGAGGGGCAGAAGAGGCTGCTCTCTCCCTCTCTGGCCGCAGCCTCCCCGCGACTCCCATTCGCAGCCAGTGCAGGCTGACGTTTCAGGCAACCTGCCTGCAGAGCCCTGCGCTGCTGGCTTCTCCCAGGGCCCAGGGCGGCAGGCCTGGTGGGTCCAGTCCTCCGGCCACGACGCGACACGACATGGTGGAGCTGTTCCCGCCAAGCGCCTGCCGTCCTCCTGTGCCCAGGGGCCGGCCGAGCCGAGGGAGGGCGAGAGCTTGGGGCTGGGCTCTCCAAGCCTCTCCGAGGGGCTGAGCAGAGCTCCAGACTGCAGCATCCTCAAGCAGTTACAGGCCGAGGGCTGGTGAGCAGCTGTCCCAGCCCTGCCGGGCTGCCAGGAGGCCAGCAGCTGCATGCGGCCCAGGCTCGGGCCGGAGGTAGGGCCGCACCATCTGGCGGAACGTAGGCACAGGCGCGCGGTTATCTGCTCTCCGTGCGAGCGTTTAGGACGCTAACCCGTGGCCTCGGTTTGGCAGCCCCCTGGCCGGCCCCTTGGCCTGCTTTCTCACCGGGGCTCCGCCTTGCCGGACACACGCCCTCAGCTGCCCTTCCACGCCAGAGGGCGTCCAAGGATGGAGAGGTGATGCCACCTGCCTGGGGTCCCCCAGCTGAGAGTCACCCAGGGAGATTAGAACCCACACCTGTTTGTTCTCAAAGCCGTGCTCATACATCCTGCCGGGGCTGCTCCGTACTGTTTAGAGAAATCTGCTTCAGGCTGGGCACACCCCCGCCCCCGCCCCAGTCCCGCACGGCAGAGACACAACCTGCCCACTCGCACCCTGGTCCCCCTGCCCAGAGATGAGGGGCCCGGGCTCCCTGGCGCTCCTGGTCCCCTGGGCCGCAGGAGAAGTACCACGGCGTAGAGGGTGGCCCCTCCCCTCCCGGGCAGACCTGGTCACTCTAGGCGGGCAGGGGTGGGCAGTGACCGCGACGTGAGTCACGGGGGGAGGTCCCGTGAGGGTTCACGTTCTGCCAGGTGGCCCCATCTGGCTCACTGAGCAAAGCGAAGTGGGTCCTGGCTGGGCCCGAGGTCAGTGGCTCCTCCACTGCATGGGGTGGGGAAGGCCTCCTAGAAACGCCGGGGGCAGGGATTTGGGGACGGGGGGCCCGGGAGGCTCTACAGGGTCCAAAGCCTCCAGGACTCGAAGAGAAATGCTCAAACGCCTGGAAGAGGCATGAACCAAACGAGACGGCAAAGCTTTCTCCAGAAAGTCGGCGAAGCTCCAGTGTGTTGTTTAAACTATAATTTGCCAAGACAGCTTGGAACGATTCAATAAAACAAGTGAGAAATCGCAGATTCCCGGTTTGGATTGACATCAAAAGGTGCCTTACTGTCAACTTTGAATTTATCTCTTAAGGAACTGAGAAAAAAACTCGGCTAAGATGGCCGGAATGTAAACGGAGGGCCACGAAGACCTGCAGTGAAGCCCCTCGAAGCTGCTCTGCCGCTGAGAAGCGAATTAGACCCAAGAACGTGCTCAGACCAGGTCCAGAGCAGCGGTTCTGAAGAGGAGGCGCATGTTGAAGAGAAGCAGCGAACCGCTCTTGGACTATTGAATAATCCAGTTAGCAGCGAGGAGTGAGTCCTGGGAATGCCCTGGAAGAAACTCAACCATTCTTTGTGGTGAGACAACTTTTCTAAACCAGCAATTATCAAAAGCAAATTTAAATCTCACTTGATGGCGGGAAGCTAGAGTTATCTTTCTGGCCTTTATGTAGGAAATGAGATTACGGGATGGTCACGGCGCAGACGTAGAAAGTGTGAAAAAGGCATCGTTCGCGCCGTCAGGCAGGTAATAAAAAAGTCACGTTCTATCTCTGGATGTCTTCGTGCCCGTGTTGTTTGTCCGTTTGAGAAAAAGGGTAACTGTCTGTGATTCTATTTGTAACGTAATATTCACCTTTGTTCTTATTGTTTGCATTCATCATTTTGTGTCTTTCTCCTTAAAAAGGGCCTCCACACTGTGTCTGGGCCAGGCCTGCGATTCACGGTCCCACCTCGTCCCCACGGGTGTTTGCAGGGCTGAAATGGGATGCTCGGTGGGGAGCAGGACGCGGGCGTTCACCTTACTCACCTACTGCCGTCAATTGTTTTTTCTGGCGACTAGACCCGCCCACCACTCCGTCCCCTGAGCTGGGGATCAGGGGCCACCCGGCCGCCGGTGGGGACCCCGACGTCAGTGACAATGGACCCAGCCCCCCAGCCGGTCCTGCCCAGGACCTCCTCCAGCCTCACGTCACCTTACGGGGGAGAGAGGTGCAGGGAAGGAGGTGACCTTGGGGCCACAGTGCGAGCTGGCGGTGGACAGCGGCCCCCGGCTGCTGGGCAGGCAGCAGTGCCGTGACCGTTTGGGGACGAGTGTCCACGACCGTCCAGCCTGCTGGGCCCTCCTGTGCCGGCTGGGCCACACTCTCACTCACCAAGCACCTTCTGCTCGTCACAAAGGGGACCTGCCCCTGCCCCATCATCTGAAGATGGCCCCGTTCAGAGGCATCCACGTTCTATCCCTGGATCCTGGAAACGTGGCCTTATTTATTATTTTTTTTTAAAAAGTTCTTTTAAGGACGTCGAGATGGGGAGGGTGTCCTGGATTACCAGCCCGGGGGTTCTGAGCACAATCAGAGGGTCCTTATAAGGGAGGCCGAGGGAGGGTACAGACAGGTGTAGAGAAGGCCGCGTGAAGACGGAGGTAGAGACTGAAGCCCAGGACGCTGGCGGCCACCGGGAGCTGGAAGAGGCAGGCAACAGACCCCCCCGAACCTCCGAGGGAGCGAGGCCCCCCAGCAGCTTGGTTTTGACCTCTGGCCCCCAGGACTGTGAGAGAATAAGTTTCTGTTGCTTTAAGCCCCCGCTTGTGGTCATTTGTCACAGCAGCCTCAGGACACCAAGACACCATCTAAACGTCTGGACAGGGCGAGAGGGCACGTTGCTGGGCTTGTCCTCAAACACATCCGGTGGCTCCTGCCTCGGGGCCTTTGCGCTGGCCGTGCCCTGCGCTGCGGCTCTCGGCTCGGCCCTCGTGCCCCTAGGTCTTCGTGCAAACGTCCGTCTCCCCTGAGCACCCCATTTAGAATGTCAGCTTCCCTCCCCACACCTCCATACTCCCTCCCATTTCACTTTCCTCCATAGCACGGGTCACCTGCCTCCATGCCACGCAATCTGCCCGTGTGTCACGATCACTCGCTGCCTTGCGCACCCCGCCCAGCCCCCTCCACGAGGGCAGGACCCAGCCCGGCCCGGGGATGGAGGCGCTCAGTCAACCGACTGTTCACTGAACTGAACTGGGCAAGTAGGGTCCCTCGCCCGCCCGGGAGAGCATGAGAGGGTCCCGCTGTGTCTCCGGGGCTGCAGCCTCTGCGCTCAGATCTGAGACAGGGGATGTTGCAGCCGGAGGGAGTGAAGGAAACAGGAAGCTGCCGCCTCCAGACTGACCAGGTACCTCTGTCCATCAGCCAGGATGGGACCCGCCCAGGTGCTGCTGCATCACGGGACGGAGGGCATGCGTCCTCGGGGGGGAAGTGGTGGGTGGCCACCTGGGGGACTTGCACAGGTCTTAGACCCCAGGACCCGAGTTCAGGTCTGCCCTGCCTCCCAGCGGCAGTGTCCCGACCGCTCCCGTTTCCCCTTCCACCGAAGGGACACGGCGTTCCCCTTGCTCAGCTGCGGTGGGGTCAGCAGCGATGAGCCCCGAGGGCCTAGCAGAGCGCCTGGCAGCACACGGAAGTTTCTAGAAAGTGGCAGCATCGCTGTGCTTGCAGCTCCGTGTTCACTGACTGGGTCCTGGAAGCCGTCGCCAGCCCCTGCAGGCAGCCCTCCCCGCTGGGGCCCCTCTGGGAGCATCTGTTCCCCATTATATTGCGGGGGGGGCGGGCTGACAGGACGTATGGACACAGCCCCATGATCTCACCGCTGGAGGGTGGAGGCTGGTGCCTAACCAGGAGCCCAGACCCATCCCAGCTCCACGCTGCTGAGAGGAGAGGGGAGAGGTGCTGGGGAGACTCGGAACACTGCCACCCCGCCCACAGGCTGAAGCAATCATCATTCCTGGGATTTTTATAACACCTTGCCTCAGACCAGCCTGCGTCCTCCCCCAGCTCCCCCTACTTGCTGGGCTGGCCCGCAGGCCTGACTGGGGGGCTACGGCTTCCCACTGGGAGTCTGACCTGGAGAGTGAGGGCCAGGCTCCCCGACGGAGCTTCACCCCGTGCTCCCTCAGGAACTCCGCTTTCTCTTATGTGAAGTAGAAAAAGTGCTGCCTGCCACCTAGGAAGCGTGACCGTGAGTCTGCAGTGGGAAACGGTCATCAGGGCGGTGCCCCGCCACGGGAGCTGAGAGTTGGACCCGCAGCGACCCTCCTCCGCAGCCTCCCACCATCTGGTTCTCGCTTTCCCTGGCCCCCAGCCCAACTCTGTACCCATTGGTGCTTTTCACTATTTTCCCAGTGGACGGCTGAACAGATTCAGCTTGCACACCTCTGGGGATGGTGAGCTCACTACCTTCCGAAGATGCCCTTTCCACACTCGGTCAGTGCTGACTGTTATCTGCCTCCCTAGAGCCTCCATGTACCAGTTCTAGCTGTGTCCCCGAGACAGAGCGCACACGACATGCCTGGACCCCCTTGTCCCCGTGGCAGTCCTTCAGATGGGTGGCAGCAGTCACCCCGTCCCCCAGACCTCCTTTCCTTGGTCCCTCTGGTGACTGGGCGTGTTGGCCTCTACACCGTCACCTGCCCCTGGCTGTGCTCTGGTTCCACAGAAGATGTTGCTGGAAAAAGCAGAATAAAGTCGAATACCTCCTATAGCGAGTTAGTGCAAAGACACCGCGTTGCCCTGGGCCCTTCCCAGTGGAGTTGTCCGGTGCGTCAGAACATTCTGGAATACCAGGACTGAATGATGAGGCGACCAGCGCAGTCCCCGCGGGGTCTGGATCTGGACCACACACCTTCATGCATTCGTTCACTGATGCATTGCTCACGCAGCAGATGTTACTGGGTCCCTCCTAAGTGCCAAGCAGTTACCTGTCGTGAGTGTAATTCCAGACCCGACAAAATACGTGGGGGAACCCAAAGCTAATTGCATTCTTTGTGGGGCACTGTTTTCTTAGCTGAGCGGGTAGGTCTCCACAGTAAATGCCATAAAAAAATCATTTTTCTATTTCTGAGCACGCTTGTCCGCTTAATGGGGGCTGTAAGTGGTTCGCTGCACTTGCACCGGGCAGAGGAGAGCAGAACTGAAAAAGCCGCACTCTCGCGCTACATTGATTCCCGTTCTCTCATTTTACCCCTCAGAGAAATCCATCATCACGGCACAGAACGGACCAAACCGCCAAGACCTTTGCTCCTAACACACCAGGGATGCATCTGGGGGGCCTCCCTCTCCCGTCACGGTCAGCGGTCGCCACAGAAAATCCACGTGTTTCATCTTCCCGAGGAGAGGAGCACCTGCCAAGGGGTCGGGTGTGTGGACCCGTCGGTGGCGGGCTGAACTGTGTCCCCCACATCCTAACCACAGTACTGTATCACATGGCCTTACCTGGAAATAGGGATGCTGCAGACGTCATGAGTCAGAGGAAGGGCACGTTTAACCGTCCCGTGGAGGGTCCACTGGGCAGAATGTTATGGTGCGTCAGCCCGTTACTCAGAGCACATTGGGAGGCGTGGAATGCTTCTGCCGTCCTGCTCGGGGAGCAAGGCCTAAAGTCTCGCATGTGCAGTGTGAGTGAAGTTATTATAAAACATCCAACCTCACGGATAGAATCATCAGACTATGGAGAGGAACAGACGAAACATTGTTTCAGAACAAGGGAACCCAAGATGCGGCCCTCTTTCCAGCAGGGAGTGGAGCTCTTGCAGACCCTTCCTTCGGAAGACAGGTGCCCACCGATCAGGTTCCAAACCTGGGCGCCCGGGGGTGGGAGGCCCTCTCGGTCTCCAGCTGTCCCAGGGCCCTCCAGCTGCCCCGACTTCCCCTCCGCACAGACTCCCCGGCTCCAGGAAGATCTGTCTGTCTGCCTCTCGGCTTCCCATGTACTGGGGCGCCCGAGCCTGTGTCTGCAGGCTCTGCACAGTGGCCCCCGCCTGCCCTAAGCCCTCCGAGGTCGGCCCCGCCCTGTGTCTCTCGATGACTGTGGTTCCCCTCGCCAGGGGATTCCAGGCCGCGTGGCCCCCTTCTCTGCCCTCACTCCTCTTCAGGGTCCCTGACTTTCTCAGGTGGAGCCTCAGAGGACCCTGGCCGTGGGGTGTGGGTGTGCCCTGGGCCGACGCAGAGCAGCTGTGGTTTGGTATTAAACAGCCTCCGTGTTTGTGTCTCTGCGATGAATCGTTTTCAAGTGGAGTTTAATGGAAACCAGGACGCCCCTCATGTGATATCCGCTGAGGACCGTCCAGGGAAGGGAGCGGATCCTGAGTCCCAGGACAGCTCAGAAATGGGACACGGGATGGGTTCCTGGTCAGTGCAGTCTGGGACCAGACCAGAGCTCGAATCCCAGCTCTGCTGCTGCCTGGCCATGTGACGTGGGACGAGCCGCCATGACTGTCTGGGCCTCTGTTTCCTCCTCTGTAAGATGAGGAAAGCACGCAGGCTTGGGTGGATGGCGAGAGGGCGGCGCTTGGGGCAGGACCGCACAGCCGCGGACCTGGGCAGGGGGCGGGGTCCACCCGTGATGTCTCAGAGGCATCGGGCCTTGAGGGTGGCGCACGGCGAGATGGGGCAGGGGTGTGGCTGCAGCCATGGCACCTCTGCGGAGGGTCTTCTGAGTCCCACAGGACCTCAGAGCCGCTGCCAAAGCCCGTGGGGAGACTGACAACAGTGGCCACATCCACGGTGGCCACTTTCCATCCTCTGGCCCTGCTGTGTGCTGGGCCCTGCCTGGCCGCGTGGGGTGCTGCCGTGGGGACCCACAGGTGTGACAGGGATGCAGACCCTGGCAGAAACCCGGCCAAGGAAGTCGGTGTAACCCCACAGCCTGGGGCCACCCAAGGAGACGCTGGGGCCCTGAGGAAGGAAGCTGGAGCTGGGGGGCTTCACAGCCTCCCGATCAGGGGGATGTCAATGTGCAAGATGGAGGAGCATAGAGGAAGGGGGGTGGCGTGGCGTCAGGAAGGTTGACCTGGAGACAGTGTGCAAAGCTGTTGGGGGCACAGAACTTGCCATGTGGGGCTCCAGTTTGGGGCGCACCTGACTGCTGTTAGGGGCCCAGCTTGGATACATGCCTGGTGGCTGGACTCTGGACCCCGGAGACACTCAGGTCTGCTGGGGGTTGGCTGCACGCCCAGACAGTCAGTCCACGGAGAAGGCCACTGGCCACTGGGCCACGGGGGTGCCTTTGAGCTTCTCGGGATGGAGGCTGGCCCCACCCCCTCCCGGATACACACACAGGTCACTGGTCCCTCCAGCCCAGCCCCTCGGCAGTGGTGCTGTCCTGACCTCCTCCATGGCCCACCCCGTCTTTCTTGGGGGGGTGAGCCCCCTGCTCCTGGAAGACCCCAGCTCCAGCTCTGGGAGCCAGCGCTCTTCTCAAGCCGGTGCGGGTCCCCCCACCCTGTACCAGCCCGCCTCTCTGCCTCCGGGGCTGGGGACTTTCAGGGGAAGATGAAAAAAATCACAGCATCATTTCCTGGTTGGGTGACAGGGAGCTCAGCCCTGCATTACACACGCTGCTGCAAGGTCTCCCGGGTCTGACACTCCATTAAGGAAATGGGTGTTTAACGTGGCCGTGTGTGCAGGTACTTTCAGCCACAGAGGCTCTGGCCCAGGCCGGAGGACTGGAGGGCATCCAGACCCCTGGACACAGGCGGGCCTCCTGGAGGTTCCTGCAGGTTCCCTTGTATTTGGGCATTGTGATGGGAAGTGGCCTTGACGGGAGCGTAGAGGGTGTCCTCTGGGCCCCCAGGCCCCTGCTATCTGGGCCTGGGCAGAGAGAAGGCCGAGGGTCCACCTCCAAGGCTTGCTGGGAAACGCTGCACGCATGCCCCGTTTACAGCACTTCACAGTGTACGGAGCCGGGAAACAGGCTCATCTCCCTGCAGCTGGGGAGCTGGGTCCTGGGGTCATTCGTCCAGATTGTGCCAATCGAGCTGGTCCTTTTCCCATGACCTCCGCGGTCAAAGTTGGCAGGGACCACACCAGTAGCTGGCATCTCCCTGGCCCATGCTGAGAAGTCCGGACAATACCATTCATTCATTCATTCACGCATGCATGCATTCACTGGTTCCCAGGTCAGGGTCACTGACTCAGCTTCCGTGAGCCTCGTGCTCCATCCTGTGAAACAGAGCATGGTTCCAAGCACACGTTTGCCGTGAAGAGCAGCTGGATCTGTGCCTAGAGGACCTGCAGCCTCCCCGGGACACAGCCGGTGCTCAGGGAGGGAAGGCCAGTGCGTTACGGGGATCTCCCCCCCACCCCTGAGCCCCCAAGCCCCCGGGGCCCCAGCCCCTGCCAGACCCAGGCCCAATCGTATCAGTGAACCATCGCAGGGAGGGACGGGGTCTGGGAGGCTGTGTCCCTGCCCAGGTCACAGGGCTGGGGACTCACATCTCAGGTACCAGAGGAATGGAGGCTGGATGGAGGGAGAGACGCACAGACAGATGGAGAGACAGGTTGCTGTACCAGAGGAGCAGAGGCGAGAGAAGGGGGGAGAGAGGAGGGAGGAGGAGGAGGGAGGGAGGAGGAGGCTTTCTTCTTGGGGGGGGGGGGGTGTTGGGACCTGCTCTTCCCCTTCCTCTAGCCCCTCAGTGCCTGGATCCCCGCACCCTGACCTGGTGTGTCGAGGAGACAAGGTCTGGTCCAGGAGGGCTCCATCTGCCCAGGTGAGGGGCTGTGTGTCAGGGGAGCCCAGGCAACCCTGTGGGAGCCTAGGAACGCACACCGCCACCTGTTGTGATGCCCATGGGGACCCGAGGCCCAGAGGGGGTGCCTGGGCCCAGACCCCAGAGAGGTGGTGGAGAGTTGGGGCTTGGTGGCAGGAAACACGGAGGACCCGCATCTATGGCCCAATGGCGCCACCTGGTGGCCACCTCCCAAACCGCCTGTATCTGACACTCAGGGTCCCACGATGGGACCCCATCCCAACACCACACTCCCAAGGTGGGCTTTGTGGGCTGGGGGTGGGGTCTGAACCTGTGAAGACCACCAAGCAGGGCTGACAGGCAATGAAAACACAGGACGCCCCGCTGAAGGTGAATTTCAGATGAATGAGGAATACTTTTCCTAGTACGATTACACCCGAAATATTAGGGGCACACTTATGCTAAAAACGATTCCTCTGTTGCCCGAAATTCACAGGTAACTGGGCTTCCTGTAGCTTATCTGTCAACCCCAGTTCTGAGTGATTTCTACAACGACAAAGGTTTCCTACTTTGGGGTAAATGCAGTTGGGGCTTTGGGGCTGGGGGTTCTAGAGTCTCCTGGCTAGCACCCCTCGGGCTTCGAGCAGAGAGAAGAGCAGTGCACCTCCCGGCCCTGAGAGCTCCCCGTGTGCCGGGTGCTCACGCATTCTTTAATCCTCATACGCAACTCTGTGTGAGGCAAGTACCATCATTGTCATCACCTCTCAGATGGGGAAACTGAGGCTCGGACTGGCGAAACGACTTGTTCTCAGCTGGGAAGCGCTCCAGGGCCCCTGTCCCCTCCCTGGCACAGCAGATTGACATCTCGGGCCCAGAGAGGCGAGGGGACCAGCACCAGGTCACACAGCAGTCTCAGAGCCGAGACTGGGACACAGCATGGAAGGGACCCTTCTGGAGGATGGTGGGACACACCCATCTTTCAATGAGAACAAGTCAGAGAGGTGTGGAGGTTTGCTGAGGTCACACAGCTCGTGGACAAGACACCAGACCCGGACTGGGCCTCTCTTGGCTCCTTCAAGAGCCCCTGCACTTTCCGCCCACATCGTCCCCAGGAGGCAGGCCCTGGAGTCCCCGGGAAACAAGAAGACGCCTGTGGGGAAGTTGGTCCTGGGTCCCAGTGTGCAGAGAGCTGGCTGCCCAGGGCAGGGCCTCAGCTCTGGGCTGGGCCCCCAGGACGTGGGGAGAGGTGATCTGGGCCATCAGCCCCCTTGCTGCTCCTCCCAGGATAGGGGGGCTTTCATTCTTTCTTCCATCCAGGGATGGCTTCATGAGCACCTGCTGTTCCAGGTGCTGGGGGTAAGGAGGTCCAGGCAGGTGTGAGCCAGTCTTTGGTGAGTGGAACTGGCCGTAACTGTCTGTACTGGTCAGGAGTGGGTTCCTGGGCCTCTGAGGAGGGCAAGTGGTGTTGGTGCAGTAGGTGGTCACGGAAGACACGGATGACATGACTCCGGGAGGGAGAAGAGCTCCCAGGCAGCGGGGCGCAGCAAGTGCAAAGGCCCGGGGCTCGGAGAGCTTGGGGCATTCCCCGGGGCAGCCCAGCGGGCTTGGGCAGAGGCACAGTCGGGGAGAAATGAGTCAGAGGGGCCCAGGTGTCATCTCAGAGCCCAGCTGGGGTAGTGGGCAGGGAGCCGACACCACTTATTTGTGGGCAGAAACAGGGAGGACTCGTGAAGAAGCTGCTGGAAGGGTCTGTGGCTGGCATGGGAGGGTGGAGGTGGGGAGGTGATGAGGTCCAAGATCTGCCTCAAAGATCGCGGTCAGGTGTTTCTGCTGGGTCGGCGTGGGGGCCGGAGAAGGTGAGGGGCTGAGGACGATGGGAGGGTTGGAGCTGCCTGTGCAGAGTGAGTCTTTGCCAACGTGGAGTTTGAGAAGCTCCTCAGACACCCCACGTGAAGGCATCGGGTGTCAGCTGGATACACCTGGCGGAGCGCAGGGGGGCGGGGGATGCGGCTAGAGCAGCACCCTTGGACTTGTCAGGAGAGGGGGCTGCACCCACTTGAAGGCCGATCGCCTTTCCCCGAGCTCCAGCCCTGGGTGAGGCCAGTGCTGGGGTCACCACTTCTTGCCAGGATCGCCCCTCCCCCATCCCGGCCCAGCCAGGCCTGAAGATGGTTGTCATGGCAGCCAAGGCCGAACACTGAGCCCTGAGACATCTGCTGCCCCTCACAGCGTCCCTACGCTGGCCGGTGACTCCGAGGAAAGAGAAAGGAGCCTCTAAATGGGTACACAGCTCTCTTCTTACAGATGGGACAACTGAGGCCCCAGGAGGTGAGGAGAGCTGCCCGAAGTCCACGGGAGTGCTTTCTGGTTCTCCAGAACAGGTGCTAGTTTCCCGTGGCTGCTATAACCCATCACCAGAAACCTGGTGCCTTAAAGCAACACAAACGTATTATCTTGCCATTCTGGAGATCAGAAGTCCTACGGGGTTTCCCTGGGCTAAACTCAAGGCGTGGGCAGGCCCCTGCTCCCTCTGGAGGCGCCAGGGGAGAATCCATGTCCTTGCTTCTCCAGCTTCGAGAGGCGCCCACACTTCTCAGCTCGCGGCCTCTTCCTGCATCTCCAAAGCCAGCAGTGTCTGGTCACATTGTCACATTATCCTGGTCTTCTCCACCGTACCCCGATTCTACTTTTAAGGAGCCTCGAGATGACATTGGGCCCACCTGCTAATCCAGGATAATCTCCCTATTTTAAGGACAGGTGAGTAGCCACTGTAATTGCATCTGCAACCTTTGCCGTGTAACTGAGATATTTACCGGTTCTGGGCAGGCATCTGGGGGGTGCCTGAAGCAGTCAAACCGTGTCCTGCTCGTGGCCTCTGCACCGGCCGTTCCCTTAGCCCGGAACGCTCTCCCCCTGGTACTCACCAGGGCTTCTCCTTGCTGTGCAACCCTTTCTGCTCACATCACCTTTCCCCAAAGGCCACTGGCTAAACGCCTGCACCTCCTTTATCTTCTTAGCTGCCGCACTTTCCTCCATCTCACCCTGGAATCATCTATAAAGCTAACATATTTCATTGTATTTCTTTACTGCCGGCCTCCATCCAGGCTTAGGTACCATAAAGATGAGATTTTTGTTTTGTGCGCTGCTGTCTGTCGGGCGTCCCGAATGGAGCCAGTACATTCAGTGATTCAGTGAATGGATGCGATGATATCAGTGAGAAGGTAATTCTCCATCTCAGAGAGGCATGAACTTCTGGCCTCCCACCGATGTCCCTACACTTCAGTATGAAGCGTGGAGGTGGAATCTGGAAGCAGACCCTGGCAGAGGTGGCCCGGGGCTCAGGGGGTGTGCCTGGGATCCACATCTTGGGAAGTAGGGGCACAGCCAGAGCTGCAACGTGGGACAAAGTCCCTCGGACCCCACGGGAGCTTGAGCTGGTGGTCCTTCAGATCGAGCAGGCTCGGGCCAAGCTCTCCCACATCGACTAGTTGCTGGCCACCCTGGGGGAGGAGCGACGGGGTGAGGCAGTGTCCTTGGACCCACAGAGAAGGCAGAGAGCCGAGGGCCGTACGGACGGGGAATAAGCCCCTCATCTCTGGGGGCCCGGGTGGTGGACGGGGAGCCCCGGGGAGCCTGTGGAGTGAGGTGGAGGCCTTCTCCATCCACCCCTCCTATGTGAGCCTGGCCTGCGGGGGAAGCCGAGGCAGCCCAGCTCCAGCGGCTCTCCAGATGACCCAGGACAAGTTGTCATGCGTCTCTGGGTGTTGCTTTGATTACATCTGTTGTCTCCAAACCTGTGCTGTCCCCACCTGTTTGGGCGTCGGGGTTTTGAGATGTCCTTTTGTCGCTCCGCACTACGATTGCACGATTCCTACACAGTGAAGCCCCGGGCCTCGGGGGCATGGGCGGCCTGAGGGGAGGAGCCAGCTGGGACTGCCCCACGCTCACCAGGAGCTCAGGTGTCCAGGGACAGACAGACGGGTTAGCGGTGATGCAGCCCCCAAAGCAGGCCGGGCAGGTCCAGGGCTTGCAGCCCTCCTGGGGTGAAAGGCCCCTTTCCCTCGCGGCTGCTGCAGATGCCGGGTCCAGCTGAATCCCCTGCTTTTCAGCATCTCGATTCTGTCTTGGGCCACCAAGCCAGAAGGCAGGTCCTGGCCGGGCACCTGGGGCCCGTCACCCTGCTCGGCTGCAGGATAGGGTTGGTGATGCCACCGTGGGCGCTCCGCCCTCACACACAGCCCTGTCCTCGGAAGTGGACTCCTCCAGGCAGGACAGGATGGCTGCACCCTCCACCCACCCCCAGATCCCCCCAACACCTGCTGTGCCCGGGTACTCTCACCAACCACATTTTTCCCTCCCTCCTGGCCCCTGAGGGCACTGCTGGTTCTTCTCAGCACACGGACCCCACGTCCCCTGGTCCTGAAGCCCAGCTGGGAACAGGCCGGAGCAACTGGACATAACTTCTCAAGGGCACGGAAGTAACCCCGAGGGAAGAGAGCACAGTGGGGGAAAACCTGGGTCACAGAGTCAACTTCCCGCTCTTGGACCCCTGCCCGATGCCCACACCCCAAGAAGCGTGTCCCCTGTCGTTCTGGGCTGTGTCCTGGGACCCACTTTTCCCGGGGGCTTCCTGGGACCTTATCCCCTGCTCCACCCAGCCCCCTTCAGGGCAACCCTGGCCTCGGAGGGTAACACAGGGACATGAGGCAGCGTCACCAGGCCTCCCCCATGAGGCCTTCAAAGGGCAAAGTGCGGGACGGTAAATATGGACCGGTGAGGAGTGTCTACGGTGTTCTTGGGCAGTCCCGGGTCAGTGTCTAGGGCGGACCTAGCTAATTACGCACACCAGGGTGGGGTGGGGGGCTGGACGGGCAGGGCCGGCTTAAAAGCACAAGGTGGGCAGGGCTGCATCCCTCCAGAGGCTCCGGGGGAGGATCCTTCCCTCCTCTTTCAGCTCCAGGTGCCCCAGGTGTTCCTGGGCTGCCCCAGACCGCATCCCCCAGTCTCCTCTGTCCTCACACGGCCTCCTTTGTTCTCTGTGTGTCTGTCTCCTCTCCTTCCCCTGTAAGGACACCAGTCACTGGACTTAGGGCCCCCGGATAAGCCAGGAGCATCTCTTCATCCCAAGATCGTTAACCTACATCTGCAGAGACCCTTTTCCCGATAAACGCACAGTCCTCCGTTCTGGGGTTAGGATGCGGACATGCCTTCCGGGAGGCGTCAGTCACCCCTCCGAAGCCCCTCACTCGCTTGCCCACTTCTTTCCTGCTCTAAGTCTCTCTCTCCCTCCTCCTTCCCAGACATTCTCTGAGTATCTAAGTCTGTACTCAGTGCAGGGGACACTCAGAGCAACCAGACCCCTCCCTCATGGAGGCATAAGGGCCTCCCGCTGCGTGGAGGGGGCACAGGCCACGGGCTTGACACATCCACACCCGGAGCTCCCTTCTGCCCCACCTGGGGAGCCACGGGGCCTCGGGCTCTGACCCCGCTGGTGCAGCAGGTACACAGCTCGGCCCCCACCCCACCCCCACGCGGTCCCCGTTGACCAGGTCCCTCGGAGTCCTCAGTTTCCCCATCTGTGAAATGGACTTGGTCTCCAGTGACACTCTTGGAACTCTGGAGGGCAGAGTGACACGGTGGTCACTCTGTCTCCTATGTGACCACTTTCCGCTATCCTGAAGGGAGTACGTCAGGCTGAGGAGCTGGCGAGCGCCGGGTCACCGCGTCCCTCAGAGGCCACTGTTTCTCACCGTGTCCCTCCCCCTTCCACGCTCGGGGCTGTAAGCCTGAAGCTTGACCTGTGCGTGGCTGGCTCTCCATCTGACCCACAGGGTCTTGGGTGAATTGCTCCATCCACTTTAAGGCCAGGAGTGAGAACCGGAAGACTTCTAGCCTCTAAGGGAAGCCTGCTTGGGATGGGCAGCCCCTCACTGCACAGCTCCCGGGCAGGGGCGCGGGCATTGTGATACTCTGCGGTCGCTACCCTTCCGAGGTAAGCTTTGTCATCTTCGTTTTGTGGATAAAGGAAATGAGGCCCAGAGATGCTGAGCAACCTACCCGAGGTCACACAGCCAGAATCCGAGCCCAGGTCTCTCCAAGTCATGACCAGTCCTTTCCTTCAAGAATCCCTTCCCCACATCCCTCTCTTCCCCCCTCCTCCCTCCCCCTTCCCCTCCCCTTCCCTGCCCCCTTCCATCTCATGTCTCCTCCTTTCCTATCCTCTCCTCTACCCTCCACCTACCCGCTCCCATGCCCTCCCCTCCCCTTCCTGCCCCCACCCCCAGGTTCTTAGGTGAAAGCAGGTCCCACCTCTTTGGCAAATGGCCGGCAGATGGCAGTGAAACACTTCCTTCCTGCGCAGGGAGCCAGCGCCGACTTCCTAAATGGTGATAACTGAGCCGGAAGCGGGATTGGACAGGGCGGGGCTGGCGTGAGTCTGCAGATCTGCGGGAAGAGCCACCTGTGGGTGCCGTGGGGCGGGGGTCCGGTGATGGGGGATGCAACAGGTCGGCTCCGCCTGTGCCCAGGCCTAGGGGGCGGGGTCTCCTGCAGGCCTGTGGTCCTCCAACCCAGCCCTGGATGGGAGGGACCCAGCTCGGTCCTGGTGGAACCTCAGCCCCACCTGGCTCTTCCCACAACACGGCCGGAGTTTCTGGATTGGGAAAGATTCTGGGCTGCACCCCATCTTTCTAAACAGTTTGCAAAGGCCCCCTGCGTGCCCCAAAGGGGGAGAGGGAGCTCCTGGGGCTCTAGCCCTCCCCACAGACTCCATCATCACAGCATATCCCCTGCAGCCCAGGAGCCTGAGGTCTCAGCAGACCAGGGCCCTGGAGGCCTCAGGTTCCCCATCTGTGAAATAGGACAATTGCTACCCCACTCTGCTAGGGCCCTGAAGCAGGGGCTGCGGACCCCGCGATCGGGCTCCTGCCTGTGTATATGTGTGGCTTGAGCGCGGCCTGCCCATGCCGGGTGGGGAGGTGGGGAGCCTTCCTGACTGTCCTGGGGTCGCCTTAACTGGCTGTGTCCTGGAGGAAGGTAGGGGAGAGGGAACAAAGCATGGCCTGTGGGAGCAACGTCCCAGGCCCGGGGCCCAGGGACCCAGCTTGTGGGATGGAGGGTCTGCCCGTGGTCGGTGGTCTCGGCCTGCTTCTTAGCTGGATGGTTACGAGCTCTTGGACAGGGCTGACCGTGAGCTGGCGGTGCGCAACCGTAGAACAAGGGGGGCCTGCTGAGCGGCCCCCCCGCCCATCATGCCACGACCCAGAGGCCTCAGACCCCCACCATGGTGCTGGCCCCTGGGTGTTTAACCTCAACTTCAAATCATAAGCCCACCCTCCGATTTCCACTGAAGCTTTTGGTGGAACTTGAGGGACAGGCCCCTGACAAGGACCCTCTGCTCCCAGACCAAACTTCAGCCAGGCCCCTCAGGGCCTCTTCCTGACCCAGCCTCAACCTGGAAGGGTCCCTGGACCCTGGACATCTCCTCTTAGTATTTCCATCCGCCCCGTCCTTGGCTACAGATCCCCCCACCGCGCCCCGTCCTTGTCGATTTTGGCACCGGTCGTATCCCCCTCCCCCACTGCCACGTCCTGAATAACACCTCCCTACCATTTTAACAAGTGTCAGAGTAATCTTCCTTCAACCCCTCGGCCCACTTCCCCTCTCCTGGTCACACCCCAGTCTGTGTTTTCACCGTGAGTTTCAATCACCGGTCCGTGATTAAGACAAAATACTCTACCTAAAATAAATAAGCAAAAAGGACCTACCGTATAGCCCAGGGAACGGTATTCTATATCCTGTAATAACCTATAGTGGAAAATTATCTGAGAAAGATATACATACAACTGAATCACTTTGCTGTACACCGGAAACTAACGATACCGTAAATCAGCTATACTCCAATAAAAACCAAAAGACCCTGGAAACGCCGTGCGTCGCGAGCCAGGGTGTGAGCTCCGAGGCCTCCCCAACTTCAGGGGACTTTCCTCTCTTTGACTCAAGCGTTACCTTGGAGTTTTATTTCCCCGGGCTATGGGCTGATTTGTGGTTATAAATGGCATAGTTTTTATTCTCGTAATTCAGGATACAAACATCGGTATTTTTGTTGGTGTCGTGCCATGGTTTCAGTCCTCTGAGTCCCGAGGCCTGATTCCACTCCGTAAGCCCAAGCACAGGCAGAATCGCCCTGTGCTGTGGGAGGAGCTCCTGGGTCAGCAGTCGCGCTCTGTCTGTATCTTGATCAGGGCTCTGGTTACTTGGAAGCGCTCAGTCTGTCGTCTTCATCGAGCGAACGCTCAGGCGAGCAGTGTGTCTCATCACGCGATCCCTCCGCCTAACACTGTTTCTGCCCCAAATGCTCCGGCAGATCTGAGTAACCTGCCCAACGTCACCCAGCGCTGCTTCTCCAGGTGCCCAGACACAGCTCCCAGCCCGTCGTAGTCTCTGTTGAATCTCTGTTTTAAAATATTTTCTTTCCTTTTTTTTTTTTTTTTTTTTTTTTTTGCGGTACGCGGGTCTCTCATTGCTGTGGCCTCTCCCGTTGTGGGAGCACAGGCTCCGGACGCGCAGGCTCAGCGGCCATGGCTCACGGGCCCAGCCGCTCCGCGGCATGTGGGATCTTCCGGGACCGGGGCACGAACCCGCGTCCCCTGCATCGGCAGGCGGACTCTCAACCACTGCGCCACCAGGGAAGCCCCTTTCCTATTTTTGATTGCTCTTTTTGTCTTATCTTCTAAGGGATCCCCTCACATTTTTCTTCCAACCCTTCCGCTAATTTAAATTTTGCTCATCATGTATATTTAAATATTTTTTAACAGCCCGCGCGTATTCTCTGGCTTTTTCGTTTTTTAGAGCAGCTGCTCTTGTTTTAAGGAAGCAACCTCTCTCTTTCTGAAGTTGCCTTTTCTCCCCGTGTTTATTTGTACTGGTGTCTGTCTTCCACGGTGTAGAGTCGTCCCTCAAAAGTCCAACAGGCACCCAACAGCCGAGAGGAAGTCGGGTGAAGGAAGACACCTGAGCAGGTGCAAATGCAGCTGGGTCAGGTGTGAGGAAGTGGGTCAACCAACAATCTGAGCGCAACCTAGGAGGCGGGCTGTGCTCCTCCATTTCACAGACGTGAAGACTGAGGCTGAAAGACCAGGAGTGACCCGCCCAATGTCCCGCCACACACGTCACAGGCTGTGCTCGTCCCATGGGTCCCCAGAGAGCCCTGGTCAGCCCTCACGTCCCTGAGTCTCTGCCTGGAATTCAGGGACATTCCAGGTCTGTCTGCACGGTTCAGAGCTGCAGCCGGCTTGAGTCTTCTTGTCTGTCACACTTTCTAGGGACCTGTTGTTTTCTCTGTCCTCAGGAGACCCGGCGGCCAGCACGGCTTTATCCGCTGTGGTTGAGACCCCACAAGGAAGGGCATCGCGGCAGCAAGTGCTCCCAGGATGCTACCACGTGTGCAGAGGTTTTCTGTTCTCACCCTGGCCGCTCCTGCAGGCGCCTTTGTCACCAGAACCTTGTTTCGTGGCTCTTACCACTCCCGTCCCACTCTCCATCCCGTGCACAGTCTGAGGCCGTCCTTCTGCCCCGTGCCCCGTGGTCCTCTCCATCTCTCTGCGGGCTGTCTTCCCACCTCTCCTGCTTCTCCATCCTCTCCTGGCCAGCCCCGCCCCTCTACCGCCCCCGCCCCCAACCGACCATCCCCAGAGGCGGTTCCCACCCTGAGCCGGGCACTGGAAGAAGCCACAGTGCCTCACCACCGAGGGTCCCCTGGAGCCAGCCCTTCTTCCTCCGGGACCCATTCACAGTCAGCGTGGGAAGCAGCCTCAGGACACACACTTACACGGGACACCGACTGGCCTCCACTGCAGTGTTCCCATCAAGTGCATTACCTGAGCAGTAACAGGACCCGGGGTGGAAGGTGGTTAGCTCTGCCTCTGGCTGGCCTGGCTCAGAGTGCAAAGGGGAGGCCGGGGAGGGAGAGCAGAGGCTCAGGGACTCCCCGCCTGCTCTTGTGAGGGGGTGGCCACCTGTCATTTACAGGAAGGGTGGGAGCCTGTCCCGGAGTGGACCCTTCCCCACACCGCTCAGCAGGGCTGCTCTGAGCCCTGGGGCAGCAGCAGCACAGTGGGCAAGGGGACACAGTGTGCCCTCCCCATCTGCTGCCCGGCAGGCCCCTACTTACCCTCCGATTCAGGGTTTGCGAGGCCTCCTCTGAGAAGCCCTCCCTGATAGCCCTGGGTTGGGCCACTGCCGCCTCGGAACTTCTGCAGTCTTTGGGGCCATTCTGCACATTAGGGACAGGTGCCCCTTCCTCCAAACATCTCGCTGCTCTCTGCGTGGAGGCACGACACCCAGACCTGCCTGCGCCCCCGGGCTGAGGGGCCAGCCCACTGCCCCACAGAGAAGGGACAGCCCAGGCTCTGAAGCCCACTGCCAGCTGGGCTCCAAGCTCAGTGGGTCCACACTTAGAGGCCTGGGCAACTGGAACAAGGTGGTCTGGGCCTCTGTTTCTCCACTGGTAAACGGGCAGCATCGTTCCTCGCCGGCTGCCTTTTGTCCAGCTGTGTGGGAGCAGGCTTCCATCCTCCCCAGACCTGCTGAGAGCCCCCTGCCCCCCCAGCCCTGCCCATCGGCTCTGCAGGGGGGAGGCCCACAGTGGGTGCTTACTGAGTAAGCATGCCCTCGTGGCCATGCTTGTTCCAGGCCAGCGAGGAGGTGGGGGCCGTCCCCGGGGGCACCCTGTGCCTCTCCCCCTGCGTCCCGCCGCCCCGCCCCCGCCCTCCCAGTTGCTTAGGATCCTGACTTTGGGGAGCCTGTTAAGGTGCGCGTCCAAGTGCCCAGGCTTCCTCGCAGGCTGGGCTCTCGGTCTCCATGGCAACCCAGGGCTCCACCCTCTCCCGGGGGTGGAGGGGCGACCTGGCCCCTCTCCAGCCGTCCCCACCCCACTCCGGCCACGCCTTCCCAGACTTCTCTGCAGAGGGCTTGGCTGGAGGTGGGCAGGGGACCCCCAGCTGACAGCTACCCTGTGGAGCCCCCTACCCCCTCAGCTACCATACAGGGCAGGTGTGGGCCCAGGTGGAGCCCGCTCTCCTACCCCGGAGCCCCGTGCTCTAAACCCCGGGGACAGCGCCTCCCAGGGGGTGAGGCTGGTCTCTCCCACCCCAGCCCACCTCCCAGAGGCCCGGCCATGAGTGGGCGTGGGCGGGGCAGGCTGCTCCCACCCTGACGCCTCCATGGCCAAGGGCGTTTTCTGTCTCTGGCCCTGGCTCACCTCTGTCTCGTCTGATCCGAGCCTTTCTCGTCAGCTTCTCTGTGTCCTCACCGCTCTTGACCTCCTCGTTCTCTCTGTGTCTCTCTGTCTCTCTCTCTCTCGGTGTGTCTCTCTCAGTCCCTATAACTCTCGCTGTCTCCCTGTCTCTCCCTCTGCGTATCTTTCGCTCTGTCTCTCTGCATCTCTGGGTCTCTCTTTATTTCTGGGTCTTTCCTCTGTGTGTGTGTGTGTCTGTCTCTCTGTCTGTCTCTCTCAGTGTGTCTCTCGGTCCCTATAACTCTCGCTGTCTCCCTGTCTCTCCCTCTGTGTATCTTTCGCTCTGTCTCTCTGCATCTCTGGGTCTCTCTTTATTTCTGGTTCTTTCCTCTGTGTGTGTGGGTGTCCGTCTCTCGGTGTCTCTGCTTTCGTCCCCTCCCTCCCTCCCTCCCTTTGCTGATCTCGGTGTTGAGTTCGGTGGGAGCCTGGGTGCATGATGTGCCAGGCCTGGGGGTGCTGAGCTGGGTCACAGGAGAGACCCAGGAACCATAGGGCAGCGGGGTGTGGGGAGGGCACGGGGCCAGGTGGCCCGGAGACCAGAGCGAGCCCCCTGCTTTGGCTGTGGTTCAGGAGCGCTTCTGACAGGCGGAGCTGGTGAGCGTAGGCTCAAAGTTGGGAGCATGGGGGAGAATTCCAGGAGAGGGACGGCAGGCAGGCTTGAAGGCAGGGCGGCGGGGGCATTTGGGGGCCCATAAATGCTCTGAAGGTGGTGGCGTTAGATGCAAGTGGGGAACGTGGGGTCGGCCAGCGTGACTCCAATGTTGATGACGACCGTCCCCAGGCTGGGCACCTTCGTGGACCAGCCTCCCTGACTCTCACCCAGTCCTGTGAGGTTGGAACTGCCGTTGGTCCCAATTTACAGGGGAAGAAACTGAGGCCCAGGACAGCTGAGTAAGGGACCCGGGGTCACACACCTCACAAGGGGCAGAGCTGTGCCGGGGGCTGGGAGTTCGTCCGGAGTAAAGGGGAACCACCGAAGGCTCTTGAGGGCAGCGCGCGCGGCGAGGTCACGCAGGGAAGGGAGGCTGGTACTGCTCGCTCCCCCGGGGGGCAGGCGGGGTGGGTGCTGGGACGCCCCCCGCGAGGGCACTCACACGAGTGTTGGGCGTCAGTACTGCCCCTCCCTCACCCTCTCCAGGCTCGTCTGCCTCCGGACTGACGGCACCCCCGCTCTCCCCACCCTGGACGCCCTTCACCTGTTGCCGCCCCACTTCTGGAGCTCCGGAAAGCTCCCTGGGTTAGGATCCCCACAGGCACATCCGCTATATTCAGAAGCGACACTTGGTTCCACTGGAAAGTCTGGAGCCCCCAACTTTAATTAAAAAGTTAGTGTCATTAAAATAGGCCAAGAAACTGCTGATGAAATCTGTGATATTTTCCCTCCGTCAAAATCCTTAACGTTTTATGACCTTTATGACCTTTCAAAATCTTGACGGTTGCACCGCGATGGTCTCCTAATCCGTGCATCCCCAGGGTGCGGGCGGGGGTCAAGGCTGCTGTTCCTGCGGGACACGGGGTGGCCCCAGGGGAGCCCTGGCCTGAACCCCCTGCCCTGGGGGTTCCTCGTCTCCCTCCACCTCTTGGACAGAGGGCAAAGACCCTGAGGCCCCATCCCCAGGGGAGCGTGTGACCCGTGCCTGTCACCGCACTGAATCTTCAGCCACCTGGTGGGGTAGGTGGGCATCGAGGACCCCACAGGGCTCAGAGCCTTCGCACTCGCTGCTCCCTCTGCCTGGAAGGGCGGCTCCTCCCCAGAGGTTCCCCCCCCTCACATGGGGCAATGTCCCTTTAGTGATTAACTTGCAATAGAACAAAGGTTCTTGCCTATTACACTTTGACCGACATCTCCCCCTCTCCCCTCCCCCACCACTGGCAACCTCCATTCTACTCTCTGCTTCTATGAGTTGGAGTATTTTCAGATTCCACGTAGACGTGAGCTCACGCAGTGTCTGTCTTTCGGTGTCTGGCTTATTTCACTTAGCATAATCTCCTCAAGGTCCCTCTGTGGCGTTGCAAAAGCAAGGTTTCCTTCTTTTTCAAGGCCGACTAATATTCCATTCTACCTATATACCACGTTTTCTTTAGCCACTCTCCTGTCGACGGACACTTTGGTTCTTTCTAGATATTGGCTATGGTGAAAATGCTGCAGTGAACGTGGGAGTGCAGATAACTCTTCGAGATGCTGAGCTCATTTCCTTTGGATAAATACCCAGAAGTGGGATTGCTATGTTTACTCTCCTGAGGAACTGCCGTACTGTTTTCTATAATGGCTGCACCCATTTACATTCCGACCAACAGTGCACAAGGTTTCCAATTTTTCCACATCCTCACCGATATCCCCTCCCCCCTCGCTCTCTCTCTGTCTCTCTCTCGTGTGCGTGCGTGCGTGCACGTGCAGTAATACCCGTGCTGACAGGTGTGAGTGAAGTGGTGTGTCGTCGTGGTTTGTTTGTTTACATGTCCCTGATGATTACTGACGTCAAACGTCTTTTTCTACACCTGTTGGCCATTTGTGTGTCTTCTCTGGAGACATGTCTGTTCAAGTCCTTGCATCTTAGTCGGGTCATTTGCTTCGTTGGTGGTGGTGGTGTTTCGCTGTTGAATTACAGGAGTTCCTTGCGTGTTTTAGGTATTGACTCCTTACCAGACAGGGTGGTTTGCAAATGTTTTCTCCCGTTCCATGGGTTGCTTTTTTATTCTGTTGATGATTCCTTTGCTGTGCAGAAGCTTATTCGTTTGACATAGTCTCATTGTCTATTTTTGCTTTTATTGCCTGTGCTTTTGGTGTCAGATCCGAGAAATCATTGCCAAGTCAAGTCCTTTCTCCTGTGGGTCTCGGTTTCCCCTTTTGTACATCGAGGGTAAAAATGCCTGCTCTGTTAAAGTGGGTTTCGTTGTGGTAACAGAAAGACCCCAAAACACATAATGCCTCAACCAGGATAGATGTTTATTTCTTGCTCATAAAACCTTCCCGGCCAGGTGGTAGGTGGGCAGTCTTCTCTGCAATTGATTCATGGATGCTTGCTCTGTCCCCTTGTGACTCTGCCTTCCTTGGGTCCCATTGTCACCTGCATCCAGCTGGGGGAGGATAACGAGAGTGCAGAGCAGGTGCACCTGCTTCTCCAAAGCCTCGGCCTGGAAATGGTACCGTTCACTTCCCCTCGCCTCCCTTTGGTCAGAACTCAGTCACGTGGCTGCAACTAACTGCAAGAGAGGCTGGGAAGTGTCACAGAGCTGTGTCCCAGGAGGACGAGGAGAGCGTGGACTTTGACAGGCGGCTCCCCATCTCTGCCACACGCTTGGGGTTGCAGGGGGAGGTTAAGTAAATGAATGAATGGAATAAATTTTGTAGTGTGATGCACAGATCAGTACTACTACATGGATCTCAAATAAATGTTTGTTTTTTGTTTTGTTTTGTTTTGTTTTGCAGTACGCGGGCCTCTCACTGCTGTGGCCTCTCCCGCTGCGGAGCACAGGCTCCGGACGCGCAGGCTCAGCGGCCACGGCCCACGGGCCCAGCCGCTCCGCGGCATGTGGGATCTTCCCAGACCGGGGCACGAACCCGCGTCCCCTGCATCGGCAGGCGGACTCTCAACCACTGCGCCACCAAGGAAGCCCCAAATGTTTGTTTTTAAATGAATGCTGATATATATAAAATAGATAAACAATAAGGATTTACTGTAGAGCACAGGGAACTATATTCAATATCTTGTAAAAGAATCTGAAAAAGAATATATATATAACTGAATCACTTTGCTGTACATCTGAAACTAATACAATGTTGCAAATCAACTCTACTTCGATTTTAAAAATGAATGCTGAATAAAAGAAGCATTTTTATTGGCTGGATGGATGAATGGTTGGATGGGTGGATAGTGGATGGGTGGGTGGATGGTGGGTGGGTGGATATACGGAAGGACGAAAGGAGGAATGGATTAAAGGATGACCCAGCACCCAGAGACGGTAGCATGGGTTGGTTCCAGAAGAAGTGGCCCGACCTGAACAATCAGAAGACAGCAGAGTCCCTGGGAGAGGAGGGGACACTGCGAGGGTGAACTATCACCTTCGCCTGCGGGAGTCTGGATGGCCCAGTAGGTGGAAGTTTCCAGTGCACGTTGTTCTTGCTGCCCTCTGCGGGCTGGGCTGTGGCGTGCCCCTCCTCCATCTGCAATCCGTGGGTGGTGGGACCCAGACTCCTCAGAGGGCAGAACGCAGGGCCTCGGAGCCAATTATGTGGACGGCGGGGCAGCTCCCTCCCGTCGTGCCGTGCAACTGGAGACCTACATGTTAAATGTGAAAATGTTGATATTAAGGCCCTGACACGATCTGACAGGAGCCCGGGAAGCTGGAAGTTAAAGGTGACATGTTCACAAAGTCTTCTTTTCCTAGCTCTGCAGCAACACCAGGGCCACCATTTCTCCAGGGGAAACGGGCAAAGTTGGAGATTTGATGCTTTTCAAGGCAGAAAATCCCAGAATGGATTGCAGGCACCTTGGACACGCTGTCTTTAAACCCAGTGCGTCTGGGCCGGTAGCTGCCCACAGGGTGGATGGCGTCCCGGTACCTGGCCCTGGGCCTCACCTGGGGAGGCACGTCCTCGCTGGGTCCCGGTAGGCACGTTGCTCGCGAGGTTTTCCCGACTTCCTGGGGGGATGAGAGCACATCGCTGCCCCACACCGGCTCCCCTCACCCCCTCACCTCGCGTCACGGGCCGGCCACCCTGCCGCCCGTCTTCGTTTCTTCCTTCACTAAGGTTTGTTGAGCCCGGCCCGGCGGGCCTGGGCTGCGTGCTCCAGGCTCAGACATACCCCCGACAGAGCCCAGGCCTCTCTCTTGGCCTCAAGCCCCCGAGGCATCATCCCCAGGTGTAGTGGTTGACTAGTGCCCGCCCCTCAAACTCATGTCTTTCCTGGAAACTTAGAAGGTGACTTTATTTTGAACTAGGGTTTCTGCAGATGTCATAAGTTAAGATCTGGGGATGCTGGATTAGGGCAGGTCCTTAGAAGAAGAAAAAACGGAGACACACAGACAGACACACACAGAGAGGAGGCCAAGGGAAGACAGAGGCAGAGATGGGAGGCGTGGGTCTACGCGCCAAGGAACGCCAAGGATGGCCAGCCACCCCCAGGAGCTGAAGGAGACAGAGGGCGGTGGCTCAGCTCCCACCTTGATCTGGACTTCTGTCCTCCTGAACCAGGGAGAAGGAGTTTCTGTTGTTTTAAGCCCTCGCGTGTGGCACCTGCAACGGCGGCCCCAGGACACTGGCATAGCCCCGGCCAGTTGAAGCGGCTTCGTCTGCACAGACAGTGGAGGCCCCAACACGGCTGCCTGGGCTCTTGCCCGCGGCTCCATCTGCCCGTGTCTGCCTCTCCTCCCCACAGCCCCTCCGGACACTCGCCCGGCCACGCTGGACCGCTCCTCACTCTCCTCCACCCCTTTGGCAGTGACAGAGGCATCTCTGCAGGTATAAGGCCTCCTCCACCCGGGCCTGCGCTCACCTGCCTCCACCTGGCCACCTGCACGCCCTCCCGTCAGCTCAGGGGCCATCGCGAGAGGAATTCTTCCCGTGGGGTTCTCAACCAGCCCCGCAGGCTGCATCGCTGGTGGGCGCTGGGCAGTGAGGGTGGCTATGGCGGCCTGTCGGGTTGGGGGTACGGCCAGAGTCGCCTGAGGGGACAGCAGACGGGCAGGGCTGTCAGCGCCCATCGGGGCCCGGGGTCCTCTAGGAGGGGGAGTCCAGGCAGGCCACCGGCTCTGGAACACGGTGCTGGTCCAGGGCCGCCCAGATTGGGGACAGTGCCCAGGATGGACTTTGTACCCCAGGGGACAGGCAGGCTCGGGGGAGACGCTCCCTTCCCTTCTTGGCTGGGCGTGGCCTGGCACGGTGGACACTATGGTTGGGGGACTTCCAGAGCTGGGACAGGCTGCCGGGGAGGGAAGGGGCCGTGTGCAGAGCTGTCCTGGCGGGCAGGGGGTTCTGGGACGTGGCGGGTGGGAGCTGAGAGCTCAAGTCCTTCCCCGCATCCGTGTGGCAATCGCAGATCAAGGGAGCTCGACAGCCGGCCGCATCCCCGCTGCCCACCTGCATGAGATCACATGAGCCCCAAACGTGGACGCAAAGAAAGGGGACCAAGACCCTGTCACCCCGCAGCCCCTCTGCGCACTGGGCCCCCTGCCCAGCCTCTCCCACCTCAGCAAGAGGAAGAGTCCTGAGACAGTCATGCTGTAAAACCCAGGCTGCTCCCGTCCCGCATGTGAGGAAACAAAGGGCCCTGTGCCGCAGCTGTATTCCCATTTTAGAGACACCGAGTGGTGAGGAGATTGGGCAAGCGTCCCTGGGAGGGGTGGGGGGGACCCCGGCCGGCTGACTCGGGTCAGAAACAAGGTGGTGGGGACCTCTGGGCGGATGCAGCCTGGTCAGCCCTGAGGCACGTCACTCATTCTGGGAGGCAGGGCAGGTTCTAGCTTCTTTCCAGGAGAAGCCATGGGGACACAGAAGGGCTGAGTGGCCTGCCCAGGGTCACACAGCAAGGAGGGTGGGACCTGCAGTTCTCCTTCTCAGGCTGGTCCCCCGGCCCCCGCCTCCTTGGTGCGGTGGGGGGCATCCCCTTTGCACGTGGAGGCCGAGTGTGAACCGCTCTGCAGCCCTACAGGGCTGGTGTGGACGCTGACCTTCTGGGGAAGCAGGAACCGGTCATTCCAGGCTGCAGATTAATCACAGAAATGAGAAATCGATATCCGGCTGCTCCGGCCCCATGACTCATGTTGGGCCAGCGCGGGAGAGGCTTCCGGCCCCCCTGGAGCTGTGATCGCCACTGCCAGGATGGTGCCTGCCCACCTCACCCACGCCCAGGCGGGGGGTCCGCCACCAGGAAGGCTGAGTGTCAGGGGCCGAGGGACCCCAGGAGTCCTGGTGCACTGGATTTCAGACACCTGGGTGGCCTTGTGCAAACTGCTTCACACACCTGTAGTGGGGATATGATGACGGTCACCAGGTGGGGCAGGCCTCCCAGGACGATGAGGGTGGGTGTTGAAGGATGTATAGGAGTTCAGCAGGTATGGAGCCAGTAGACGTGGTTATGTTGGGTGGTAGTATCACCAGACGTGTGTTCTGTAAGACTGCTGTGTCTGTGGTGACAGGGGGACAGGGAGGTGGGGGAGGCTGGAGACCAGGGATGGGCCACTGCACTGGCCACGGGAAAGCCATGGGAGCCCAGCCAGGGCGGTGGCCACAGGGACAGCGGGAAGTAGGTGGGCTTCCAGGCTGCCAAGGAGGTGGAAGCAGGAGGCCAGGAAGATGGGTTGGACCATGGGGGGCGGGAGGAGGAGACAGGGTGGCGGCGCGAGGGTGTCCCCTGGTCTCCTCGGTGCTCGCCTCCGCTAGCACAGCGGGGCCCACGACGCTCCCGGAAGCTTCTGTGGCTGCCGGTCGTCCTTCATCAGCAGGGGTCCCCAGGGGCCGTGGTCACGTCAAGAGATCAGGACTTCCTCTGGAGGAGGCTGAGGTGGGGGTGACACACTCCACCTTGAACTGAGAAAGGTCCGTCTCTGCCACATCGGGGATGGACCTGGGCAAGGCAGCTGGAGGCAGAGAGGCTGGGTGGAGGCTCTCCCTGACCTCCCAGCCCTGCTGGCAAAGTGAGGGCCTGGCAAGGCTTCCACTGGCCTGGACCTGCTCCACTGGGTCCCTGATTGCTGCTAATCCTGTTAACTGCCGCTCTCGGGGCCTGGGAGGCAGAGTCATCGGATTGCTGTCCTTTTGAGAAGGTCGGCAGGCCTGGCAAGTCCTGTGTCTCGTCCAATCCAGGGCCGATCGACGCAGCCTCTTCCGTGGATGTGATGGCCCTCCTCAGCCTGTGGTCAGACGGGCGTCAATGGGGGGGTGGGTGGCGGGAGGGCAGGGCTGACCCACCGTGACCCCGGGGAGGTGAACTGCACACGGGCTCAGCCCTGGGAAGCTGTCGGGCTCCCCCCGGCCACGGCGCTGCCCCTTCGGGCCTCCGGGTGAATTCTCCAACTGCAAGCTTGCATCACGTGCAGAGAGCACTGAGGGCCCGAGGGAGGAGGGGCCTGTCCGTGCAGGTAGCTCGGGGCGAGACAGGCGCCCCCCACGCCCCTCTCTGGCCCACCCCCTTCTTCACGTTCACTGCCAGCGCAGCCCCACGCCTGCCCAGCTGCTGACACCCAACGCGGCCTCCGCTACCGCCAAGGCGTCTGCTTGCGGCTCCTGGGACCCTCCCGGGATATTTTCATCTGAAAAGGTTAGACCCCAATGTTTTCAAGACGTCAGGAGATGGAGCTGTAATAAGGGGATGACAGGGCAGGGAGATCTGTAGGGCGTGATCCCCAGAATGTGCTGCCCGGACCCCCTTCAGGGCTGAGGGTGTCTCCCCCGCCAGCCAGCCCAACTCGGACGCTCGGGGGCCTGCGGAGCTCCAGGCCCCAGGGCCCGGCCAAGGCTGGCGGCCGCGAGGCCTCGCTCTGCGTAATCCCGCTTCCTGCCTGGATTAGTAGTGTCCTGGGGCTGCCGTAATAACACCGCAAACCAGGGCCTTCACTGGACAGGAATCCATCCTCAGAAGGTTCTGGAGGCTGGCAGTCCAAGGTCAAGGTGGGGGCAGGGCCCCGCCCCTCGTCGGGTGGCTCCGGGCGTCCCTGGGCTGTGGCTGCCCCGCTGGGCTCTCCGCGTCCCCTTCCCACGGCCTCTCCTCTGTGTCTCCCCTCCTCTCTTGTCAGGGGACTCGTCATTGAGTTCAGGGCCCACTCGAGTAACCCAGCATGAGTCCCTCATCTCAGGATCCTTCCCGCAATCACACCTGCAAGGTCCCTATTTCCACGCAAGGTCACGTTCACAGGTTCTGGGTTGAGGACCCGGATACACCTCATATGGGGTCCTCACTCAACTGCACTTTCCCCCTCGGTCTAGACCCCAAGCTCACCACCTACTACAGCGGCCCCCAACCTTTCTGGCACCAGGGACCGGTTTCATGAAAGACGATTTTTCCACGGATGGTGGGTGAGACGGTTCAGGCGGAAACGTGAGCGATGGGAAGCGGCAGACGGAGCTTCTCTCACTTGCCTGCGGCTCACCTCCTGCTGTGCGGCCCGGCTCCTAACAGGGAAGCCGGGGGTTAGGGACCCCCCGCCCTAATAAACATCTGCTCCTCAAACCCCACCCCAGAGTCTACACTCCAGGGGTCCCACCAGTGACAACGTGGGATGCCAGAAAGCCAGGGGACCCACTTGTCCCAGAGCCTAGACCCCTGGCCACCGTGGGGAGAGGCCAGCGTGACTCAAATACCTCTGGCAAAGCCAGGCAGGTGGGTACGGGGTGGCCCTGGGAAGTCCTCACGGGCCCCTCTTGAAGAGCTCGTCCCCGCTGGCTTTTCAGGAAAGGCGGGGATCTGGGGCCTGCTACCTGGGACACAGAGTGAGCCCAGCTAAAGACACAGAGATGCAGAAGGAGGCGAGGCAGCAAAGCAGGAAAGGAGAGGACCAAGAGGTGAGTGAGTGATGCAGAGGGACGACAGTGAGATAGATACACAGATACATGGATGACTGATACACAGATAGATGATAAATGCATGATAAACAGGTAATAGATGATAGATAGATAGATAGATAGATAGATAGGTAGATAGATGATAGATAGATGATAGATGATAGATAGATAGATAGACAGCAGGGATGGAGATGCATAGATACATAGATGATTGATACACAGATAGATGATAAATGGATGATAAACAGGTAATAGATGATAGATAGATAGATAGGTGATAGATAGATAGATAGACAGCAGGGATGGAGATACACAGATACGTAGAAGATGGGTGATAGACAGACAGACGGATGGGCCTCCTGCCACGGCCAATTTTGGGAAGTTCTGGGTTTTATTTTATTTGAGAAGGTGGATGATTGTCCCCTTTTACAGATGAGGGTCCTGAGAACATTGGAATCGTTTTGGCTGCAAATAGAAGAACACTTATCTCAAAATGGTATAAACGATAAGGACAAAGTCTTAACTCACTGAACAGGAAGTTCTTAGGGGGGTCTGGCTCCAGAGCTGGAGAATTCAGAGGCGCAGAAAGAGCACAGAAGCCCAGGTTCTTCCCACCTCTCTGCTCTGGCCTCAGGTGTGTCCTCCTCATGGCTACAGAGTGGCTGCTGCTCCAGATGTCACGGATGCGGCCACGGTTAGTGGAAGAAGAAATCGTCTTCTCCTGAGCCTTTCTGAGAGGAAGAGAGCATTTCCCTGAAGCCCCCAGTAGCCTCCACTCCCATCTCAGCGCCCAGAACTCAGTGCCCAGAACAGGGGACAGTACCAGTGTTTCCACCATGGGGGATTAACCCCTGTAGCTGGGATAGGGTCATCCACCCTTCCCAAGGTCATTGGCAGGGGGATGGGGAACACCCAACAAAATCTGGCCCTGCATTCAAGCAGGAAGAGTGGATGTGGACGCTGGGGAGATGATATCCTGCGCCCAGAACTTCCCAGCTTTGGTGGAGAAGCCGACATTCAGACCCAGCGGGCCAACTCTACTCTGCAGTGTGGGCTGGGGTGCACTTGCGCCTGGTTCACCGAGCAGGGTGGGGTAGCCCCAGGGCCTGGGAACGCTGGTCTCCCGCCCTGCCCCTGTCACCTGGGGCTCACAGAGAGCCATGGTCTGGGCTGCTCTCCGATGCTGGACTCATTGAAGGAAATGTTCTCACTGGCATATTTCCAGCCCAGACGGTGGCAGTTTTAATATCCAGAAGCACAGCGAGGGGAAATGGGTGGCCCACCCCTGCAGGCTGGCCAAGGGCGTTTGTCCTCCTACAATGGAGAGGAAATGAAACACGAAGATGTTTTCGTTTCCTGAACAATGCTGATCGGCCTTCGGATCAGGACAGGGGCACAACTGGGCCATGACGCTGGCGAGAGGTGGGGAGCGGGGAGCGGACGGCTGCACCGCAGACTGCACTCACTCCCTCGACGTGGGCAGGCTGCCCCAGCCTCAGTTTCCTATTCTGTGAAATGGGGACAAAAAAAGCAAGGGAGCAGTGATACCCATCAGTGTCTGGTTGTGAACACACCCCCGTAAAGGGCATGAGGTCGTGGGATGGCCCATTCCCCAGGCCTGGATGGGTGAGGGGACTTCTCCTGGAACACAGCCCGGCCTCTATCCCATCCCCACCATACGTGAAGTAGGGGTGTAGCTGGAGTGGGTTCCTGTCCCTGACCAGCTGAGCTTTGGAGTTTCAACTTCACGTCCTGAGTGGGGGTGGGAGTTGGATTTATTTCTTCTGTGGTTTCTTCCCGAAGGGGCACAGATGGCAATTCAGGCAGGTGGGCCGGCTCTGACCCGAGACCTAGGCAGGAGGGGGCAGGGCCAGCTGTCCAGCTGGTCGGTTCTGAGCCGTAGGTTCCAATCAGCCTGGTCAGAAATAAGGCTTCGGGTCCTGCACTCGTGTCTGATTTCTCAGCTGGTCCGCATCCTCCGAGAGGGAGGTGGGGGGTGTTTATGGTCCCCTAAGTTCAACAGCCCAGGTCCTGCCCACGTGGCTCCAGTCGACCTGGGTGGGCGCCAGCTTGCCGCCCACCTTCATCCAGACCCCAGCAGAGAGCGACCGGGCTGAGCGGGGGCCGTCCTGCTGCCATTGCCGGGACGTGGCTGTGGACAGCATATCAGATGGGACAGGCGCCTCTCGGGAGGGACAGGGGTTCCAGGACCTGGATGAGCAAAGCCCAAGTGCAGCCCAGACGGTACCTCCTCGGCTGCTCTCTTCCCAGCCCTCCCGTCAAGCCCCGCAGCCAGCACCCCTCCTTCCTGCCGCCCCCTCCCCATGTCCTCTCTCTTTCCCAACCTTTCCATCCCAAAGGAACCTTCTATAGGACAGCACTGCTCCCCTGGGTCTCTCCCATCCTCACATACATAGCCCGTCCTTAAAAGCCAACCAGGACTTCCCTGGTGGCGCAGCGGTTGAGAGTCCGCCTGCCGATGCGGGGGACACGGGTTCGTGCCCCGGTCCGGGAAGATCCCACGTGCCGCGGAGCGGCTGGGCCCGTGAGCCATGGCCGCTGAGCCTGCGCGTCCGGAGGCTGTGCTCCGCAACGGGAGAGGCCACAACAGTGAGAGGCCCGCATACCGCAAAAAAAAAAAAAAAAAAAAAAAAAAAAAGCCACCCAGCGGACCCCTCCTCCTGATTTCTCCTCTCTTAGTCCATGCTGGGCACAGGGGGTCCCACCTCTTTACCAAAACCCACCTGGCGACCCCCGCTCTGCACAGACTCCCAGCCCGTCCTGCGGGCGCGTCTCTCCCGGGATCCTCCCTCCCTTTGGCTTGCAGGTCCTCGTTTGCTTTCTGCCACCCTTGTCACTACTTCTTCTCCTCTCCTTCCATTCTCTGACCTCTTACCTTTGACCTCTGGAGGCCCAGGGCTCCGTCTTGGACCCGGGCCCCTCTCTCCACAGCCTCTGCCACTCATCCCCTCTTTTTCTCACACCCTGAAGCCAAGCCAAGGTCTAATCCTGTTCGCTTTGCCCCCAGGATTCAGCCAGAGTCTGGGCCCCTCCCCTCTGCTGCGTCCCCCTGGCCCAAGCCCCCTCAGCTCTCACCTGGACCTGCAGACTGCCTCTCGGCCTCTGCCCATCTGTTCTCAGACACAGCCAGAGCCTTGGGGGGCAAGTCACACCAGGGCCTCCGCTGCACAAGACCCAGTGTAGCCTGGAGTAAGCAGAAGCCGAGAGGCCCCGCGTGGCTTCGCCCGGTCGGCGGTCAACCGTCGGGCCTCCGGCCTCGCCTCCTCCTTCTCGGGGCCCCCTTCCCACTCTGGCCCTTCACTCCATCCCCCTGGCGCCTACAGACCCGGCCCTCTCCTCTGTCTGGAGCCCCCCGCTTACATCCACATCACTTACCTCCCTGAAGTCTCTGCTCAGATGTCACTTCCCGGCCGGCCCACCTCTCCAGCTCGGCAGACGCCTCGCACCGCCGGCCTCCAGGGGAGGCCCAACACCCATCAGCCCGGGGGCCCCGCCTCAGACCCTGAAGGGGGCGCAGAGGGCAGGATTGCCGTCCTCCACCAGAACCTGGAGGAATCGGGTTCCAGCGACATAAAAAGGCAGAGGGCAGGGTTAGCACCAGGGAAGAGTGCACCCAGCTGCCGGGTCCTTTCGGGAGCGGAACTGCCCTTAGGCCCCCGGCAGCCAGGGTGCCTCGCTCACGTCATATCTGCATGCTTCCTCATCTGTGCAATGGGCGCTCGACAGCTCCTGTTTCAGGGCCACTGTGAGGCCTGGACCAGCTCCACACACGTGAAGCGCTCAGAGCCACGAGGGCGCGGGCCACCATCATTCCTCGCCACGAGACCGGGGCATCCGGAGGCCGGGAGGAGGGTCCGGCCCTCGCTCGGCTCTGGGGAACTGGCTGGACCCTCCGTCTCCTCTAAGCAGTCAGCCTCGGGCCACAGCACAGGGCGAAGCCTCCCTTCCGAAGCCAGCTCCTGGTCCCCCCCACGTTCCTCCCCAGCCCCCCGACCGCCTGGAGCCCCCGCTCGTGGAAAGCCCGCCGCGTCTCTGCTGCAGCTGCCATAAGACAAACGAGGCCCCATCTTCAAGGTCAGCCCTGCTGGACCCCCAGAGAGGCGCGTGGGGCGGTGGGAGGGGAGCTCCACGGCTCTCCAGGGGGGCAGCTGCGAGGCGAGCCTCTGCTGGGGCTTCCCTTGGAGGTCAGCTGGTCACCAAGCGGGTGCAGAGCCCAGAGAGGCCACTGGCCAGGCTGTGATAGCCGCGTGACATCTGTCTGAGTCATTCTGTCAAGTTGGGCCAAAGCTTCCCCAAACGGAGGAGGGATCAAGGGACCCTGCCTAAGTAAGCGCCCACGGGGGCTTCCCGGGGCCACACACAGACAGACTGCAGTGGGCTGCGGGGTCGGAGGCTCTGGGCTGCCAGCCCCCCAGCGCCCCAGCCCTCCACCCACGTCGTCTCTTTCTGCTGAGCTGCCCGGGCGGGCGACAGATCCTAAGCCCCTTCCAGTGCTCGGGCTGTAACGTCACCTCTCTGGACCCAGCTCCCCGCTGTGGAAAGGGTGGCGATGGAGCCCAGTTCGCAGGGCTTCAGAATTGCCTGTGATTGTGATCAGGTACCGATTCAGTCACTGGCAGAATTAATTTGTCAAATCAGCACAAGCTCAGTGTAGCCAAAAAAAATTTTTTTAAAGGATTAGATGGTGGTGCCTAGCGTTCATGGGACAGACCGGGGGCATGAACCAGGAAGCAGGGAGGATCCCCCCGCTTAGGGCGCTGCAGGCCCCAGGCCCTGTACAGCTCTAGTGCCTCCTCTTCTGTGTCTCTGCTCAAGTGACAGTCATGTTCTCTGGGATCTGGTGTCTGCGCCAGCCATCCCCATGGCTCTCTGGGCCCCAAGACTCCCCCTACCTCGTCCCAGTGTTCCTGCTTTCATGCCTGTGCATGTGCTGTTCCCTCTGCTATTCGAGCCCTTCACCTCCAGCCCAAAGAGTGCCACCTCCAGGAAGCCCTCTGGGTTGCTGCTTTCCTCCATCACAGCCTTTTCTGAGTGTGTCTCTTTGTTGCATGTGTGGCTACCTCTCCTTCTACAGGCGGGGGCAGGACCGGCCAGGGATGCATGTGGACTGGCCTGGATTTGGTCAGGGCTGGGGAGAGGCCCTGTCCCCCGTAAGGGAGGATGGAGAGGCCCTGGCACCTACAAACAGCCCCGTCTGCTGCCCACCTGATCCTCCTGGGGGCTGAGCTGGGCAGGGATGGGCTCCGAGGGGATCCGGGGGGCATCCTGGTGGGTGACCAACTCAATTAGTGCCTCTGCAGGCAGTGGGGAGGGAGGTGGGGAAAGGGGAGAGTCAGAGAGAGACAGAGCCACAGAGGAAGAGAAAAGCTGGGCAGAGGCAGGAAAGCGCCGGCTCAGCCTGGGTCCCTCGTGCCTCAGGGTCCCCTCCTTGAAGCCTCCAAGCCACTCCTTCCTGCTCTGCACTGGGGATCCTTGCCGGGGGCCACCCTCATGTGTCCCATCCCAGCCTCCAGGCAGCCCTGGGAGGCTCCTATCAAGAGACCAGTTTCACAGCGGCGGCTCCGGCTGTTGCTGGACCGATGCGCTCACCTGCAGGGGAGTTTCCGCAGCAGAAGGACGGAGGATCTGGTCCCCCTGCAGGTTGTGGTGCGGCACCTGCCTATGGCTTCTACAAAGCCCAACACTCAGACCATTGGTTACTCAGGCCTCAGGGCCAGTCAGGCGGGGCTCGGCCAGAGGCTCAGGACCTGAGGCTCCTTGACCCGGGAAACAGGAGGAAGAAGCCGTGAGTCCCCACAGGGCAGGGCTGGGCGTCATCATGACCCTTCACCACCTGGACCCGGAGAGGTTAAGCGGCTAGGTCAAGGTCACACTGCTGGGACAGGCTGATTCCCGCACCTGCTCTTCCCCAACCCATCCGCTGTCCAGGGAGGAGTCTGCCGGCTCCCGGCCTCAGTTTCCCCATCTGTAACAGGAGGTTGGGCCAGATGCTTGCTGACGGCTCTTCCCCTCTGACAGCAAGAGCCGGTAATCGCGTAGTTGGAGGCAAGAAAAGAATAAAAGCTGGGGATTCAGTTTCTCCTGCCACCAGTGCCGGGGCGCAGCCCGCCCGCCTATAATCACACACGATTGAGATGTGAAGCTGCAGGTACGGTTCGGAGGCCTCGGAGCCTGCAAGATTCTGCAGGGAGCCTCGCGCCTGCGAGGGGACCCGCTCTCTCCAAACTCCCACTGGGCGTACATTTCTATTTTGGTTTTAATTTACTTATTTCATTAACTCAGCTCCAACTCTGGAAAGCGTGGCGCTGTAGTGTCTCAGCTGTGAGCACCAGGCCGCTCTGTCCACCCTCAGCAAGGCTGACAGAAGGACTGGAGACCAGCTTCGCTCCCACGGCCGGGTGCCCGCAGGTGCAGCAAGACGGTCACACTCCTAGTGGCCCTGCTTGGACACCAAGGTCACAGGGGTCGGGGCTGGATCGAGCTGCTCCTGGAGTGAGGTCCCACATCCGGCTTCTCTGTGGGTCATCTCGTCCCCTGGTGGGCGAGAGGCCGGACGACCCCCTCATTTCATGCCCAGGGCACCTGAGGCTGAAGGTGGGCAGGCACCTGCCCAGGTCACCTGTCTCAGCTGGATGGAGCCAGCGCTGAGTCCTCCACCTTCCGGCCTCTCCACAGCTTTTGCTCCCCCTAAACTTGGGTGCTGTGGCCAGAAGCCTGACTCAAGGACAGACTGGCCTTGATGCTGACCTCGTCTGACCACGCGCACCAGCCCCTCATCCCCTCCGCAAAACCACGGTT
Organism: Lagenorhynchus albirostris; assembly: GCF_949774975.1. NCBI lineage: Eukaryota > Metazoa > Chordata > Mammalia > Artiodactyla > Delphinidae > Lagenorhynchus > Lagenorhynchus albirostris. The sequence continues at coordinate 145,684,776 of NC_083098.1, forward strand.
TTGTTTCTGATTTTACGAGCAGTATGTTCACGGTAGAGCATATTGGCAACGTGCAAAAATATGAGGAAGAAAATGAAAATCCCCTGGAACTCCCTCTGAGATGCCTTCTGTTACATTTTAGCTTGTACCTTCCGAGCTTTCCAGGGGCTCACCTGCCTAAGGAGAGACATCCGTGCACCTGTGAGCTCAGCAGACAGGGGGCAGGGCGTGTATGAGCCGCGAGGATGCTTCACACCTGAGGGTCCTCCCCGGGATGGTGCCGAGTGACCTTGGGCGGGACGTTCATCCCAAGCACACTCCCTCGTCAGCGCCTGACATCATCAACACCTGACCCCGTCAGTACCTGCCGGGCTGCGGTGGCTCGGAGGCCGAGATGAGGAGAAAAAGTGAGAATGCTGCCCTGATCCCACGGATCCCATGGTCATCATCACTGTCGTGAACATCCAAGTCGGGAGGAAGGACAACGTTCTCGCCGTGACCCTCCACTTGTTCACTGTGTCACAGGGAGGATCAGCCCTCCCGCCCAGGACTGTTGGGCTGCGGAGAGGAAAGTGTCGGCACAGCACCCACGTGGTACAGAGAAGGGCTCAGGAAATACGGGAGGGCGGCGAGTGGGCGGCATTGACATGGCATCCCTGCCCCCGCGGTGGGCAGGCGTGGCTCTGCCTGTGTCTGCATCCCGGGGTGGCAGAGGGGACCCTGCATCAGCTAGCAATGGGCATAACACCGCTGCGTTACAAATGGCCCCAAGCCCTCGGGGCACAATTACATGTTAGCTTGTGTCTGCAGGGTCCAGCTGACCTGGGCTGGAGCAGGTTCCCAGGGGCCCTTTCTGCCTGTGTGTCCCTGAGCCAGGCCGCCTCCCCAGCACAGGGTGGCCTCCAGTTCATGTCCCTGCAGCAGCTTCTCCTCTGAGCTGCCCCCAGGGAGAAAGCGGTCCGGGGGCTCCATCACACACACAGGTCCTGGGGCCGATAGGATTAACCAATTCAAAATCTATATCTAATGTAGAGCCTTATTTCTTTGCAACCAACTTTCTATTTTCGAAAACTTGCAAACCTACAAAATACTGGAAAGAATAGTGTGAAAAACACGCACCGTATAACCTTTCCCCCAATTCCCTAACATTAACGATCTGTCACGTTTGCACTCCCTCTCTCTCGCTACGTATGTATATATATAAATACATTCTGAAAGGAAGTTACTGGTGAACGCAGCACTGAGCGTCCCCTAAAACCCAGCACATTCTCCTACCCTGAAAAGTTCCACATCTGAAAATGTAACGTTGATGCTCTGCGTTTATTATGGACTGAATGTTTGTGTCTCCAGGATTCATACATCAAAGCCTTAACCCCCAAGTGATGGTGTGAGGAGGTGGGGCTTTCGGAAGGTGATAAGACGAGGTCATGGGCTTAGTGCCCCAAGAAGAAGCGGAAGAGGCAACCGGAGAGAGCGCTCTCTCTGCACGTGAGCGCGCAGCGGAGGGTCAGCGCCTGTGAGCCAGGAAGGTCCCTCACCAGAACACCAGCCCAGCCACACCCGCTCTCGGACTTCCAGCCTCCAGACTGTAAGGGAGTAAATTCCTGTTGCATAAGCCCCCGGGCTGTGGGATTTTGTTATGACAGCATGAGCTCTGACGGCAAGAATCAATATTAGCCCAAATTCTAATTTCCCTAATTGTCCCAAATTATATATTTTTACCTGTTTTTTTTTAAATTGAAGATTTAACTGAGAATCATAACTTACATTTACCTGCCATTTCTCTTTCGTCCCCCTTATTCTAGAACATTCCCCGCCACTTTCTAGTCTTCCACGACCTGTCCATTTTTGAAGCGGCCAGGCCAGTGAGGTGCACCCCTGCCCCTAAAGACAAAGCAGAAGGAGCCAGAGGGTGGGTTCCCGACCGCAGCCCTTCCCGCCCGGCGAGGAGGCGGCCCAGACCCTGGAAGGACCATCTGCAGGAAAGTGGGCTCCTGAGAAAGGAAGAGCAAGGACAGCAGTCAATTAGGGGGAAATGCAGGCACGTGTCATCCCCGTTCTCTACAACGTGCTCAGGGCAATATTACAGCCAGTTTCTCCTCTGCTCCCTCCAAACCCAGACACACACACAACCAGGGGATGAGACCAGGGACCAGGGCGGCAGGCTTCCGGCGCCGGCCTCTCTGCAGCCGCCAGCACCTGGGATGGATTTTAACTGCCTGTGAGGCTCTCTGTGCAAGTGAACCATTACTGCTCTCACCTCTCACAGAGGCCCAGCGGCAGCCTGGGGTCCCTAATGCGCTTTGGTCTCCATCCCTTTGAGAATCGGGGGGAGTTTGCACCCCCATTTTGTAGATGAGGGGAGACTGAGCCTCAGAGAGGGGGTGTGACCTGCACAAGGTCACCGGCTGGTAGGCGCTCAGTGTGTCCAGCGCCTCAGCTGCTGGACCTCAGGGTCAAGTCCGCAGAAGGGAGGGACAACCTTGGCCCAAGGCTGGGTGATACCCACGGGGAGCAGAGACCTCGAGGGGGGTCTCTCTGGAGGAGGGGAGTCTCTCCCAGGGAGAGGGGAGTGGTCAGGCCTTCCGAGGGGGCACCTTGGGAGAGGAAGGGAGGTCTGGACACCACAGGACTGGGGTGCAGAGGCGTGGACTGAGTCAGACTGAGCTGTATTGGGTTAAAAGAAACGAGGCTAACTCTACCTTCCGTGTGGCAGTGGCTCCCCCGGGATCACGGCCGATGGTGACATTTCCCACCTGGCCACGAAGGTCCCCTTCCTTGGCTCTGGGGACCAAGGGCCTTCAGGCACAAACACGGTTTCCCCATATTTTGGGAGCCCTGTTGCGATGGGCTTTACGGCGGTAACCGCTGTCCTGGGCCCTCCTGCTTGGCTGGCGTGGGGGGTGGGCTGCCTTTCACAGTGAGATGGTGGGTGGGGTATCAGACAAAAACAGTGCTTAAAGCAGTGAAGACAGATCTTATTCAGGGCTATTGCAATAGAGGAAAAGAGACGTCCGTACAGGACCAGGCTTAACTCGGATACAGGGTGGACAGGTGGGGCTTCTGGCCCAGGAGCAGGTGGGCTCAGTGGATGGAAAATCACTGAGAGGGAACATCACGGCTGAGGGGCGCTCTGGCTAAACGCCGCCGACGGGCTCCTCGCTGGAGGCAGGCCGGGCGCCAGGCATCCGCTGAGGTGCGATGGGGTGAGGATGTTCATCTGATATCCAGGTGGGAGATTCCGGCCAAGCTGACCTGGCAGGGTCCTTGCCGAAAGGGGATTTTAGCAGGCGGTGCACAGGGGGGCCCAGGGGCGGGCTCAGACACCTCCTCTCGGGGCTTCTGTCTCCCGTCTGTAGCACTGAGGGGGGCAGGATACCCTCGAGGCCCCCGGGGGCTGAGGGACATCTAGACCACAACGGCTGCAGGATCCCAGGCTCAGCGTTCAGCCTGGCCCCGCTGCCGCTTCGGGACGAATTCGGGGTTTCTTGTGGATTTCCCAATGTGGTTCCTCCCGCCAAGGTCAATACCAAAGGTACTTGGCATGTTTTCCTATCAGCGTCGGGATCTGCCCCCGCAGAGGGGGAAGCGACCCCCCAGAGCTGCTGGGAGTGGATGGGATGCAGTCCACGGGCCCCACAGGAGGCTGTGCCGCATCTGCGTGTCTGTAGGACCAGCCTTGGCTCTCGGCCGGCGCCGAGAAGGCCAGCTTGGCAAGAACCTGTCGGCGAGTCAGTCCAGGCTCTCCCGAGGGGCCGTGATCCCGGCTTTGCTCAGAGGGAGCTCAGACAGAGCGTGGGGTGGGGGGGCACATCCATCTTTAGCCGCCTTCCTGGTTTGGACGAGGAGGCGCTTGGGGTTCCCAAGGGCACCCCGGCTCATCAGGCTAGATAGGCCTCCTTGTGGAGGAAGGCTGGGGCGTGCGGGGACGAGGTGCCCCGTGAGCCTGTCTCTCGGGGCTTTCAATGAGGATTTGAGAGGAATGACTGGGTGGCACTGGGGGGCTGCTGCTGTCACACTTAGGTGCCTGTTGCCCCCCAGTCGTTAGTAAGGCTTTTTGGGGGTCCCCCCGCTCCCACGCCCAGCCTGGGCTCTCCCGGCTGTCGGAAGGCTCAGCGGGGCGTCGTGTCCTCCCTAGGTCCCAGCACCAATAGGGACCTGGTGTGACAGAAGGCGCCCCGGGGGGGCGGGGATGCGGGGCTTCTCCTCTCCCTGCACCCCACCCTCGAGGGAGGCTGCTGGGGTAGGGGGTGGGACCCCGGGGCTGCTCCACGAACCACGCCGTGCCCTTCATTCATTCTTGCGTTCACTCGCTCATTTATTCATCCACCGGCTCCGGAAGGTACCACCTCCACATGCCACCCCCCTGGGGGTTAGGGCTTCCACGTGTGACTCTGGGGGCGTGAACCTCCAGTCCACAGCAGCCGGCTGAGACAGCAATGCCACCGTCCCTCCTCCAGGCCACAGCACCTTATCCTCGGGGCCACGCCATCATCTCCGGTGACAATCACAGGGCTCGGCCTACTGAAGACGTTTGTCACTGTTGGCGGGTTGATGAGAGGCTGACCCTTCCTGCCACCCCACCACGCATCAGGGCTCCCCCCCCCCCGAAAGCCTCACTCAGCAGGGAGTACAGAACTCCCGGCGGGCTGCAGGGCTGCAGGCGTTGATGTCCTGAAGCCACACGGAGGCGTTTCTGCCCTTATGCTGCAGCAGGGCCCCTCCCACCTGCTTGAAATCTTCTTCCTTTGAATTCAAAGAATATGTCTTTTGCAGTACCCCAAAGAGAGACCCGGGGGTGCCCGCTGCCTTGGGAATTCTCCAGTCGATTTTAGGAAAATCCAATCTGTGTTTAGGACCAATGAAGCCTCTTCTTCTCCCTCTTAAGTTATGCAAACCTTATCCCAGCTGCCTGTGCGCCTGGTTCTCCCCCAAAGTGTGGAAAGCACTTTCCTGCACCACATTTTCTTTCCAAGATAACCCATTTGGGGAGGGCTGTGTGCATCCTGTTAGGGCCAAGGGGCTCTGAAGGATGTTTTCTTCTTTAGTCACTAAGTTACAGGTATCCCATCGGGTTCGCTCTGCAGACTTCAAGTTGATTGAGGAGTTTCATGGAGTTGGCTGAGCACGAGTCCTGAGAATCGGGCCAATGTCTGACCGTCACAGGAGTAACTCGCTCCCTAAGAAAGAAAGTCAGAGCAGAGAAGCCAGAAGCCTGCTTCCACGTGGGCACGTGGGACCCAGCGCTTCCCGGGGGCTCTTCTGACGGCAATCTCCTCACCTCCGAGTCTGCTTGTCATTGGGAGGTGAGAGCAGGTCCCTCGCAGGGTCTCTTCCTCCTCCTGTGACCACCCCGACGGTCAGCAGGTCTGAGCAGCAGGCAGCCACGCACAGGCAGAGAGATGAACAGATTCCGGCACGTTCCAGCCACGGAGGGATTGCAGAGAGCGCGTGAGCCCCCGTTTACAACATCCCCAGCTCACCGCCAGGCACGTATGAGGACCCCTGGACGCTAGTCCCCTTGTCCCCCGCTGCTGGGACTGACGGAGGGAAGAAAGTACACTCCTGGGGGTGAGGGGAGGTGGCCTGATTCGCTTTGGCAGCATCAGTACCAGCGCAGGGCCTGGCACACAGCAAGTGCTCAGTCAGTACTGATTCCTGTGTGACCTCAGACTGGGAGCTTAGCCTCTCTGAGCCTCAGTTTCTCTTTTTGTAGAATGAGGTTGATGGTCCACCTGCTGTCGTGCTCCATCTTACACGGGAGGCCGTTGACAACGGCTCCTGTCACGCGGTGCCCACCAGGTGCCCAGCGTTGCCCTGGATGCTTCCGCTATAAGACCCCGCTCCACGCTCACAGGGAATGAAGTGGTATCATCCCCTCCCCAACCCAGGAGGCGCGGGGGAGGGGAGCGACTTGGCCAGCGCGGCCCGTGGTGCAGATGTGAGTGGAACCCAGGCACCTCCCTCCACGAAACCACACGCCGTCTTGGGGCGAGAATCCCCAGGTCAGTGCTCGTGCCCTTGGCTCAGTGACTAGTCACTGGACACCTGCCCCGTGCCAGGTACTGCTGGGGAAACAGCCCTGAGCGGTCGGAGCCCTGCCCCCATGGCTGAGTCATGCTCCCCGAGGCGCCTTCTTCCAGGTTCTAGTTTTGTCGGCTTCTCCCCATCCAAGCATCCATGCAGCCCGTCCTTCACTGAGCATTCGCTGAGCACCTCTTGTGTGCCGGGGCCTGGATTCAGTCAGGGTTTTCTCTGCTCTCCTCTCCCTGCTCAGAGGCTGATAGAGGGATGACACAGGTACAGTGGAAGCCAACCAGGCAGACGTGCTGTGATGGAGCGGCCCAGGTAGTGGAGCCCTTCCCTAGCCAGGCTGCCTGCCCTAGGGCACTCCTGTCTGCCTGTCGCTCTTCGGAACCCACACGGCTCCCACATCTAAATGTGGAGCCCCAGCTGGGCCAGAGGGCTGTCCAGGATGTAGGACTGTCCCCTGCCTCACGCCCGGCACCATGTGTCTCTCAGCCTCCAGGATAAAAGGTAGTGGGGCGCTTCTGCTAGTCCTGGTGGGTCCTGCCTGTCGTGTATGGCCTGAGGACGGAGAGGAGGGAGGTGGCACTGTGGGGAAGGGCCCAGGGCCCAGGGTCAGACAAAGACATAAACCTACAGATTCAAGATGACTGAACCCCAAACAGGATCAACCCAAATAAATCCATGCCAAGACACATCATAATCAAACTTTAAAATTAAAGACAAAGAAAAAGATCTTGAAAGCAGGCAGAGAAAAATGATACCTACCAGGGGAAACAATTTGAAAGCAAAGGAGATTTCTCACCACAAACCGCGCTGGGAAAAAAGAATCGTCAACCCAGAATTCGAAACTCAGAGAAAATGTTCTCCAGGAATTAAGGGGTAATCAAGGCATTCTGAGATGATGAAACACTATGGGTGTTTGTCATCCACAGACCTATCCTTACAGACTGGTTAGAGGAAATTCTCTAAACAGAAAGAAAATGGTAAAATAAGGGGCCTTGGCACATCGGGAAGGAAGAAAGAACGTGACAAGCAAAGCTATGTGTAAATGAAACAGGCCTCCCTTCTCCTGGATTTTCTAAATCACATTTGACAGTTGATGCAAAAATTACAACACTGTCTGATGTGACTCTCAATGTACGTGCAGGAGACAGTGAAGGCGTTTATATTATAAATGTGGGACAGCAAAAGGACCTAAAGGGAGGAGATTTTTTTTACGTCATTAAAACTGGAAAATAATGACTGCCCTGGCCTGTGATAAGTTCTGTATATAATGTCATAGCTGGAGCGACCGTTTCAAAACCTGTACCAAGAAACACACTCCACAACAATAGATAAATCAAAATGGAATTCTAAACAACGCTCAAGTAACCCAAAGGAAAGTAGAGGAGGAGAAAACTGAGAAAACAACGAACAAAAAATAAAATGACAGGGCTTCCCTGGTGGCGTGGTGGTTGAGAGTCCGCCTGCCGATGCAGGGGACGCGGGTTTGTGCCCCGATCTGGGAAGATCCCACATGCCGTGGAGCGGCTGGGCCCGTGAGCCATGGCCGCTGAGCCTGTGCGTCCGGAGCCTGTGCTCCGCGACGGGAGAGGCCACAGCAGTGAGAGGCCCGCGTACCGCAAAAAAAAAAAAAAATAAAATAAAATAAATAAAATGACAACTTAAGCCTTAACTTAATTACAACTGTAGTAATGCAGGTGGTCTAAATACACCGATTAAATACAGATTGGCAGAGTGGACAATAAAAACATGACCCCAGTATATGCTGTGTACAAGCTCACTTCATATATAATAAAAAGTATGTTGAAAACAAACGCATGGAGAAAGATAAATCATGGAAACATTAATCAGGAGAAAGTGGGAGTGGTCGTGTTAATATCGCACAATACTGTGTAGACAATATTAATATCAGATAAGGTAGACTTCAGAACAAAGAAAAGCACCAGGGACAGAGATACGAAATGATGTAGTGATGAAAAGATCACTGTCAAGAAGACAGAGCAATGTTACACGGGCATGCACCAACCAGCAGCCCTGCAAAACACGTGAGGCCACAACGGATAGACCGAAAGAACCGGGTGCTGGCTCGGGTGATTGCTTTCTCACGGACGTCTCCAAGGACGCTTTTGACAATTCCCCATCACAGAGGTGGTTTCGTACATACCCTCTCCTTACAGACTAAGATAATCTGTTTTTACAAGACAAATACTGTTTGAGGGAAAATAGCAAAGCGTGGCTACAATTCATTCCAGGATGATTCATTATCCCTGAATTTTTTCCATCAGCTTCTATTGTCAGCTGTTCCCCAATGATTTTATTAGATGACGTAATAAATATGTGATAGAGAAAAGAAGGAAATGATGCAAGGACTCTTGTGGAAAACACGTTTGTCTCAAAGAGCTGAGTTGGTCACCACGGGCTGGCAGAGGGCCTCCTGCGGGCACTGCTCAGTCTGCAGAAGGGGCGAGCGGGGCTGGCGCACGGGCTACCCACAGCTGCTTGGGAAGACTGTAGTGGGAGAGAGTCAGAGAGCATTTAGTCTGGCTGGAAAGGTCGGTGGAGCCATTGGAGAGAGGAAATCCAGCCAGGGAACTTTGTCATCAAGGGCTGCGAGGTCTCCAGGCCCAGGCGAGTCTCAGTGGTGGAACTTCCTGCGGGAAGATGTGTTGCTCCTTCTGTTTCAGTGTTAAGCTATTCGTCAGGCATTCTCACTCCACGAAGCAAGCAGGGCGTCAGGGAGGGATGTTGCCAGCTCAGGACAGTCCTAATGAAACTGTCCTCGGCCTGGTGTTTGCCCTGGGTAGATATATCTTCAGCTGTTACATCACATGTGAGCGTGTTTGGAGGGTCAGTCCTGTGGGACTCCCCTGCTTCGCCGCGTACCGTGCTTTCTCTCTGCGAGTCTCCGTTTTCTCTTTTGTGAACAGGGATGCTGTAACTCCTGTCTGCAGGGATCTACAAGGCTGGAGGCAGTGTGGGCGCCTACCACCTGCCACCATCCTTGGCACACAGTAGCTACTCAGTAAATGGTACTTGATTGGATGTTATAATTATTGATTTTTAAATTTTTTCATACATTTTCTTCCATATTAGATTGTGATCCTAAAATGAAATAAATGGTTTAACCTATCACACAAAGGTTAAATAAATTTTAAAGAGCGACATAATGCCCTAGCTATAGTGCACAGAAGAGATCAAAGGAAAGAGAGTTATCTTTTTTTTTTTTTTTTTTTTTTTGGGATACGCGGGCCTCTCACTGTCGCGGCCTCTCCCGCTGCGGAGCACAGGCTCCGGACGCGCAGGCTCAGCGGCCATGGCTCACGGGCCCAGCCGCTCCGCGGCCTTCCCGGACCGGGGCACGAACCCGCGTCCCCCGCATCGGCAGGCGGACTCTCAACCACTGCGCCACCAGGGAAGCCCCGAGCGTTATCATTTTTAACAACCTCTGCGCCAGGGCGTGGGTGCTGGTGGGGCCGCGGTGCAACTGGGACCTGGGTGCAACTGGGACCTGGGCGCCAGGGTGTGGGTGTGACCTGGGTGTGGACGTTGGTGACATATTTCCATTTTTGGTGAAATCAGGCTCAACACCTTATAAAGAACCAAAATAAGCCAGTTCTATCTGTCCCCAATTTACATAACAGGTGCTTTCCTGGAAAATTCAGCTTATATTAAAAGTATTTTAAAAACTACCTCAGTGTGTGTTTGTAAAATCGCTAGTTTCTAGGTTCAGACATCCGTCAACAGGATTTTCACCCACAACAAGTGCCCCGGGGTATCTGAGGAGTTTTGGGGAGTGAAGCCCACTGCTTCGTATGGGGCTTGTCCCACATGTTACGGAACCCCCAGCTTCCCTGGACCCTGACCTCCACTTGCCAGTTGAAATCCCGTCTTCGGGACCCCCAAGAACACCCCGAAATTCCCCCTGGGGGCAACTGGCCTGCTGACTCAGGGGACCACCCCTGTGGCCCAGAGCCCAGGGGCGCTCACTGAAGGTCTGCTGTTGTAAACTGGCCGCATGTCCCCTGAACCGCTCCTCTGGGTGCTGGCAGCCTGAGGGATGCGTTTGGGAAACGGTCCTCCGTCACCAGGAAGAGACCCGCACCTGCACAGAGGTTAACCTTCATTCTTCTTTTTTCCCACGCCGTAATCTGGTAGAGTCTGTACCACAGCTGCGCTTGCCTAACAGAAAGCAAGGCAGAGGCCATCACAGCAGCAAACAGAACCAGCCCGAGCCAGAAAGGCCCAAGGTGGCAACAGTCAGCTGCCCTGAGCCGGGTGCAGCCGATCCCGAGGGTGACGCCTGCGCACAGGAGACCCAAACGTCCACAAGTTGCCTTTGCCTCCTTGCCACCCCGGGATCCCCGCCCCAAGCGGGTACTTGCACTTTGCTTTGGCACCGTGAGGCCCAAAGGACCCCGCCGGCTCCGGCTGTTTCTGGAAATCGCCACTCCTTTCCCCGAGCTCAGGTAGCACCACCACCTCTGACCCCTTAAACGTTTCCTCCCCTGGGGAGAAGGGGTCTTCAGGGTGCGCGCTCTCCGCCCCCCAGTCATGGATCAACGGGTCAAGCGTCTGCTCTCCTTTGCTGAACCCGGGCTCCTTCAATTGGCTCGAGGGGCACCGGACCAGGGGAGGACCTGGCTGGCGTCCACCCAATCCGAGAGGGGTGGTAACACCTCTGTTCCCGGAGCCCTGCTAACTCGGCGAGGGTGAAACCCACTGGACTCCCCGGATGCTGGGAACGGCTGTTCCAGGAGCGGAACCCCCCCTCACAGGTTTTCAGCCACAATGTCTCCAGCAGCAAAGGATGGAAAACCACAGGTGGGCAGCCTGTAAAAGTACTGAGTCACATCTACACGCGTCTATGTATAACATAGATAACGAATGAGAACCTACGGTGCAGCACAGGGAACTCTACTCAATGCTCTGTGGTACCTAAGCGGGAAGGAAATCCAAAAAAGAGGGAAGGTACGTATACATAGAGCTGATTCACTTTGCTGTACGGCAGAAACTAACACAACATTGTAAAGCCATTATACTCCAATAAAAATGTTTTTTTAAAAGAAAAGGAAGCAAATATACTCATCCCCTCAGTATAATGTCTACAATAAACTGTCATTTCATTTTATTTTATTTTATTTGCGGTACGTGGGCCTCTCACTGTTGTGGCCTCTCCCGCTGCGGAGCACAGGCTCCGGACGCGCAGGCTCAGCGGCCATGGCTCACGGGCCCAGCCGCTCCGCGGCATGTGGGATCTTCCCGGATCGGGGCGCGAACCCGCGTCCCCTGCATCGGCAGGCGGACTCCTAGCCACTGCGCCACCAGGGAAGCCCTAAACTGTTATTTTAATATAAAAAAATACTGAGTCACTGCGCTGTACACATCCAACCAATATGATATTACAAATCAACTCTACCTCCATAAAAATGTAAATAAGTCCCTCATGAAGTCACGTAACACAAGTCCTGGGTGGGAGGCTTCAGGGAGGCCGTCAAGAACAGGGTCCTTCCCCTCTCCGCTCCGCTCTGTCCCCGAGGCCCTTGTGGGTGCAAGGGGCTCTCCCAGGCCGGCGGCCGGTGCACAGATGGCTACATGTGGGGGTGGAGCCTCTCTGCAAAGCCCGAAGAGCTCTCCTCAAGCGCTGTGGGTCGGAGGGAAGGCTTCCCGGGGACTGTCGCTCCCAGGGCCACCCCTGGTTGGCATCGTGGGCAATGCCCAGCTGAGGGTCTGCACGTCTTACCCGCTGCAAGCTCGGTGGCAGGACCAGGAACGGGGAAGGTGACGAGGCTCTGGCCTCAGGTACAAAATTGCAGGGGACACCGAAAACCTCCATGATGGAGGTGAACACTTTTAACGCAGTGTTGTGAAAGGCCACAATGAAGACAAGAAAATCTGCCATGAAGAAAATACCAATATTTTAAAGACAAGATCTGACCTGCACTCATGAGACTCACTGCACTTGCCTCACCCTAATCCCTGCCTGTCCAGCCCTATGTTCGCTTCAAATCTTGGTGTTTTGTTCCTTGTGGATTTTTTTTTTTTTGCATTCATTTTGGTCTTTAAAATATTGCATTAACATATGATTTGTCTTGAGGACTGAGTTTTTTGAGGTGCCCTGAAAGTTTGCCCGTGATGGGGGTGCCTCACCCGCCCCACCCTGGTCTGGCCCCTTCCGGCCCCTGACTTGCAGGAAGGGGGAGGCATCTCGGGTCAAGCTCAGGGTTCCTTTGCCAGCCCAGTTTCTGGACCATCTTCGCAGGCTGCCAGTCTGTATGTGCAGTCGACGTCACGGGATCACGGCCTCAGTCAAAGCTCTTGGCTGGACCTCGCCTTGGACCCCAAGCCCTGAAGCCTCCTCAGCAGGGCCTGCTAACCCCTCTCGCCTCCACACTCGGATGTGCACCAACTGGACTGCCCCTGTGCTCACAGAGGACGCCCCGAAGAGACTCCTGGTGGGGGCTTGGGAAAGCAGGCCTAGTTTCTCCCCCAGTCTTACCCGCGGTTGCTCTGAGCCTCTGTTGTCCCCTTAGCGCCCAGTGGGCTGTTCCCAGCTCCTTTCTCAGGAGCCCTTAGGGGAGCCCTTAGGAGTAGCCAATCCACACCACCTTGAAACTCCCTACACTTTCCCCCCAGAGCCGTAACCTCAGGGCGCATGCAGTGCGCACCCCACGTTTAAACAGGCAACAAACGGTTTCATCGAATGGAAGATCCCTTTCCCCATCTTCTGCCACGTCTATGTTTTAGGGTTCACTCCTTTTCCTCCTGGAGTCCCACTTCTGGTGCCAAATTCTGTAAGTATTCATAGTTTTCGCCTGGAAGCAACAGAAACCAACTAGGGCCATTTGAGCTGAAGAGGAATTCTTGACGGGGCTGTTGAGAGTTCAGAAATTCTCCAGAAGGGCTGGGACCCCTGGTTCAGAGCTGCACTCACCTCCCACCCCAGAAAGTTCCAGTGGGCTCCGGGCGGTGCTTTCCTGCGGCTGCGGCTCAGGCCCCTTTCTGCCTCCTCCCGGCTCACCAGGGACCCGGCGTGTTTAGTCACTGCTCCCGCTGCCAGAACTCTCCCCTGGGCTCCTTTCTTCCTTTATTTCCTGCTCCTGATTTAAAGTCTGAGGGTGGAGGCTACCTGGCGCACCTACGATGACGAAGACAGGCTCGTACCCCCACCAGCGCCGCCTGGGGTGGAGGGACTCCGGTACGAAAGCAGGTTGGAGGCCGGTGCCCCTCCCAGAGGAAGGTCAAGCATCCAGGCCTGTCCCAAGCTTGTCCCAAGATGGACCCAGCCCCTTCCCAGCCTCCGCACCACCGTCCCCAGGTCTCTCTTCCTGCGGCTGCAGGTCCACTGCCCCTTCTGGGGCCCGTCCTCCTCCCTGCAGGCTCCCGCGGGGCTCTCATCCGCTCTCGCTGCACACACGCCTCCTGGGGGCTCACACCGCCCTGACCTCCATGTCCCGCCCTGACCCTCACTCAAGCCCGAGATCCCCACCGCCAGCGCCTGCTGGGCGTTCCGCTTGCTGACCCTTGGATGCCCCCTAAACTTGAACCTGAGCGCGGTTCGTCCTGCAGCAAGGCCTCCCCACACCCACTCACAAGGCCACAACCTGGGACCCCCCTCCCACTTCTTTCCTGCTCACTCACCTGCACCTGGTCAGTTTCTAAGGGCTGTACTCTCGTCCCCACTAATTTCTTCCTGCCGGACCGGGCAAGTCCCCTGTTATCCAGGGAGCACCCGGACCCAGCCGGGACGGCCTCGGCTCAGTGCGTGCGCGCGGCTTGCCTCAGCCACGTTTGGGGTTGCTGTTGTTACGGACCAAGCCACCCCTGGCCTGAAGCACCCCGTCTCCTTCCTTCCTGCAAAGTCCCGACGCTCTTGTAGCCCTATCTCAAGCCCCGTGTCCTTGGCCTTTGGAGGACTCCAGCTGGAAGCTTCATCCACAGACTGAACCAGAACTCGACTCTCAGGGCTCTGCCCCGGGTGCTGGGGGCCAAGCTCATCCTTGCCTCAAAGATCTATGGAGGAAGTTGTAGGTGAGAGCCGGCGTCTGCCAGCCCTGGCGCTTCGAGGATTTTAGGTGAGAGTTAAATGCCACGGTGCCTCAATGCCTGTAAAGCGACTAACCCCAAGGAGAGTGGATGCCAGGAGGGGCCCCCTGCCACCCTCCCCCTCCCCCCACCCACCATCCCTCTGTCTCATTCCCAGGCCTAAACACCCCACTGCGCAAACCACTGGGTGTGCGGTGAACGCCCTTCTACTCCCCCCAACCCAAATAGCTTTATTGCTTCTGCAATTATATAAATAACGCTTACCCGTTGTGGTTTTTTAATAAGAAAAAAGTATAAGGAGAAAATTGAAAGTCACCTGAAATTCCACCATTCTGTGACGAGCACCTTTATCACTGGTGACCACGCTTCCATGTCTCTCTTAGGTGGAATAAAAGTGACCCGAGGGCTTCCCTGGTGGCGCAGTGGTTGAGAGTCCGCCTGCCGATGCAGGGGACACGGGTTCATGCCCCGGTTCGGGAGGATCCCACGTGCCGCGGGGCGGCTGGGCCCGTGAGCCATGGCCGCGGAGCCTGCGCGTCCGGAGCCTGTGCTCCGCAACGGGAGAGGCCACAGCAGTGAGAGGCCCGCGTACCGCAAAAAAAAAAAAGGACAAAGGAGACAAGGGCAGGCAGAGGCTGTGCCTGCTGGCCTCCGGGCAGCTCCTCCACGGTGCCCTGCGCAGGGCCTGGCGTGGAGCTGGCAGGCAGCGCCCACCTGCCATCAGCTGAGATGAGCGATTTGCCTTGTCTTTGCAGACCCTGCCAGGTACTAGGAGAAAACGTGACGGAGGCTCGCGCATCAGCACGAAGCAGGAGGATGGTTGACAGGACACGCTGCGTGTGTGTGTGCGTGTCCCAGGCCGGAGCGCAAATGCCCCTGGGGGTGTGCTGTGCATGCCTGCGCCAGTGCCCCGGGCGCACAGGTGTGCCGCGATGTGCGTGCGGCCACACGTGTGTACGTGTGCACGTCCCTGTGGGCTGCAGCCACACTGCACATGCCTGCGTGGGCATGCAGGCTTCACAGTGGCACGAGTAGTTACAGCTCTGCCCACGAATTTCCCTCAGTGGGCAGAGGGCCGGGTGGCGGAAGGTCTCACTGAAGCTAATACTCTACCCCTGGAAGGTTCTGCGAGTCCCAGTTTTCTCAGAGTGTGGTCCTCCCGGTTCCTGCTTCTACGTTCCCTGGACCCTGGTTAAAACGCAGCTTGTGGGAGCAGGGCCCTAGGATCTGCATTTTAGCAAGTGGCCCTGGGTGACTCTGAACTTCACAGAGTCTGAAAATTTCCCGGCTCTTCTGCCCTCCAGTGCCGGTCACTCCCGCGGCGTCCCCGCTGACCGCGTCAGATGGGAGTGACACATCGTCTCAGGGATGCCAGAGACCCGCCCCGGCTGCGTGCTTTGACTGGTGGGTCCCGCGATGTCCCCGAAGCCCGAGTGTCCTCACGAAGGGGTGGAGGGGGGAACTCTGTCGTCTCCTGGCACCGGTGAGGAAACTGAGTCCGGGAGAGGCGGAGCGCAGGCTGGGAAGGAGCAGGTCCAAACGGCTAGTGCAGCCCCTGCAGGCGCCATGCAGAAACAACTCCAGCTGCTGACGCTGCTGACCCGCCCCGGGGACGCCCGTGCAGCAGGTCCACGGGACACACGGGGGCTGGGGGGGGCAGCAGAGCCCTGGGAGGGCTTCTCTGGGGTCTTCCGAGTGCATTCTGGAACTCTCCCCTTTAGCATCCCCTCACC